>NC_051316.1:13031127-13342659 GCF_015220235.1 Choloepus didactylus | reverse complement strand
ATAATCAATATAGTCAAAATAAGGACATTTCCTAAAAGATTTTGCTTATTACCTGAAAAATGATGTTTTCCCTTGTTAAATTAACAGATAATGACAAGCTTTGTGTGTATTTATGAGTATGTGTTTATATCTTTAACATGTAAATAACTAAATTCTAAAGGGATTTGGTAACTTAATCCTTGTACATCAGCATAATGAAATACAATGTAACCACTAAATTCTGCTTTGACTATGTAGGTAAGAGATGTCAATATCATTTTAATGAAGACAGATCTACAAAAATAATTTTAACAGGATTAATGAATCAAGTCATGAGGGTACAGGAAAATTTCAGGAATTTTACACCAAACTCTGCTGTTCCAGTTTGCCAGAGATGCTGTTATGCAAAATACCAGAAATGGGTTGGCTTTTATAAAGGGGATTTATTAGGTTACAAATTTACAGTTCTAAGGCCATAAAAGTGTCCATACTAAGGCATCAACAAGAGGATACCATCAATGAAGAATGGGCCAATAGCATCCGGAACACCTCTGTCAGCTGGGAAGGCACAGGGCTGGCATCTGCTTGTCCTTCGCTCCTGCATTATGTTTCAAAATGGCTTTCTCCAAAATGTCTCTGAGCATGTGTTTTTGCTCCTCTCTCTCAGCCCCTGTGCATCCTTCCTTCTTTCTCTCAGGGTGTCTCTCTCTAAGTATCTGGGGTCCTCTCTTAGGTTCTCTGCAGCAAACTCTGGGGTTCATCTCTTAGCTTGGCATCTCCAAACATCCTTCTGTCTGCATCGCCAAGCATCTCCAAGTGTCAGCCTTTGTGCCAGCTCTTGAGCTCTCTTAAGTAGTCCAGTGAACTAATCAAGACCCACCCAGAATGGAAGGGGTCTATACCTCCTTGGAAATAATTTAATCAAAGATCTGCCTACAGTTGAGTGGGTCATATTTCCATGGAAACATTCAATCAAAAGGTTCCATCCAAGATTAGGTTAAAAGATCCTGGCTTTTCTGGGGTCTGTAACAGTTTTAAACTGGCATACCTGCCAACCTATTTCTCTTGTGAAATATTTAATTATGAGTGACTTAAAATCTCCTTACAGTTTTCTGTATTTCATGAAATTTCTACACAGAACATGTTTTATTTTTTAAAGTGAAAACAAAGTGTGGTGGGGGAGGACTAATGAGTGCCTGTTTTGGTAAAGGGCAATAGTCTTCCCATCTATGTATGGCCCAATATTAACTCCTCCACTCCTGGTGCTTCTCCATGGAGGAATGCTTGCAAGAGAACTCCAGCCCATCCAATTCTAGTCTTCTCCTTGTGCTGAGTTTAGCATTTTCCACAGTGGATGCACAGATGTCACTCTCTGAAAACAGGACCTGTGGCTCTTATTCTCTTTGGAAAATCCTCAGTATGCAGAGGACTGCTTGGCACAGACTGTGTGTGTTATTTTATTGTGAAGGTGAAGGGAGCCATGTGGGTCTTGGGTCCTTGCCAAATATGGCAAGTATGGTAAAACATAAGCAAATGTAAGAGGATTCATTAAAATTGAGTAACAGTCACTTGCTTCGTTTGTTTGGTCAGCACATTCTGTTATCTTTCAGGTCCTTATCACACTGGTTTGACCATGAAGGACAATGCTTTAAAGCTGGTGGAGGCAGGGTCTTCACGGTCTCAAGTGAATCTGCCTCCCAGAATTGTTGTGAGGGCTAGGTTTATATACATTTTAAGATCCAAAGAAAATTAAGGAAGAACATGAAGATGATCAGGGATGAACAAAAGAAAAACAGGTAGATTATATTGATGAATTTTTTCAGGAAATGAGAAATATTAGAGAGTACAATCTAGTTCCACTTGGGTTAATAACATTGCTTAGATGTGACTAAAATCTAAACATTTTGTCTGGAGACTATTTGGTCACTTGGTCAGGGGAACATTTGGTCAAGGCTTGGAAGTCTGTTTATTGTTCAGATTGATCAACCCTTCCTTTGTTGGAAAGATTGGCAAGGCTGGGAAAGAGTAAGATTTAACTCAGTCTTATCAGCCTAGCTGGGAACTAAGAAACTTAATTGCAGGAGGTTTTACAAAAAATAAAAAAGATTTAATGCCATGTTCCCCTTATCAAGGATAGGAACTGAGAAGTCTAGTTGCAGGAATAATAAAGAATAATGCAGTGTTCCTATGGTCAAATATGGAAACTGTGAGACTGATAGCTGGATAATTGGAAAAATGCTCTAAATTGAGGATTATATTATCCTTTAGCTGGAAAATGCTTAGTATAGCCTTTGGTAACTAGAAATGCTTATTATAATCATTTCATTCAAGCATCTTTGATTCATTTAAAGCCTAAAAGTCCTTGCTGGCATAACTTGTAGCAATGAATCTCAAGTGCTTACTCTGTGTTCCTGATTACATTAATAAAATCTTCCAGTTCTGCTTTCAGGGATAACAATAACATCCGAGGATAAAACACCACATGAGCTAATAGCAGCTTCCCCTCTTTGAAGGATGAGATCAGAAACCTGGATAGTCAACAGAGAGAAGGGCCTGAAAGATAACAGGATATGTTGACCAAACAAATGGAGCAAGTGGCCATTACTCAATTTCAATGAATCCTCTGACTTTTGCTTATAGTTTTACCATACTTGCCCCTTAACAAAAAATACTCCAGTATGTTTCCCGCAAATAGCAATATTCTCATAGGAACATCCCTAGATCAGGAAATCAAAATAGTTTCAATATTATGATCCAATCCACAGACCTTACCCATTTCACCAATGTCCCCACTGTGTGAAAAATCTCTCAACATTTCAGTCCAGTATCCTTCAAACTGGAAATGTTCCTGAGACATTCCCTCACTTTCACATCCTTGACAGGTTAAAGAGCACAGATGACCCCAAACCTAGTCTGGCTAAAGTTTCCTCTGAGGAGACTCAGGCCTACATTCCCAGAAGGAACACCCTAGCCTGATGCTGTGCTCTCCTCAGTGCAGCCCATTAAGAAGGACACAAGATTCACTCACCCTCAAAGACATCAACTTGATAACTGGGTGAAATTACTGCCAGGTTTTACCACATGCAAAAATGTACTTTTCATTTGCAATGAATGGAATTTTGGGTGAGATATTCTTTGATTCTTTCAATATTGTGTACTGTTTGCTAAAGCTGCCAGAATGCAATATACCAGAAATGGTTTGACTTTCACAATGGGGATTTAAGTTACAAATTTACAGTTCTAAGTCCATAAGAATGTGCAAATTAAGGTATCAAGAGAAAGATACTTTCTCTGAGGAAATGTTTCTGGCATCTGAGTTTCCTCTGTCACATGGAAAGGCACACAGCAATGTCTCCTGGTTCTGTTCTCCTGGTTTTGGTTTCAATGGCTGTCTCCAAATGTCTCTGGACATTTCTCTTTCTTATTCTCAAAAAGGACCCCAATAAAGAGATTAAGACCCACTTTGAATTGGGTGGGTCACACCTCTGTGGAAACAACCTAATGTATTAAAAGAACATGGCCTTTTGTGGGGTACATAACAGCTCCAGACCATTATACCCATGCAACTTTCACTCACCGGACTTGGTATCCATTCCTGATTCTCATATAATCAACCACCATTATGATGGTTGCCAAATGATGATTTTGTATTTCCATAATTGCTCCTATATTTATTATTTGACTTTCTATCATAAGGAAAGAATTGTTCTACTCCCTTGTTTCTTATATAGATATGGATGATTCATGAACAAATTTTAGTTAATGTATTATTATCTCTTTACAGTATTTATTTTGGTGCTTAAACAGTAACAAATTTGATGACTGGAATCCCATTCAAGCTGAATAAATCAGGCTCCAAGTAAGTCTATAAACATAGCAGAGTACATAGACATGACAACTGAAAGCAATGTATAATCCCTGATTGTATTCTGGAGAGTGGGAAAGAAATAGTTGTATTGATAATAGCATAAAAAGAATAAACAACTTGGGACTATATTTTTAAAAAGAGGTAAAGATTGGTACACTGAGAACTAAAATATATGGTTAAGAGAGACTAAAGGATACCTAAGTAAATAGAAAGAAGACATCTCACATTAATGCATTGGAAGACTTACTATTGTAGTGGCAATACTCTCAAATTGATATACAGTTTCAATGAAATTCTTATCAAAATCCTGGCTGGCATTTTTCAGGGGTTGACCAAAACTCCACATAGAAATGCAGGGACCCAGAATAAACAAAACAAACTTGAGAGGAAAATAAGTTAGAAGAATTTTTTCAGATTTCAAATCTTAATACAAAGTTACAGTAATAAAGACTATGTAGTACTGTTGTAAGAACAGACATAACAGATGAATGCAATAGAATTGAAAGTTCAGAAATAATTCCTCATATTTATGGTCACTTGATTTTTGACAAGAGTGCCAAGATAATTAAATGGGGGAAACAATAGTGTTTTTCAACAAATGGTGTTGGGACAACTGGATAGCCACTTGCAAACGAACGAACTTGGACCCCTGACTCATATCATATACAAAAATGATCTCAAATTCATAAGAAATATATATATAAACTAACTTTATAAAACTCTTAGGAAAAAACAGATGTAAATCATCATGTCCTTGGATTAGATAATGGCTTCTTAGATATGACAAAAGCACATCCAACCAAAAAAAAAAAATAAAAAAACAACATAAACTGCATTTCATCAAAATGAAAAATGTTTCAGTAGACTCTACAAAGAAATTTAAATGAAAATCCACACAATGGGAGAAGGTAATTGCAATGCATTTATCTGGTAATAATCTATTATTCTGAATATACAAAGAGCATTTACAACCACAAAAGACAACCCAATTATGTAATAGATGTTCCTGTTTGCTAGAGCTGCCATTATGCAAAATGTCAGAAGTGGATTTGCTTTTATAAAGGGGACGTATTAGGTTACAAGTTTATAGTTCTAATGTCACAATAATGTCCAAACCAAGTAATCAACAAGAGGATACCTTAACTGAAGAAAGACAAATGGCATCTGGAACACTTCTACCAGCTGAGAAGGCACATGGCTGGCATCTGCTTGTCCTTTGTTCCTGGGTTCTGGTTTCAAAATGGCTTTCTCAAAAATGTCTCTGGTTTCTGTCTCTCTTAGCTTCTCTCTCTAAGCTTCTGTGCATCCCTGCTTGTTCTCCCAGGATTTTCTCTCTAAGCATCTGGGGGTCCTTTCTTAGCTTCTCTGAGGTGAATTCTGGGCTTCATCTCTTAGCTTAGCATCTCCAAACATCCCTCTGTCTGCATCTCCCAGTGTCTCCAAGTTTCTGGGTCTGTGTCAACTCTTAGCTTCTCCCAGGGGCAAATTCTGGAATATATATCTTAGCTTCTCTCCAAAATGTCTCTCTCAGCTTCTCTGAGCTTCTTCTCTCTGTGAGTTCTCTTAAAGGACTCCAGTAAACTAATCAAGGCCCACCCTGAATGGGTGGGTTAACACCTCCATGGAAAAAATAGAGTTCCCACCCACAATTGGGTGAGTCACATCTCCATGGAAACAACCTAATCAAAGTGTTCCACCCAACAAGATTGGATTAAAAGATCATGGCTCTTCTGGGGTCCAATACAGCTTCAAACTGCCACAATGGTCAAAGTTTTTCAATGGGCATTTCTTCAAAGAAGATAAAAAGTGGACAATAGGCACTTGAGAAGGAGTTCCAGATCACTTATCATCAGAGAAATGCAATTCAAAGCCACAAGACACCAGTTCACACATAAGTACAAAGATGTATATTAACAATGGTTGGTGAAGATGTGTAGAAATTGGAACCCTCATACACCTTTGCTAGGAATATTAAAGGTACAGCCACTGGGGAAAATAGTTTGGTAGTGCCATCAAAGATGTAAACATAGGATCAAAGGACAAGAACTTCCATGGAAGACAGCAGAGCAGGGAGCTCCAGGATTCAGTCTTTCCACCAAAGCAACTGTTACACAGGAACTATTTCTAAACAACTATTTTGTAACTCCACAGGCCAGAAGAACACTCTACAGCACCCAGAGAAGAGAAGGAGGAAGAGGATGATAAAGTATGGTAAAGTGTCAATAGCTTTCTCTGCAAACTGGCTACCAGTGCCTATCCCCACCTCTCATGGCAGGCTGCCTTGAGGTCCAGTCCCTGGCTACCTCTCTGGTGACAGAAAGGGACATGAAAATCCTCTTCCCTAACAAGTGTGGACATGACCTATCTTTGATCATGGATTTTGATTAGCAAATTTGGATCACTGGATCCTGGCTCTGAGGGAAGCTATTGTTTCTGCCCCACCTCAGACAAAGGTGGCAGCAGCCATTGTTTCACCCCTCCCTGAACAGGAACAGAGGCTGTGGAAATTTAAAGACATGAGGCTTCCTTGGCATTGTGGGGAAAAATTACCTGAAGTGTTACATTTGCTGGGCAGACCAGGGAAGCTCAGCTTTGGGGAGCCATCAGAGAAATTTCTGGCACACTTCATGACCCTCTACAAAGGGCACTTTGGAGCTTGTATGCAACCACTTTGTGGGGCTCTGGCCCTGGTTTGGCTGGGAAAGACCACATAAAGTCCTCCTTGGGGTTACCCTCCTCCCAGAATTCACCCTACAGAAAAATCAGCCTGAGACAAGGAAAGGGGTTTAAAAAACTGTAGAGGTGGACAGTCTGAGACAAAGGAATGCTGGCTTCAGATACCTTGGAGACAGATTTGTCCCCTGAGAAATAGAAGGGATGACCAAACTCCTATAAACAGGGGGAACTCCAAAACAACTGACAAGCAAAAGCCCAGGACAAGACAGAGGCCAGTAAGACCAGGAAAACCCTGCACAGGGCATTCAACTTGGGCAGACTTTCCTGATAGGAGCACTATCTTTTCACCCTCTGGTTACAAAACCAAGGAACACATATCCCATGGAGTAAATCTCAGAGTTGCTATTTTAAAATATTAATATGTACAGCATGCAACAAGAGTATAAGATAAAAGATCAGGAAATGATGCCCCATCCAAAAGAAGAGGACAAAATGCAAAAACACCAATGAAGAAGACAAGAATGTGGACATAGAAAACAAAGCTTTTTTAAAAAAACAAATGATATTAAAATTCTTAAGGAGATGAAGGTACAGAGAAAGAACTACAGGATATTAGAAAAACAATGAATGAACAACATGAGAGTAAAGAGAAATTTTTAAAAGTCAGAAAACATATCTATTCTATAATAATTGAAATGAAAAATGCCCAGGAGGGCTTAAAGAGCATATTGGAGGGAGAAGCAGGGAAAGATGGCAGCACAGAGAGGTGTGTAATTAAGTTAATCCCCTAGAGTAACTAATAAAGAGTCAGGAACAACTAGCAAATAGTCTGGAACAACTACTGGAGAAAACCATGACTATCCATGCATCATACACCAGCCTGGAATGGGTGGAATGGCTGAGATCAAAGCAGAAAATCTGTAAGTAAAATCTGTGGACCCATGCCAGGAGCTTCCTACCCACATGGCAGGCTGAGATGCAAAACCTCACTGTAGGAGAAAGCAGCAGTCCCTGTCAGGAGCAAGTGAATATAGCTCAACCTAGCTCCAATGGGGGTTTTAATTAACAAATGTGGACTGCTAAATACAAGCTACAAACACAGACAAACCCCTAACAAGCAGCAAAGTACCCTGAGGTCACTCCCAGTGGAGAGGAGGTGGGGCAGAGGGAAAAAAAAACCAAGGCTTTTGGAGACTGTGCTTAGAATACTTAAAAAAGTGTGTGCTCCAAGAAGCAGAGCACAGAAGACCAGGCAATATCTGATTGACAGGTGAAACTGGGGTGGTGGTGCAGACAGGCTCTGAAAAGGGGCTCTCTCTCCCCTTTTTTTCTTTCTCAATCTGAGGGGTGTAGGGGAGAAAGCCTCATACATTTTCAGCTCTCAGCACTCTGAGGCAGGGTGGAGTCACCAGAGTCAGAGAGACAAAGAAGTAATACAAGTGCAAAAGATAACTCCCCAGGGGGTGTATCTTCCCTAAGAGAAGAGGAGGAGCACAGCTTAAGTGCCTGCCCTCCCTTCAGAACTCAGATTGCAGGGCCTGGGGGGAAACAGTCAAAACCAGAAGGGGCCAAACTTTTTTACACAAGTGGGGAGTGACAGGCTGAAAGGTGCTACCCACTGGGCAGTTTAGGAAAAGCACAGCAGCTAGGGGCCTCAAAGGAAAGTCTCTCAATCTTCTAAGACAACCTCAGGGAAACCTGAATACTGAATATTTTCCCCTTCTTAGACATGAGCCCATTTTGGCCTAGGAAAATCTGAATCGAGTAATCAAGGAAACCAGATTCCTAGACAACAGAAAACTACAGATCACATTAGGAAAAACAAAGATATGGCCCAGTCAAAGGAACCAACTTACACATCAACAGAGATACAGGAATTGAAATAACTAAATATTAAACAAATCTCCTAAAACATTCCAAAAATAAAATCAATGAGTTGAGGGAAGAAAGGGCAAAAGAGACAAAGGATGTAAAGAAAACACTGGGCAAATATAAGGAAGCACTTGAAAGTTTGAAAAACTGGCAGAACCTATGGAAATGAAAGGCATAACACAAGAGATGAAAAACACAATGGAGACATACAAGATCAGGTTTCAAGAGACAAAATAAAACATTCAGGAATGGAGAATGACTCCTGAAATCCTACAAACAAAAGAACAGATAGGGAGGCAGAGCAAGATGGAGTGGTGAGGTGTGGGTTTTAATCACTCCTCCAGGGCAGTTGATAGAAAGCAAGGAACTGCATGGACCAGACACTTCAGAGGAATTTGAGCTTGGACACGCTTCATACAATACTCACAGATGTGTGGAGCAACTAAGATCAGTGAAATCCGAGGGTTCTCATGGCCTGGGGGCCCATTCCCCTCCCTGCCAGGCACAGTCCTGAGGTTGGAGGGGCTGTTGGTGCTGGGAACCAAGAGGGAGAACTGTCGTTGCAGCTCTGATTGACAAGCTCAGACTCCTGAACAAAAACTCCAACCATAGACAGACTGAGACCAGACACTGGGGGATCTAGGAGCAGTCAGCCTGGCAGAGAGGAGATAGGGCTAGCAAAAACAGCAAAACAAACAAAAATCAAAAAACAAAAAAAACAAAAACTGAGATTTTTTTGGCATTTGGGTGAATATAACACTGAGAAGGGCAGGGCTCAAACAGAATCAGGCACATATGCAAATCCAGGGGGCAAGAGCCCTTGTCTGAAAAGCTGGTTTCTCTGCTTTCTTGATTGTTCCTTAGTCACCCTCAACTCCTTGTCTTTTAGCATTTCAGTAGCCCATTAGAACTGCAAGGACTTACTTTTTTTCTTTTTTTAAATCTTTTTCTGCTTTTTAATATAATTATTCTAAGAAGCCCATTACAGAAAGCCTTAAAGAATTGCAATGTGGGCCCAGGCAAGAGCAGAGTTAAGATAGCTCTGACAGATAAAGCAATAAGTATAGTGGTGGAGAAAATTCACTAAACATAATAATTTTCCAAAAAAAGGGCACATGGCCCAGCTCCAGTGGTAGCTGTCCTTTTGGGAACTCAGACCCCAGAGGTGGAATTCAGAAACCAGCTGGAATTCAGAACCCAACAGGGTCAGGGTCACCAGGAGAACTAAAGTCTCCATTCCTCCTTACAATTGTGGCAGAACTGCAGGCTGGCAAGCGCCACCTGCTGGAAGGCATAGGAGAAGCTCAGAGTCTAAAGGCCTCACAGGAGGGTCCATTACCAGGAAATCTCCACACATTTCTCCTGAGATCTGGGCCTCTCGGGACTGGGAAAACCTGACTGGGGTTGACCATATCTGAGGAGACCATCACACAAAAAGGCTACATAGAGGCAGGGCAAGAAACAGAAAAACAAGAGGGGAAAAACTGATCAATTAACAAAATCTGAGTTAAAGGTCTAGAATAGGCTGAACTGAACATCAAAGGTTAGAGAACAAAACCAACCAACAAGAAAACCCAGGATAAAAGAGTGAAAACAAGCTCCAGAATAAACAAATCAAGAAAGTCAGATACCTAGACAGCTTAAGATAATGAGCCATATTAGGAAACATGAAAATATGGACTAGCCAAAGGAGCAAACTAAAAGTTCAGCTGAGATACAGGAGTTGAAGCAATTATTGCTAAATCAGTTCAATGAACTGAAGGAAGAAGTAATTGGAGATGCTCACACAAATCTAAATAAACTCAAAAATCAAGTCAATGAACTGAGGGAAGACATAGCAAAAGAGATAAAGGAAATAAGGAGGAAGCTGGATGACCATAAGGAAGAATTCATAAACTCTCAAAACCAAATGGCAGAATTTATGGGAATGAATGACATAATGGAGGAGATGAAAAAGACAATGGAGGGATACAACAGTAGATTTGAACAGGCAGAAGAAAGGATCAGTGAATTGGAAGACCAGACATCTGAATTAACACACATAAAAGAATAGAAGGTGAAAAGAATGGAAAAATATGAGTATGGTCTTAGGGAGATGTGACAATATGAAATTCACTAATATACATGTTATGGGTGTCCCAGAGGGAGAAGAGAGGGGAAAAGGGGCAGAAAGAATAATAGAAGAAATAATCACTGAAAATTTCCCAACTTTTATGAAAGACAGAAAATTAGAGATTCAAGAAGTACAGCACACCCAAAACAGAATAGACCCCAACAGACATATTCCAAGACACTTACTGATCAGATTTTCCAATGTCAGAGACAAAGAGAGAATTCTGAAAGAAGGAAAAGAAAAGCAATCTATCACATCAAGGGAAGCTCGATAAGACTATGTACAGATTTCTCTGCAGAAATCATGAAGGTGAGAAGACAGTGGTATGGTACATTTAAGATAGTGAAAGAGAAGAACTGCCAAGAATTCTATATCTGGCAAATCTGTCCTTCAAAAATGAGGGAGAGATTAAAATATTTTGAGACAAACAGACACTGAGAGAGTTTGTGACTAAGAGACCAGTGCTATAAGAAATACTGTAGGCCAATAGGAAAAGACAGGAGAATGAGGTTTAGAGAAGAGTGTAGAAATGAAGGTTATCAGGAAGGGTAAAAAGAGAGAGAGGGAAAAAAAGACATGACATATAAAATCCAAAAGACAAAATGATAGAAGAAAGTACTGCCCTTACAGTTATAACACTAAATGTTAATGGAGTAAACTCCCCAATAAAAAGACACAGAGTGGCAGAATGGATTAAAAAACAGGATCCATGTATATGCTGTCTACAAGAAACTCACTTTAGACACAAGGATAAAAATAGGCTGAAAGTGAAAGTTTGGAAAAAGATATTTCCTGCAAACAGCAACCCGAAAAAATCAAGAGTAGCTATATTATTATCAGACAAATTAGACTCCCAAACTAAAACAATTAAAAGAGACAAAGAGGGACACTATGTATTAATAAAAGGGTCAATTCATCAAGAAAACATAACAATCATAAATACTTATGCAGTGAGCCAGAGTACCCCAAAATTCATGAGGTAAACTCTGAGAACACTGAAAGGAGAAGTAGATAACTCCACAATAATAGATGGAGACTTCAATGCACCGCTCTCTTCAATGGATAGAACACCTAGACAGAGGATCAATAAGGAAATGGAGATGTTGAATTGTATGATAAATGAACTAGACTTTACAGATATTTATAGAACACTACACCCCACAACAGCAGGATAGACCTTGTGCTCATGGAACATTCTCTAGGATAGACCACATGCTGTATCACAAAGCAAGTCTCAACAAATTTAAAAATATTGATATTATAAAAAACACTATCTCAGATCATAATAGAATGAAGTTGGAAATAAATGACAGGCAGAACTACCACCAAAAGGGACACTTTGAAGAATGCACAGAAGCTGAGAGAGAAGCTGCAGATGAGAGACAGTTTGAAGACAGCCATTGAAAGCAGACTCTGGAGAAGCTAAGAGAAGATAAACACCCCAAGAGCAACTAAGAGTGACATTTTTCAAGGAACTGCAGCCTAGAATGGAATGTCCTGGGAGAAAGCCATTTTGAAACCAGAACTTTGGAGCAGATGCCAGCCACATGCCTTCCCAGCTAACAGGTTTTCTGGATGCCATTGGCCATCCTCCAGTGAAGGTACCCAATTGTTGATGCATTAGCTTGGACACTTTATGGCCTTAAGACTATAACTGTGTAAGCAAATAAACCCCCTTTATAAAGGCCAATCCATTTCTGGTGTTTGGCATCCTGGCAGCATTAGCAAACTAGAACAGGGAAGTTTAAAGTCATGTATGTCACTAGAAGAAAGGTTGGAGGTTAAAACATGGGAATGTATAACACAGCAAATCTTGTGGTAGACAATGTCCATGATTAACTGTACAAATATTAGAAATTTCTTTCATGAACTAGAACAAATGTATGACACTATAACTAGAAGTTAATAAAAGAGGGGTATATAGGGAAAAATTGCAAACAATGAAGTACACTTAGTAATACTTTAACATTCTTTCATCAATAATAACAAATGTTCTATACCAATACTATGAGTCAATTATGGAGGGGAGTTAGGGGTATGGAAGGATTTGAGTTTTCTTTTTTATTTTTATATGTTTTCTGGAGTAATGAAAATGTTCTAAAATTGAAAATAAATAATTGTGGTGATGAACACACAACTATATAATGGTACCATGAACAACAGATTGTACGCTTTGGATGATTGTATGGTATGTGAATAACTGCAATAAAATTGAATTTAAAAAAAGAGCATATTGGAGCTTGCAGAAGAAAGAATCAGTGATCTTGAAAACAAGACACTTGAAATGAGTCAGGCTAAGGAGCAGAAAGAAAAAAAATATTAAAAGCAAAAATAGCCTAAGACAGATACAGGACAGGATCAAGCACACCAATATACATGTTATAGGAGTCCCACAAGAGAAGAAAGAAAGAGGAAGAAGGAATATTCAAACAAATAATGACAGAAAATTTCCCAAATTTAGAAAAATACATGAATATGCATACCCAAGAAGCTCAGAGAAAACTGAACAGAATAAAAATGAAGAAAAAACATTCTCCATCATATTTTGATCATACTATCAATTGCAAAGGACAAGGAGAGAGTTTTGAAAGCTGCAAAAGAAAAGCAACACATTACATACAGGGGAGTCTCTATTAGGTTATGTGATTATATCTCCTCAGAAACCATGGCCACAAGAAGACAGTGGGTTAAAACACTTAAAGTGCTGAAGGAAAACATCTGCAAGTGAAGTATTACATATCTGTTGAGACTGTCTTTCAAAAATGAGGGAAAGATTAAGCTATCCTCATAAATAAATGGTGACTGAGTAAATCACTGCTAAACCTGCCCTACAAGCATACTAAATGGAGTTCCACAGAATGAAATGAAAGGACATTAGAAGAGGCTCAAAGCAGCATAAAGAAATAAAGACCTGTGGATAAGATAACAATTTGGGTAATTATAAATGGTGGTATTACTGTATTATATTGTTTGGTATGTAATTACACCTCTTACTTCCTACAGGTGCTAAAATACAAATGCATAAAAAGAATGATCATTCTGGGTTTTAGACGTACAATGTACAAAGATATCAGTGGTAACAAGTAGAAAAAATGGTGGATGAGGAGAGGGATACAGGAAAAGTGATGTGCATGTAATTGAAGTTAAGTTGATATCAAACCAAATATAATTGTGTTGAGGGAGTTAAATTTTGTAATTAAATTTTTAAGATATATTCACATACCATACAATCATCCAAAGTGCACAGTTGTTCACAGTACCATCATGTAGTTGTGCATTTATCACCCAATCTATTTTTTGAACATTTTCCTTGTACCATAAAAAGTGAAAATAAGAATTAAAAAAAGTAAAAAATAACACCCAAATCATCCCCCCACCCTATTTTTCATTTAGCTTTTTTGTCCTGTTTTCTACTCATCCATCCATACAGTGAGAAAAGGGAGTGCAATCCACAAGGCTTTCATAATCACACTGTCACCCCTTGTAAGCTACATTGTTATACAGCCATTTTCAAGAGTCAAGGCTACTGGGTTGCAGTTTGATAGTTTCAGGTATTCACTTCTAGCTATTCCAATGCATTAAAACCTAAAAAACGGTTATCTATATAGTGTGCAAGAATGCTCACCCGAGTGACCTCTTGACTCCATTTGGAATCTCTCAGCCACTGAAACTTTGTTTCACTTCACATCCTCCTTTTGGTCAAGAAGATGTCCTCAATCCCATGATGTTGGGTCCAGATTCATCCCCGGGAGTCATATTCCACATTGCCAGGGAGATTTACATCCCTGCGAGTCAGATCCCACATAGTGGGGAGGGCAGTGAGTTCATCCACCAAGTTGGCTTGACTAGAGAGAGAGGGCCATATCTGAGCCACAAAGAGGTACTCAGGGGGAGACTCTCAGGTACAATTATAAGCAGGTTTAGCCTCTCCTTTGCAGTAACCAGCTTCATAAGGACAAGTCCCATGATAGAGGGCTCAGCACATCAGGAATGGATGTGACTACTGTAAGAGCTTACAATCCAGGGACTGTTAGAAGAAGTGTTCCCCTGATAAGCTGCTCTAAGGTTCAATTCTGAGTTTACACATTGTAGTTAGTCCATATTGGTGAGGCATTATAGTGTTTGCCTTTATTTCTGGTGTAGTTCACTCAAAATGCTGTCTACAGATTCCATTCATCTCATTGAGTGTCTCACAGCTTCACTCCTTTTGCAGTTGCTGAATATTCCATTGTATGCACACCCAACAGTTTACCATTCTGTTCCTCAGTTGGTGTACCCTTAGGCCACTTCCACCCATTGCAAGTCATGCATACTTTCTCCATAAACACCAGTGTGCAAATGTCCATTCATATCCCTGCTCTCAGGTCCTCCAAGTAAATGCCCCCTAATGAGATTTCAGGACCTTATGGCACCCACATACATACCTTCATGTGGAACCACCCCACTGTCCTCCAGCTTCTGTGCATTCTGCCTCCTAACCAACAGTAAATACATACATCCCTCTCTCCATGTTTTCTCCAACACTTTTATCCCTGTTTATATTTTTCCATACAATTTTATAGAGCTATATTCACATACCATATAATTATCCACAATGAACAATCAGTTTTTCATGGAATCATCATACAGTCTGTGTATTTATCACCACAGTCAGCCCTTGAAGATATTGATTAGTACAAAAAGTTTTTTTAGCAAATAATAAAAAAGATATTAAAAAGAAAAATAAAATAAAATATCATACAATATGATATAATAGTAGGGTCAGACAAAGGGTGTTAAATTTTAACTGTATGGTAACCAGAAGGAAAATAGATGACAAATATATACAGAGAGAATTGAGCAGGCACTCAATATGGTATAAGTCAGGAAAGCAAATAAATGTAAAAGTAGGCTTCAATGGAAGTGAGGGACAAAAAAGTAAGATTTGTGAAGGCTACATAGCAAAATGGCAGAAGAAATACAGAAGAAAGACCTGTAAAGTCAATAGTGACTTTCAATGTAAATAGATTAAACTCCCAAGTCAAAAGGTAGATATTGGCAGAATGGATAAAAAAGTATGACTCAATTATATGTTTTCTGCAAGAGACTCACCATAAAGTCAAAGATACAAGTAGGTTGATTGTGAAAGGATGGTAAAAGATATGCCAAGAAGTAGTTAACTAAAAGAGATATGGGAGACCTAAGATGGTGGCATAGAGAGGAGTGGAAGCTAGTTAGGCCCCCTGGAACAATTAATAAGCAACCAGGAACAGCTAGTAAATAATCCAGAATAACTTCAGGGGGACAAACATGACCATCCACTCATCATACACCAACCTGAATTGGGAGGAATTCCTGAGATTGCAGCATAAAATCTGTAAGTAAGAACTGTGGATCCAAGCCAGGAGCCCCCTATCCTCATGGCCCAAGCTGCAAAGCCTCATGGAGCTAGAGAGCAGCTCTCTCTGAGTGAGTGAATATAGCACAGCTGAGCTACAACTGGTGTTTTAATTAACAAGTGTGGACTGCTCTATACAAATCCCCAACAAACAGACAGAGGCTTTGGTTGATGACTGAGCTTGGAGAGCCAGAGGGTGGCCACAGAATGTTCCTGAAGGGGGCTTTCTGTCCCTATTTCAGCTCAGTGGAGAAAGCCTAAGCCATTTTCAGTTCCCAGTGCTCTGACCCAGACAAGGGTGGAGAGAGCACAGGCAGAGAGACACCATTGAAATGCTAATGACCTCTCCTGGGGGTCTATCTTCCCTAAGAGGGAAGGGGTGGGGCCCAGCTCTGCTACCCACCTTCCATTCAGAACAAGAGCCCAGAGTCTGGGAAAAAACAGCCATGTGCCACACCTCCTTACACCAGTCTGGAGTTACAGGCTGACAGGTGCCACCTGCTAGGCAGAAAAGCACAGTGGCCTGAGACATCACAGGGTGTACCAATTTTCTCAGACACACCCTCAGGGAAACTGGATACTGAATAGTTCTTTCTTCTGGGACCAGAGCCCATTTTGGTCTGGGAAAACCTGATTGGGGTAACCAAGGAAACCATGACTAGACAACAGAAAACTACAGCCTACACTAAGAAAAACTAAGTTATGGCCCAGTCAAACGAACAAATTACACTTCAACTCAGATACAGGAACTTAAACAATTAATACAAAGTCAATTCAAAAAGTTTAGGGATGATATGGCCAAAGAAATGGACTGTATAACGAAAATACTGGGTGTACATAAGGTAGAAATTGAAAGTTCAAAAAACCAACTGGCAGAATCTATGGAAAGGAAAGGGACAACACAAGAGATGAAAGACACAATGGAAACATACAACAGCAGATCTCAAGAAACAGAAGAAAACACTCAGGAACTGGAGAAGAGCCACAAACAAAAGAACAGATAGAGAAAAGAATGGAAAAATATAAGGAATATCTCTGGGAACTTAAGGACAAAACAAAAATCTGGGATGCACATGACATTGGTGTCCCCAAAGGAGAAGAGAAGGGAAAAGGGGTAGCAGCAATAATAGAGGAAATAATCAATGAAAATTTCCCATCTCTTATGGAAGACATAAAATTATGGATCCAAGAAATGTACCCCAAACAGAATAAATCTGAATAGGCCTATGCCAAGAAAATAGTCAGATTATCAAATATCAAAGATAAAGAGAGAATCCTAAAAGCAGCAAGAGAAAGAGATCCATCAAATACAAAGGAAGCTTAATAAGACTGTGCAGATGTCTCAATAGAAACCATGGAGGCAAGAAAGAAGTGGGGTGATATATTTAAGATACTGAAAGAGAAAAACCAACAACCAAGAATCCTATATCCAGCAAAACTGTCCTTTAAATATGAGGGAGAGCTTAAAATAGTCTCAGACAAACAGACAATGACAGAGTTTGTGAACAAGATACCTGCTCTACAGGAAACATTAAAGGAAGCACTGCAGATAGAAAGGAAAAGACAGGAGTGAGAGGTTTGGAACACAATTTTGGGAGATAGTAGCACAGCAATATAAGTACACTGAACAAAGATGACTGAGTATGGTTGAAAGAGGAAGGTTGGAACCATGTGGGACACCAGAACAAAAGATAAAGGATAAAAACTGGGACTGTGCAATTCAGGGAAACCTAGGATGATCAACGATTGTAATAAAAGGTACAAACTGTTTTTACATGAGGTAGAATAAATGAATGTCAATATTGCAAGGTGTTAAAAATAGGATGGGATTGGGGGAAGTACAATCAATGCAAACTAGAGACTATAATTAACAGAAACATTGTATTATGCTTCCTTTAATACAGCAAAGGCAATATACCAAAGCTAAATGCCTGGGGGGGGGGGGATAGGGGAAGGATATGGGACTCCTGGCATTGGTGATGTTGTCTTTTTATTCTGCTTTAGGTTAATGCTATCTTTCCTTTTGTTGCTTTCTAGCTGTAACGTTTTTTTTCTATTGTTTTATTTCTCTCTCTCTCTTTTCTTTTTCTTTTGTCTTTCTGCCTTCTTTGACTCTTCCTCCTTCTTTGGGGAAGAAATGGAGATGTCCTTATATAGGTAGTGGTGATGGTGCTGAATGCATAAATACCTGCCTATACAGGGAAGCAATGATTGTTTACTTAGGACAGAATGTATGGTGTGTGAACAAAACTATCTTAAAAGAAAGGGGTTGATGAAAACTTGAGGGCACTATATTGAGTGACATAAGACAGACACATAAAGGCAAATATTGCAGGATCTCACTGATATGAACTAATTATAATATTTAAACTCGTAAACATGAAATGTAAGTTACCAGGATATAGAATGAGGCTAAAGAAGGGGAAGCATTTGCTTATTATGAGCAGAATGTTCAACTGGGTGAACTTAAACATTTCGAAATGGACAGGGGTGATGGTAGCATGTTGTGAGAATAACTAACAGTGTTAAAAGGTGTGTGAAGGTGGTGGAAAGGGTAAGCTCAGAGTCACATATGTCACCAGAAGAAAAGATGGAGGTTAAAAGATGGGAATGTATAAAATAGTGAATATTGTGGGGTACAATGTCCATGATTAACTATAAAAATACTAGAAACCTCTCTCACAAACTAAAACAAATATATGACATTCTAGAAGTTAATAATACAGAGGCATATATGAAAAAATATATACCTATTGCAAACTATATACTACAGTTAGTAGTACTTTAACATTCTTTCATCAACATTAACAAACGTACTATACCAAACTATGAATCAATAATGGAGGGGGTTGGTGGTTAGGGGTATGGGAGGATTTGAGTCTCCCTTTTGTGTCTTTATTTCTTTTCCAGAGTAATGAAATTGTTCTAAACACTGAAAAAAAATTAATTGTGGTGATGGTTGCACAGCTGTATGATGGTATCTTAGGCAATTGATTGTACATGTTGGATCTTTGGAACATGTATGGTAGGTGGACAATCTCAATAATATATATATATATGTATAAAACAAAGAGAAAAAAGAGATCTGGGTGGCTACATGAATACTGGATAAAATAGACTAAGTTAAAAACCACTACCAGGGTCAAAGCTGGTCATTACATACTGAAAAGGGGACAATTCAATGGTAACAATTATAAATATATATGTACCTAACATCAGAGCCCCAAGATATATGATGTAAATACCAACAGATTTGAAGGGACAAATTGATGGCTCTAAATTATTGGTAGGAGACTTTAATATACCACTCTCAATAATGGATAGAACATCTAATCAGAAGATCAATAAGGAAGTACAGGACTTGAAAGATACACTAAACCAACTAGAATTAACACCACATATATAGAACACTGTGTCCAATGAAAACAGAATACATATTCTTCTCAAGTGTACTTGGATCATTTTCCAGGACAGGCCATAGGTTAAGTCAAAGTACAAGTCCCAATAAATTCAAACATACTGAGTCCATACAATGTATATTCTCCAGCCACAGTGGAATGAAGCTAGAAATTGGTAACAGAGGAAGAAGTGGAAAATACTCATATATGTGGAAATTAAGCAACATATTTTTCAACAACTAATGAGTTAAAGAGGAAATCAAAAGCAAAGCTAGAAAATATCTTCAGGTGAATGAAAATGAAAATACAACCTACCAAAACTTATATGATGCAGCAAATGCAGTGCTGAGAGGCAAATGCTTATATTCAAAAAGGAGAAAGACTTCAAATTAGAGACCTAACTTCAAAGCTGAAAGAACTAGAAAAGGCAGAGCAGGAGATAAAGATTAGAGCAGATATAAGTGAGATAGAAAACAACAACAAAAATAGAATCAACAAAACCAAAAGTTGGTTCTTTGAAAAGATCAATAAAATTGACAAACTCTTATCTAGACTGAAAGAGGATACAAATAAAAATAAGAAAAGGGGGACGTTACTACTGACCCCACCAAAATAAAAAAATCTTTAAGTGGATACTTATGAACAACAATAAATCAGATAGCCTAGATGAAATTCACAAACTAATAGAAACACACAAGTTGTCTATATTGACTCGAGAAGAAATAGAAGATACCAACAAACCCATTACTAGTAAAGAAATTAAATCAGTAATAAAAAATGTTCCAGCAATAGAGATTGCAGTACCAGATGGCTGCAAAGGAGAATTCTACCAAACATTCCAAGAAGATAACTCCAATTCTGCTCTCTTCCAAAAAAAAATTGAAGAAAAGAGAACACTTCCTAACTCATTCTGTAAACCAACACCACACTTATACCAATAACAAGGATACCACAAGAAATCTACAGACCAATATCTCTTATGATATAGATGCAAAAATCCTCAACAAAATACTAGCAAACCAAATCCAACGGCATACTAAAAGAATTATACCTGATGATCAAGTAAGATTTATCCCTGATATGCAAGATTAGTTCAACAAAAGAAAATCAATTAAGGTAATACACCACATTAACTGAATGAAGGGAAAAAACATATGATCATCTCAACTGATTCAGAAAAGGCATCTGAAAAATGACAGCTCCCCTTCTTGATAAAAACACTTAGAACACTAGAAGCAGCAGAAAATTTCCCCTACATGATAAAGGGCATATATGAAAAGCCCAAAGCTAATATCCTGGCATCAATGGGACAATACCTTCTCTGAAGACTGGCTGTCAGCAAGCTTGGGCTCCTCTGTCAGTTAGCAAGGTACATGATGACATCTGCTGGTCCATCTCCCCAGGTTTCATTGCTTTCAGCTTCTAGCTTCAGTGGCTTCCTATCTGTTTTCTGTGTGTCTTCTTTCATCTTCTCCAGAGGGTTTTTCTCTAAATGTCTCTGGGCTTTTTCTTTTATCCTCTTCAAAAGGACTTCAGTCAGAGGATTAAGACCTACCTTGAATGAGGTGGTTCACATCTCAATTGAAACAACCTAATCAAAATGTCCCACTATAATAGGTCTGCACCCACAGGAATGGATTAAAAAAAAAAAACATGATCCTTTCTGGAGTACATACAACCTCCAAATTACCACACTACCCAAAGCAATTTATAGAGTCAATGCAATCCCAATCAGAATTCCAGCAACCTTTTTTGCAGAAATGAAAAAGCTAATCATCAAATTTGTATGGAAAAGTGAGGAGCCCCAGATAGCTAAAGCCATCTTGAAAATGAAGAATGAAGGTGGAGAACTCATGTTTCCCAATCTTATAAAAGGTTATTATAAAGCCACAGTAATCACAACAGCTTGTGGCACAAGGGCAGACATATAGATGAACAGAATTCAATTGAGAGCTCAGAAATCAACCCTCACACATATGGCCAAGTGACTTTTGACAAGGTGACAAAAAGGCTACTCAGTTGGGAAAGAATCACATCTTCAACAAATGGTGCAGGGAAAACTGGACCTCCATTTACAAAAACTAGAAGCAGGACCGCTACCCCACACCATATACAAAAATAAACTCAAAATGGACCAAAGACCTAAATATAAAGCCTGGAAATACCAAACTCCTAGATGAAAATGTAGGGAAGAATCTTCAGAAACTTGTGTTAGACAATTGTTTCTTAGACTTCACACCAAAAGCACGAGTAACAAAAGAAAAAATATATAAATGGTACCTCATCAAAATAAAGAACTTTGTTCCTCATAAGACTTTATCATGAAAGTAAAAACACAACCTACACAATGGGAGAAAATATTTGAAAACCACATATCTGATAAAGGATTAACATCCAGTATATAAAAAGAAATCCTTCAACTTAGCAACAAAAAGACAAACAACCCAATTTAAAAATGGAGCAAAATACTTGAATAGACATCTATCCAAAGAAGAAATACAAATAGCCAGAAAGCACATGAAAAGATGCTCAACATCATTAGCCATCATGGAAATACAAATCACAACCACAGTGAGATACCATTTCACACCTATTAGAATGGCTGCTATTAAAAAAACTGAAAAAAGCAAGTGTTGGAGAGGATGCAGAGAAACAGGAACACTCATTCATAGTGGCTTCTGTGGAAGATAGCTTGGTGGTTCCTCAGAAAGCTAAGTGTAAAACTACCATATGAACCAGTAATCCTACTACTAGGAATATGCCAAAAAGAATTGAAAGCAGGGGCTTGAACAGGTACTTTCACTGTATTATTCATAGCATCATTATTCATGAATGCCAAAAGTTGGAAGCAACCTGTGTCCATCAACCAATGAATGGATAAATAAAAATGTTGTTTATACATATAATGGAGTATTATTCAGCCATAAAAAGCAATGAAGTCCCGATACATGCGACAACATGGGTGAACCTTAAGGTCATGTTGAGTGAAATAAGCCAGATGTAAAAGGACAGATATTGTATGATCTCACTGATTTCAAACAGTTAGGATAATCAAACTCCTAGTGTTGGAATTTAGAATATAGGTTACCAGGGTACAGGTTGGGCATAGGGAATGGGAAGTTAAGGCTTAAAATGTACAGGTTTCCTACTTGGAATGATAAAAACATTTTGGCAATGAATGGTGGTGATGGTAGCAAAATACTGTGAATGCAATTAACAGCACTGAGATATACAACTGAATGCATTTAAAAGGGAAAAGTTAGAATGTATACATGATAACAGAATAAAAAAATTTAAAACCCATGAATTACACAAAAGAAACAGTGAACCCTAAGTTAAACCTTGGACTATAATTAATAGTACAATTATAAAAATATGCTAGCATCTGAATTTAAGATGAACAGGATTGAAAGAGATTGCTTAAAGGCATGTATCCCACAGATCAGCACTACAGATATAGATAGGTGCTTGCATGATATACTTCTAAGGCATGACACTGGTACAGAGAGTTGACAACAAAGTGGTATATGGAAAAATCTATCTATTGCATTCTAGGGTCTATAATTAATAGGAAAACCTTACTAGTACAACACAAATACTAGGGACGAATAATTAAGGGCTGAAAAGAGTTATGGGATGTTTTGGTCATAAGAATTGTTTAAAATGGAGAGTGATGAGGACTGTACAACTAAGTGATGATAATATGAGATGTTGATTGATTATCATGGACATAACATATGCTATGTGAACTTAGGAACCCCCCTAATTTATAAGTCAAGTCCTCAATCATGAGGCTTGCTCTTATGAAACTTATGACTATAAAGGGGAGGCTAAGCCCACCTGTAATTATGCCTAGGAGTCACCTCCAGAGAAACTCTTTTGTTGCTCAAATGTGGACTTTCTCTCTCTAAGCCCAACTCTGAAAATAAATTCATCACCCTTTCCCCCAACATGGGACAGGACACCCTAGGTAAGAGGGTCTCTCTGGTGACATGGGACACGGATTCCAGAAATTAACCTGACCATGGAGTTGAGAATGCCTTGTTCACCACAAGGGGGAAAAGAAAGGCAACAAAATAAGGTTTTAGTGGCTAAGATATTTCAAATAGAGTAGAGAGGATGTCCTGGAGGTCACTCCTATGCAAGCTTCAGCTAGATATCCCAAAAGGCCACAGCATTATAAGCCAAAGTCAACAGTAGTCCTGAATTAACCTAAAGAATATCCAGGTCCATATCTGAGACTCTATAGTTTCACTCACTAAGTTTATTCTTCAGAAACATAAATCTTCCAGAGAGCTCCTATGCCAGCTAAATCCCAAACCCAGAGGCAACAGCCTCTTCAAGAACATCAACCAGTTGTGTCACCCTTTCCCATAATGTTGACATGTCTTTTCAACATGAACAAGTTAGGGTGGTCACTGACTAAACATCCCTGATGCTCGGGAAAGTGATTAAACTAGAGGAAGGTGTAGTAACAGACAAAACAGAATTTAATAAAGGATTATGAATGCTGAATTTCTATATAATTTTCTTTTTCTTAGTTGCTAGGGTATTAGAAAAGCTAGAAGGAAAGAACTGAAATGGTGAATCTCTAACCCATAACATTCTTTGAAATTTTCCATATAGCCACTTGCTAAATTATAATTTGAAAGTCATCACCTTTTTGTATATATGTTATATTTTACAATAAGGAAATAACTGAAACTATGGTACTGTAACCTATAATATTCTTGGAAATTTCCTATATAACTACTTGTTAAGTTGCACTTGGAAAGTTATCATTTCTATGTAAACATGTTATATTTCACAATCAAAAAATAAGATACTGCTTAAACAAATATGCAAAAAATTGCTAGCATCAATTGTAACAAACGTTCCACATCAATGCAAGGTGTTGGTGGTGGGGTGGTATAGGGGAATCCTATATTTTATGCATGACTGTCCTGTAAACCCACAACTTCCCTAATAAATGGGCAAAAGTTATTAAGTAATTTCCTAGATTCATAAAAAATAAAGTTAAACATAGAATTACCATATGACCCAGAAATTCCAGTTCTACTTATATACCCATGATAATTGAAAGTATATGCTCATGCAAAAACTTGTACATCAATGTTTATATCAGGAGTTTTCATAATAGCCAAAAAGTGGAAGAAATCTAAATGTCCATAAACTGATAAATGAAAAAATGTGGCATGTCTGCCATAAAAATGAATGAAGTGCTGATAGTTTCTCCAATATGGAGGAACCTTGAAAACATGCTAAATAAAGAAAGCCAGTCATCAAAGCCACATAGTGTATTATTCCATCTATAGGAAATATTCAGAATAGACAAATCCTAAGAGAGAGAAAACAAATTAGTGGTTGCCATTGTCTGGAAGGAGAGTGGAATGGGGAATGATTGGGAATGGGGACAGGGATTCCTTTGCAGACTATGAAAACATTATGGAATTAAATAGCAATGGCTGAACAATCTACCAAATATATTAATAACCACTGAACTGTTAACTTTAAAGGGTGAAATTAAATTGTATATCAACTGAAATTTTTAAAAATTATGACACCAACTGAAGAGTCAGAAGTCTTTAGATGGACACATATTCATTTATTGAGAGAGAATTCAGTCGGAGACTGGAGAATCCGACAGGACCCATAAAGTCCCATTACCAGCACAAAATCAGTGGAATCCTGAAGTTCTGCATGGATGTAGGGTCCACAAATTTCAGTCAACCATGTTGGACTCCTCTGAAACCAGATTATACCTCTCCTAATTTTAGGAGTGTGTCCATGTAGTTCCCTGTAATCTTCATTCTCTTGATCTAGAATCTGTTTCTTCTGACTTTCCTCCAGGCTTTTGGGGGCTGCTCCTGGGAAATTAGAAGAATGAGTGAAATAGGAGGAGAGCTCCTGGACCACTTCCATTGGCATTTTCTTTTTTGTTGTCAGTCAGAGGTGGGTCACAACACCAGATTGGAAGGTCTATGCTACAATGATGTTTGGAGATTTGGGAAAAAATGTACACATAGTACCATTTTAAACATTAGTAACTTAAATGCGACTTTCTGCCATCTATGGGGCAGTCACAACATGCCCTTCAGCTGGCCATTTCACAGGCGAGTTGTTTGTGGAAAAGTGACCATCTAATTCCTTAGAACTATAAAATGGATACAAGTAAATAATCTTCATATGATTTGAAAGAAATCATACCCATTCAACCACATGTCATGCCTGTCTTAGAGCTCTAGCCTCTGGGTTTCCTTTCTTTGTTGCTTTTTGAGTTCAAGACCCTATTCTGACCTCTAAAGGTGAAGTTTGAATTGCTGCTACCATCACCACCATCCATTTACAAACCTTCACAATCAACCTAAATAGAAATTCTGCACAAATTAGGAAGCATCTCCCCATTCTCTATCTACCAGTCTATCCCCTGGTAACCTGTATTCTAGATTCTAACTCTGTAAGTTTGCTTATTATAATTAGTTCATATTGGTGAGATTATACAATATTTTTCCTTTTGTGTCTGGCTGCTTTCACTCAGCATAATATCCTCAAAGTTCAATCCACATTGTCGCATGCATCAGGACTTCATTCCTTTTTCTAAATACAATTTTATGAAGATATATTCATACAGATTACAAGCCATCCAAGGTATACAATCAATGACTCACAGTATCATCACACAGCTGTGCTTTCATCCCCATGATCAATTTTAGAACATTTTCATTACTCCTAGAAAGGAAATGAAAAGAAAAAAGAAAACCCAAAATATCCCATACCCCTTATCCTCCCCTATTATCCATAGTTTGCAATTGGTGCATTTTCCCCATATACCTCCTCAATTGTCCTTTTATTCACAAAATATCTGAGGAGTTTTTTTCAGGAGGTGTCTTATATTACCATGTTGATGACTTCACACTAGGGTTTGATTTTGAGAAAACAAAATAAAAATTTTTTTCAGGTTTGAATATTTTGTTAAATAGGAACCTTAATGGGTGTGAAATATGTCATCAGGGTTTTGATTTGCATTTCCATGATGGCTAAGGATTTTGATCATCTTATGTGCTTTCAGGCCATTTGTGTATCTTTTTTTGGAGAGATTAGACGTTAAGACTTCCGTCCATTTTTAAATGGGTTGTGTGCTGGTTTGGATGTATTATGTTCCCTAAAATGCCATTATCTTTGATGCAATCTTGTGGGTGGCAAACTATTAGTGTTGATTAGGTTGGAACCTATTGATTGAGTGTTTCCATGGAGATGTGACTCAATCAACTGTGGGCAGGACCTTTGATTGGATAATTTCCATGGAGGTGTTACCCCACCCATTCAGGTTGGGTCTGAATTAAATCATTGGAGCCATATAAAGGAGCTGACAAACAGAAGGTACATAGAGCAAGTGAGAGTGACATTTTGGAGAGCAGCTGCAGCTAAAAGAGGACAAAATGCCCTAAAAGCAACATTTTGGAGAATGCCATTTTGAAATGCAACCTGGGAGAAAGCGGATGCAGCCATATGCCTTCTGAGCTAACAGAGATTTTCTGGACACCAATGGCCATCCTTCAGTGAAGGTACCCTGTTGATGTCTTACCTTGGACACTTTATGGCCTTAAGACTGTAACTTTGTAACTAAATAACCCCCCTTTATAAAAGCCAATCCATTTTTGGTATTTTTCCATAATGGCAGAATTAGCAAACCAGAACAGGTTGTTTGTCCACATCCTTCCCCACCTCCCTCCTCAACCTCCCCTACACTTTTCTCAAAGTTAGAGTGGAAATTTCCATAAGTAGAAGAGTATGGTAAGGTTTTCCCAGAGTAAGTCTCACTCCCAAATATCTGCCCACCATGATCATTTTGCCTTAAGCACCAAATGAATTTCAGTCCCAAAATGTACAGCCTTTTATCAGTCTCTATAATCACATTCTGAGTGGAGCCTTTTGTGTTCCCACTTTGCAGGGAAGAATGAGAACCTCCCTCCTCCTAACTTGTGAAATTTCTGGTAGAGGTAGGTATCCATGTTCCCTGATGAAAGGAACCCAGCTATGGAAGTAGATGCATCAGGCTTTCCTTTCCTGTGGTCATTCAATTTATGGATTATTTATCTACAGAGACCAGAGTATATTTTATTTGATTTTGCCCAGGAAGTTTTTGAACTGAGATAGAAGGTTTTCAAGGCAGCTTAGTGTGGGTTCCAGAACAGCTTGTATCCCTGTGCTGGTATTCTCCAGTGGATGACTTCCCTTAAGATGAAATGCTTTGCCTTTGTTCACAAATCCAATATGTTATTTTAATTTCCCTTTATTGAAATGCAGAAGCCCTCTTGCAGTTGGAGCTGGTGATATAGCCTCATGCTCTTCTCCATTAAAAGGTTTTCATTGACTACAGATCTAGGCTGCAGGATAACAACTGCAGGGTATCTGAGAACATTCAGAAATCAGGGAAATCCAGTCCCTCATTTTTGCTAACCCAGAAAGCACTGCCAAACCATTTGAGAATCTTTGTCATGTGGGGAGACATTTTCTTTAAGTTTTCGTTGGGAGTGGCCAAGTTAAAGCCAGATCATCTTGAAATCTAGGAGTGGAGAGATGAGAAACAAATCCTAGCAGAGTAATTTTTTGACATTTCAGCCCTGAGTTATCAGCCCAGCAAACCCGTACCACAACACTGTCCTAGATGTGCAAGATTTTATAATTAATCATCAAGTTAACTGATTCATTCTCACTTTCCCAGTGGTCTCCCAGTGGAACTTCTGTCTAATTTCACACATGCATAGCAATAACTTGGTCAAGTGATTTTATTTTCCTTGTCATTACTACAAAGAAGACGGAAAAAGAATGAACCTCACCAATGGTATCTCTGATGTGAGAATTGTGGCAAAATGAATGGAGTGGGGACTCTCATATGGCAAATTATAACTGACATGTTTTTTTAAAAAATGAGAACACACCTTAAAAGAGCCAACAGGGAGCACAGGTATTATTCTGTGCTCTTTGCTTAGTTCCCACATGAGCCCCACAGTAGCCCTCTAAGTCAGGATTGGTTTTCCTCCTCTTTATATATAGATGGTGACTGAGAGGCACACAGATCTTAAGACACACTCCAGACACAGTGACAGGTGGAAACTAATGCTGGGCAGTCCAGCTCTTAAGACACCTGAGTATACCTTATAGGGTGTGGGCATTGTGTACTTCAAAGGAGCTGGGGGATGGATCAGATCGCATAATGGGAAGCCTTGCAGGAACACAGTTTAGTTTTTCAGTGTAAAAGAAGCTTTGAAATTCTAATTAATTTAATTTTTCCCTCCCTGAGGATAATGTTCACTTGTCATAGTCGGAGCTAACATGAGAAATTCACAAGAATGAAAAACAAAGATATTTCTTTACCTACACATTGGAAACCCCCACAGTGAGCATCTGGCAGGGATTCCGGGGGCAGGTCCCAAGGAGCAGTCTTGCGGGGGGGTGGGTGGGGGGACTCACCACCACCTCTGCTTAAGCAGCCCCTGCTGGACTCGTGCCACCTCTGCAGCTCTCTGCGCCCCTGGCTGGGAACACCGGGTTGAGCCTGCAGCGGTTCCAATTGGTGATCCTCACTCTCCTTGAGCCGCGGTATATTCACCAACAAACTGCGGACAGCTCCTGAAGGAACCCTGCAGAGGCGTGGGTGGGATGGAGGAGGGGTCACTCTGGGCCTGCAAGGTCTCGCGGGGAGTCACATGGGACGTCATGGACACTCACTGTGATGTGCCAGGTGTGGTACCCAGGGGCCGTGGTCCCAGGCCTGACGTGGACAGAGGAGTCTGGGGGCCGAGAGGAGGTTCCCCCGCTTCTGCTCCTTCCGTGGGTCTTTCCTCCCTGAGAACTTCAGTGTTGACTCTGCTAAGGGTCCACTTCACCCGGTTCGGGTACTGTCCGTGAAACATCTGAACACGATCCCAGTGATTGAGCCAGAGCGCGCGGAGGGGCTGTGCTGTCACCACCCGAGCTCCCCGGTTCCTGCGCTGCGCACCGCCGGCCGGGAGGGGGCGCGCGCAACCTCCTGTTTTGACCAAACCGCCCGGAAACGCCTCCTCGTTCAGCCCGGGGACCGTGGCGCTGCCCCCACAATGAGGGCGGGGACGCGGTGCTCGCTGGACCCGCGGGCGAGTTCTGTCCTCACAGTGACGATAAAATCCTCGTCCCCGCAGGGCCCACGGAGGTGGCACCACTGGTTCTGGGCCAGCTTGTGTGGTGTCCACGGTGAGTACAAAACTTCCTGTTCGCGCCTGGTATTGGAGGAGGAGCTTAGTCGCGGCTTCTGCGAGGTCTTTTTCTCAGTAGCAGCACAGAACCTTGATTTTCGGCACCGTCCTGGTGGGTGGTTTATGCTTTACTTTCTCAGGCAATCTTTTAGCAAGACTTACTGCACCAGGTTATCGACCCATTGAAAGGTTTGCCGCCTCGAAATCTGGCACAATCTAGATTCAAGATTGTTCCTGGAGACAGTCATAATACAGAATGAGAATCGGGAAACGCGTATACAATAGCGAAAGGAATATGCCAACTCGTGCAACCTTTCAGTCGGATAAGTTGGAGACAGGCTGATGAGACATATCGGAGCCCAAGGGAGAAGGGAAAATCGTGCCCCTATTAATTTTTAATGTTTGCTTTTTCCTGCAACGCTAACTTGGTTGAAAAAAATGTTCAAAAGTTTACATGTATGGGTAATACCTTTGGCAACATCTTATTTTAATATATTCTTTTTTTTATTTTGAAATAAATTCAAACTTACAGGAACAGTTGCAAAACCAATACAAAACCCATACACAGAATTCCAGCGTATTCTGACCCCCTTCGATACCCCATCCTCCAACTTTAACATCCCGTCACACCATTTCTTTCTTTCCCTCCCTCCCTATCATCCATCATCTATTGCTCTGTCTTCTGAACATATGAGAGTAAGCTGCACATATCCTTGAACAAATATAATTCACATATAGGATTCCCATGAACAAGAACATTCTTTTATGCAATCCCATTAAGCGCAGTTAAGAAGTTCAAGAAATTCAACATTGATACAAACCTTACATTCTATATTTCCTTTTTTTTTCCTTATGTCCCAGCTGTGTCCCTTTGAGCCTCTTGTCCTCCATCCTCAGATCCCATCCAGTATCATGTTAGCATTTAATTGTCATTGCCTATTTAGACTGCCTTTTTCTTTTTTTTTTCAATTGTGGAAACATATATACAGCCTAAATCTTCCCATTCCAACCCCTCCCTAGCATTCCATTAGTGGGATTAATCACATTTGGAATGTTGTAATGCTATCACCTTCCCACTATCCATTACTAGAAATTTCCCTTCACCGCAAACAGCAACCCTACACTCATTTCTTAACTCCCCATTGCCCCTTCCCCCACTTCTTGTAACCCATGCTCTACATTTCATCTCTATGGTCATATTCTCTTATACTTTCTTTGTGTTTACTGTGGGGCTTAAATTTAACCTCTTAAATCTATAACAATCTTGTTTTTCTTTGATACCAACTTAACTTCAATAGGACATGTAAACTATGTTCCTATACTCCTCCATTCCCCCACCTTAATGTAGTTCTTGTCAAAAATTACATATTTTACATTGAGTCCAAAACCACTGATTTGTCATTAAAGTTTATGTATTTTTTATCCTGTGGGAAGTAAATAGTGGAGTTACAAATAAAAAATTATTGACTTCTATTTGTATTCCATTGTGGTCAGAGATTGTGCTTTGAATGTATTCAGTTTTTTTTTGTTTTTTTGTTTTGTTTTTTTTTTTAATTTATTGAGGCTTGTTTTCTATTCTAGCCTATGGTCTATTCTGGAGAAAGATCCATGATCACTAGAGAAGAATGTGTGTCCTGGTGATTTGGGATGTAATGTTCTATATATGTCTGTTAAATGTTTTTATCTCTCTCTCTCCTTTCTTTGTTTCTCTGTCAGTAGGGTTCCCTTTAGTATCTGAAATAGGGCAGGCCTTTTTTAGCAAAATCTCTCAGCATTTTTTTGTCTCTGAAAAAATTAAGCTCTCCCTCAAATTTGAAGGAGAGTTTTGCTGGATAAAGTATTCTTGGTTGGAAATTTTTCTCTCTCAGAATTTTAAGTATGTCATACCACTGCCTTCTCACCTCCATGGTGGCCACTGAGTAGACACTACTTAGTCTTATGTTGTTTCCTTTGTATGTGGTGAATTCCTTTTCTCTTGCTGCTTTCAGAACTTGCTCCTTCTCTTCAGTATTTGACAGTCTGATCAGAATATGTCTTAGAGTGGGTTTATTTGGATTTATTCTGTTTGGAATTTGCAGGGCATTTATGCTTTGTGTGTTTATATTGTGTCGAAGATTTGGGAAGTTTTCCCCAACAATTTCTTTGAATACTCTTTCAAGTCCTTTACCCTTGTCTTCCCCTTCTGGGACACCAATGAGTCTTAAATTTGGACGTTTTATTTTATCTATCGTATCCCTGAGATCTGTTTCAATTTTTTCGATTTTTTTCCCCATTCTTTCTTTTGTTCTTTCACTTTCCATTCTGTGGTCATTGAGGACACTGAGTCATTGTTCAGCTTCCTCTAATCTTGTATTATGAGTATACAGAGTCTTTTAATTTGGCCAACAATTTCTTTTATTTCTATAAAATCTTCTATTTTTTTATTTACTCTTGCAGTTTCTTCTTTATGCTCTTCTAGGATCTTCTTTATGTCCTTTATATCCTGTGCCATGCTCTTCTTCATGTCCTTTATGTCCTGTGCCATGCTCTCGTTTGATTTTAGGACTTTGATTAATTGCGCCAAGTACTGTGTCTCTTCTGATTTTTTGATTTGGGTTTTTGGGTTTGGGTTCTTCATATCATCTGGTTTTATCATATGCTTTAAGATTTTCTGTTGTTTTTGGCCTCTTGGCATTTGCTTTACTTGATAAGGTTCTTTCTGGATATTAAAAATACTGACCTCTAATTTGTCAGATCTACAGCTTGGTGGCGTATACTTTCTCTAACTAGCCAGCAGATGGTGTCCGTGAGTCACCTATTCCCCTCAAGTCAGTTCTCCCCGACTTTGTCTTTGTGGTGTTTGGTAATCTGATTCTTGTGGGGTTCAATTGGTGCACTAAGTTTGGGTGTGTTTTTGGTGCTGTCTGCCCTGAATGTGGGGCATGTGTCTGGGTGGTTAGGGAGGCAGGGCAGCTTTAATAATCAAACCTCCCAGGTGTTCTCAGAGATTTAAGGCTGTTACAAGAGTCTAAGCCTTCATTTCAGTCTTGCCACAGATTGTCTCTGCCTCTGATCCACAAGTCCTTGGTATTGGCTTAGGGTCCCTGGGATTTCCAAGCAGGTCCCCCTTCCCAGCTGTGCTCTTCCAGGACCTCTGCTGAGGGAAGGCTGTGCCACATCACAGGTGCACACTGGCCTCCAGGGAAGCCCTGGGCCGCTGGGCCCTCCAGGGGCATTCCCAGCCTGCTATAAAGATGGTTGAATGGAGCGTGTTAATTTCCCCATTTTCGCAGCTCCGCCTTCCCAGTTCTGGGACAGTTAGCTGTGGGTACACTAAAGGCCACTGTCCATGGCCAATATTGTGGCATGTGCACAATGCTGTGGGAAACACTCTTGGCACGGCTCTGTGCTATGGCTCCATCCCCGGGCAGGAGTATCTCCAGACCGCCGGGGAGATGGCTGCAAGGGGCGCAGTTTCTTTCTCCTTTTGGCTCCCATCTGTCCCCCTGGCCCCAAGACAATCAGCAGCAGGTGTGGGGGGGGGGCTATCCTCCACGCCAGACACCGACGCGTTGGCTGTAGCCCTCTCCTGCAGTGCTTCGCTGCATGGTTCTCCCTGTCGTATCTGCAGCTGCTCCTGGGTTTTTTTTTGTTTTTTTTTTTTTTTAAAGAACTAGTCTGTCTCCAAATGCCAACCTGCAGTTTCCCCACACTGCAGCGTGGTCGCCAGACTTTCAGCCAGCTTACTCGTTTCAGAATGCAGACTCCGGGTTTCACCAAATGCACGGTCTCTGTGGATTTAGCAGACCTTGTCTGGCTGGTGCATCACTGGAACTGGTGTTCTGGGTCACTTTCTGGCTTTTATCTAGTATTTTTCAGAGAGGTGTTTTTTTTGCCCTGTCTCACCTAGCCGCCGTCTTAGGTTCTCCCTAATTTTAATATATTCTTTACCCCAAAAAACAATATTTGTAATAATTTTATTTTCCTGCCTATAATGAAAGTAAACCCAATAAAATTTTTGAAATATGCTTCTTAATTTGTCTTGTTTTCAGTGGAGAAAATTGTTCTTTTGGACAATTTTTCATGCCCTTGTGGCTGTCTTAAATTAATTTTAATGAAGCTCAGATTACTGAAATGTCTTTCATTTCACCGTGACTGAGTTGTTTACAACACATACTGATTGATAGAGGTGATATTTGCACGGTATGAGAATGTACTAAATGCCTCTGAATTGTACACTTTTAAATGGTTAATTTTATGTTACATGTATTTTACCTCAACAGGATATTTATATGCCACTTCCACATTAGGGTAAAATCACACTAAGAAAAATTCATGCATTAAAACAAATCAGATTTTGAGTATTGAAACATGATGGTGATTTTTAATTCCTAATATTGCATTCTTAAAACTATTTAAGATGAGATTTCTCCAGGACTTAAATTACTGTTGTATTTAAGAGCCCCCTCAGAGGCTGATTTTGTAAATCAGGTGTATTCATTGGGAAGTAAATTTCTTTTGTTAAAAATTCAAAATCTGAAAGCATTTAGTTTTATTTTGTTTATTTCCACTGGAAAGGTGAAATTAGGGTGTCTCTAATTCATTACTTTGTATATGCCTTTTTCCTGTACTAATCAATATTTTTGTCTGGTGATGAACCCTTTTCAAATTCTTTACTTTTCTCTTTCTCTGCTTTCAAATTTGAAAATATATTTATGTGTCTTGTTAAATTTTACATTAATCAAATATACTTTCAAAGTTTCATTTGTGGTAAGCAAGGGGATAGATGTTCTAATAACCACCCACTTTTATGTATTGTCAGGATTTTCCCTTGAGCTCCATTAACTATTTTCTCTTGGTTCAATGTATCATCCTATACTAAGTGAGCATAAATATTTGTAATCTGTTTGCACTAAGAAGCTTTTGATTTCAGCATAGTATATTTGTCTGATATCATATATACATTGGATAAAGGTTCATTTGTGCACAGAGTATCCTGAATACTTTTGCTTTCCTTCCAGCTTGGCACATAAAGGTAAATTCTAGCATCTTATGACCCCCACATACTTCTCCACCTTGCAAATCACTGCCATGATCAAGTCGTTATCTGGTGCCCCCATAGACACCAAGATCTACCAGTAGACTCCTGGAGGGGAGAGAGACAGAGAGAAGCTCCCCATCCGCTGACCAAGCTCCTCACAGGATCCCTGAAAAACACTTGTACAGACTGACAAAAGACAGCCAAGTACAGAAAATCTGAAGTGAGAGCTGAGGCTATAGAAGTAAGCCTAAGCAGAAATGCTGGGGTAGCATACCCCTGGCTTGGACGAGGGAGTTATATAAGAAAATTTCCTACTTCATGACTTTCATGGGGCAAAGGGCAGTCAGTCCTCAGAACATGCAGCAGAGAAGGGGGTTCCTGTGAAAAACTGGAATACAAATGTCCCACTGTTTCCACAAACATCCAAATCATTCAGGAAACCAAAGGCATATATAGTGCTATTAACATAATATTCATACATTTCCTCCTTAATAACATCCAGAGTCTTACAAGTGTGATTAGTTTCGCAACTTTGTTGAACTGCCCTTTGGTTAGATTTGCCTTCTAAATGCTTTAATGGTATGGAAGCAACATAAGTGTTTTTAAAAGTAATTTATTTTGAAATAAGTTCAATGTGTAAAAAATTCCAAGAGTGGTACAAAGAACTGATCCCTTCACTCATATTCCCCAGTTATTGTTTTACCACATTTGCCTATTAAACATTTCACAAAAATTACTCCGTAATATTTATCTCCAAAACTAAGGACATTCTCCTAGAAAACCCTAAATCAGTAAATCAACTTTTCTTTAACACTGTAATCTTAGCCACAGACCTCTTCAACTGTGACCCACTGCCCAGCCATCTCAGACTGATTCGGCAGTATTTGTTTTTCCATTGTTATCCAGTCTAGTTTAATCTGGAACTGTTCCTGAGATGTTCCCTCACTTTCACATCTTTGACAGAATTAAGGAGCACAGATGATCCCAACCTGAGTCTGCCAGATGTTTCCTCAGGAACACTGCAAGTTGAAACTGCCCTCCTCAGTGCAGCCCATGAGGAAGGACATGAGATCACCCACCCCACCCACTGGTGATGTGAACTTGATAACCAGGTGGAATTTCTGCCAGGTTCCTCTACACACAAAAGCATGTTTGACTCTGTAATGAATGACATTTTATGAGGGCATATTCTGAGATTGTGTTAATACCTTGGTCCCCATCCAGCTTTCACCTATAAGCCTTGATGCATTGATGATTCTCACCTGACTCAGCCACCACTGTAATGGTTGCCAAGTGGTGATTTTTTTTCCATCACTGCTGTTATATTTTTTATTTGGCTCTCCACTATATAAGGGCTTGCTATCTATCATGATAACTGTCTACTTATCTATCAGTCTATCTATCTAACTATCTATCTAACTATTTCCCAAAAATTTGAGAGTAGATTGGATATATTCTGCTCCTTCAATGCAGTTCTGTCTTTCCAAAGAAGGATATTCACTGATGTACCCACCTTAAGTACAGTTCTTATGCTTAGGAAATGTAATAGTTAAAAAGTTTAGTCTGTTTTCCAATTTTTTATATGTTCACTAAGATCCTTTTGACTCTTTTCTGCTCTGTTTCTAGTTCCATCTAGGATCATGTATTGCATTTAATTGACATTGACTCTTTAGTTGCTTTCTTTAAATTGTGGAAACATACATAAATTTTCCCATCTCAGCCACTACCAAGCATACCATTCACTATGTCTATCACAATCACAATGTGCTGCAATCACCGCCATCCATTACCAGAACTTTCCCATACTCCAAATAGAAACACTACCCATTATGTATTAACTCCCCATTGCCCTTAGACCAGGTAAGCTGTGCTCTACTTTTTGCCTCTGAATTTGCATATTCTCATTATTCTATATAAGTGAAATCATATAGTATCTGTCCCCATGAGTCTTTCACTCAGTGTGACATCTTCAAGTTCATCCCTGTTGTAGTGTGTATCAGAAGATTCTTTTTTACAGCTACTCTAAACATCGGTGTACAGTGATCAGTTTGAGTCCCTGCTTTTCAGTTATTTGGGTATATACCAAGAAGTGGGATTGCCAGGTCATGTGGTAATGCTATTTTCAACTTTCTGTGGAACTGCCAAGCTGATTTCCACAGTGGTTACACCGTTTTTCAATGCTACCAGCAATGTACAATGGGTTCTATTTCTCTGTATCCTCACCCACATTTGTTATTTTCTGTTTTTAAAAAGTAATAGCTGTTGCAATGGGTATAAGTGGTATCTCAATGTGGTTTTCATTTGCATTTCTCTGATAAGCAATGATGAGTATCTTTTTGAGTGTCTGTTAGCTATTCATGTATCTTTTTTGGTGAAATGTCTATTTAACTTTCCAGTAAAGTCATATGGTCTTGACATTAGTTTTGTAGGGAGATTTCTTTGTTGTTGTTGTTTGTACATTTTATTATTTCAAACCAAGAGAACAATTCCATAAAACAACGTGAAAATAGCAAGGAAATGTCTGATGCTGAAGGACACAGTCCTGAAGCTAGGGCATGAGGGGCATGGCCCCTCAGCAGGGAGCAGCACTTCCTAGGTTAGCACTATGGAAGGTTCCTAGGTTAGCACAATGGAGGTTCCTAGGTTAGCACTGTGGAGCTACATTTAGGTTAATGGAGCCAGGGCCCAGAGCCACTGGAGGGAGGCTCTCAGTGACTTTGGCAGTTGTCTCCACATCCCTCAGATCCCAGTTCTGTGGAGGACAGAGTGTGAGTGCTGTTCACATGGAACAGTCAGCAGAGGGATGGGTGTAAAAAGTAGACGCTCAATGCCTAGATTCACTGGAAATTGGGAGAGGTGGGTGAGCACTGGTATGTACCTAGCAGTTTTAAATAGATTTTTCTCTAAAATATTTTCTAGGTTTACAGTTTTCTTTGTTGGGTTTTTGTTGTTGTTTTTGTTTTTCTCCTTTACTTTTATTTATTTTAAAAAGCTTTGAGAATGACCAAGTGGACTGTGGTCTCCGGGAATGGAAGTCTGTTACGCTTCTTACGCTTTTTCCTTTAGATCTCTTGAGTGGCTGTCGGAACAGGGTGGGCAGGAGGCTCCATATGTGAACATTTGGTCTTGGGTTGTTAGGGGCTGGCATTTCCCAGGCAGAAACATGGGAATCTTTCCAGCCACAGCCCTTGGGAGACTCAGAATATGCCATGCCACCTCTAAACAGAACAGAACAGAACAATGGTTGAAAATCAAGACAGATGCCCAGGAAGGGGGTACCATGGCCTTTCCCAGCACCTTAACATGGGAACCCCTCCTCCAAGTCTCTGGAACTGAGGGAGGGGAAGGGTAGCCAATAACAGAGCAAGGAAAGAAGAGAGAAGCGCCCGGGGGGACAGGCAGGGAGCATGATCCTCTTGCCCCCATCTTTCTCTCAGGGTTGGGAGGACCAGAGTTGGCGATGGCCCATCTTGCCAGGCCCTGCTGCCCCTCAGAAGAGGCTGCAGTCCTTCAGGTTGTTTTTAGGATCTGTGATAGCTTCAGACACAAATTGCATGTTCTTAGTATGAGAGGCGATTGTCCTGTTCTGTCTTTCCAGCTGCCACCTGATAGAATTTCACATATACATCCCAGGCTGTACTTAGGGTTTACTCTGCTTCCTCTCAAACATGCCAGGGAACCAGGCTGAGAGCGCAGGCTGGCTCCACACCAAGCCGGGAAGGAGTTTGGGCAGGGGCCAGCAAGGGCACTACAAGCTTTACCTACCATTTTTTATGTATATACATATTTTTTTATTGAGATTGTTCACACACCATACAACTATCCAAAGATCCAAAGTGTGCAATCAGTTGCCCATGGCACCACCATACAACTGTGCATCCATCAACACAATAATTTCTTCTTTCAATTTTTAGAACATTTTCACTACTCCAGAAAAGAAATAAAGACAAAAAAAGGAAACTCAGGTCCTCCCATACCCCTAACCACACCCCCCTCCTCCATTATTGATTCATAGTTTTGGTATAGTACATTTGTTACTGTTGATGAAAGAATGTTAAAATACTACTAACTGTATTATATAGTTTGCAATAGATGTATATTTTTTCCCTATATGTCTCTCTGTTATTAACTTCTAGTTATAGTGTCATACATTTGTTCTAGTTTGTGAGAGAGATCTCTAATATTTGTATAGTTAATCACAGATATTGTGCACCACAAGATTTACTGTTTTATACACTCCCATCTTTTAACCTCCAACTTTCCTTCTGGTGACATACGTGACTCTGAGCTTACCCTTTCCACCACCTTCACACATCTTTTAGCACCATTAGTTATTCTCATTACATGCTACCATCACCTCTGTCCATTTCCAAATAATTAAATTCACCCTAGTTGAACATTCTGCTCATAATAACCAACCGCTCCCCATTCTTTAGCCTCATTCTATATCCTGGTAACTTATATTTCATGTCTATGAGTTTACATGTTATAATTAGTTCATATCAGTGAGACCCTGCAATATTTGCCTTTATGTGTCTGTCTTATTTCACTCAATATAGTGCCCTCAAGGTTTCTTCATCAACCCATTTCTTTTAACATGGTTTTGTTCAAACACTATACATTCTGTCCTAAGTAAGCAGCCTTGGTTCCCTATATAGTCACGTATTTATGTATTGAGCACCATTGCCACTCTCTGTATAAGGACATTTCTTCCACAAAGACGGAAGAAGAGTCAAAGAAGGCAGAGAGGCAAAAGAAAAAGGCAAGAGAGAGAAAAACAAACAAACAAAAAAACTTGATAGCTAGAAGGTGACAAAAGGAAAGATAGCATTAACCTAAAGTAGAATAAAGAGTCAGACAACATCACCAATGCCAGGAGTTCCATACCCTTCCTCTCTTCCCCACCCCACCCCCAAATCCATTCAGCTTTGGTATATTGCTTTTGTTACATTAAAGGAAGCTTAATACAATGTTTCTGTTAATTCTAGCCTCTAGTTTGCATTGATTGTATTTCGCCCCTAATCCCACCCTATTTTTAACACCTTGCAATGTTGACATTCCTTTGTTCTACCTCATGTAAAAACATATTTGTACATTTTATTACAATCGTTGAGCACCCTAGGTTTCCCCGAGTTACACAGTCCCAGTCTTTATTGTTCATCTTTTGTTCTGATGTCCCGCATGATCCCAGCCTTCCTCTTTCAACCATATTCAGTCATCTTTGTTCAGTGTACTTATATTGCTGTGCTACTATCTCCCAAAATTGTTTTCCAAACCTCTCACTCCTGTCTTTTCCTTTCTGTTTGCAGTGCCTCTTTTAGTGTTTCCTGTAGAGCAGGTATCTTGTTCACAAACTCTGTCATTGTTTGTCAGAGAATATTTTAAGCTTTCCCTTGTATCTGAAGGATAGTTTTGCCGGATATAGGATTCTTGGTTGGTGGTTTTTCTCTTTCAGTATCTTAAATATATCACCCCACTTCCTCCTTGCCTCCATGGTTTCTATTGAGAAATCCGCACATAGTCTTATCAAGCTTCCTTTGTATGTGATAGATTGCTTCTCTCTTGTTGCTTTCAGGATTCTCTCTTAATCTTTGATGTTTGATAATCTGATTATTAAGTGTCTTGGCATAGGCCTATTCAGATCTATTCTGTTTGGGGTACACTGTGCTTTTTGGATCCGTAATTTTATGTCTTTCATAAGAGATGGGAAATTGTCATTGATTATTTCCTCTATTATTGCTTCTGTCCCTTTTCCCTTCTCTTCTCCTTCTGAGACACCAGTGACACATAAATTCTTGCTTTTCATTTTGTCTTTAAGTTCCCGGAGATGTTGCTTGTATTTTTCCATTCTTTTGTCTATCTGTTCTTTTGTGTGTAGGCTTTCAGGTGCCTTGTTCTCCGGTTCCTGAGTGTTTTCTTCTGCCTCTTGAGATCTGCTGTTGTATGTTTCCATTGTGTCTTTAAACTCTTGTGGTGTGCCTTTCATTTCCATAGATTCTGCCAGTTGGTTTTTTGAACTTTCAATTTCTATGTCCTGTGTTTTCATTATATGGTTCAGCTCTTTTGCCATATCTTCCCTAAACTTTTTGAATTGACTTATTATTAGTTGTTTCAATTCCTGCATCACAGTTGAAGTGCAATTTTGTTCCCCTGACCGGGCCATAACCTCATTTTTCTTGGTGTAGGTAGTAGTTTTCTGTTGTCTAGGCATGCTTTCCTTGGTTACCCCAGTCAGGCCTCCCCAGACCAGAATGGGCTCAGGTCCCAGAAAGAAGAAATATTCAGTATCTGGTTTCCCTGAGGGTGTATCTTAGAAAATTGGTACACCCTGTGATGCCTCAGGTCACTGTGCTTTTCTGTCCAGCAGGTGGCACCTGTTAGCCTATAATTCTTGACTGGTGTAAGGAGGTGTGGCTCTTTTTCCCCAAGTTCTGAATGAAAGTCAGGTAGTGGAGCTGGGCCACACCCCTTTCCTCTTAGAGAAGGTAGACCCCCTATGCGGAAGTCGTTAGCATTTCAATGGTTTCTCTCTGCCTGTGCTACGCCCTTGTCTGGGTCGCAGAACTGGGAACCGAAAATGGCTGAGGCTTTCTCCACTGAGCCGTAAAAGGAGAGTCCCCTTCAGAGCTAGTCCGAGGCTACCCTCTGGCTCTCCAAGGTCAGTCATCACCCAAAGCCTCTGCTTGTTGGGGATTCGTACCTCATAGTGATCAGTTCACACTCGCTAATTAAAACCCCAGTTGGAGCTCAGCTGAGCTGTATTTGCTTGCTGGGAGAGAGCTTCTCTCTGGCACCACCAGGCTTTGTAGCTCGGGCTGTGGGGGGGGGGGGAGGTCTCCCGATTTGGATCTGCAGTTTTTACAGATTTTATGCTATGATCCTGGGCATTCCCCTCATTTCAGGTTGGTGTATGATGAGTGGATGGTCATGTTTGTCCCCTTGCAGTTATTCTGGATTATTTACCTGTTGTTTCTGGTTTTTTTTAGTTGTTCCAGGGGGACAACTTAGCTTCCACTCCTCTCTATGCCGCCATCTTAGATCCTCCTTTACCTACCATTTTTAAATTGTGTTTTCTTGATTCAGTGTTTGCCCAGTTACTAGGGCCCTTTAACTCTGTCCCAGAGCTCTGAGGAAGATGGCTTAACCAGTTGTTTGTAGTTCAAAGATTCTGGGATAAAAGAACCGTGGGGTGTCGTATCCCGCTACCTTTGTCAGTTGGCTAGTTCCCACCATTTTTATCAGTGACCTTGGCATTATTAAATGGTTGGGACACAAAGTGGTTATCCATTTTCCTCTTGGTGGGCATTAAAAATTTGAGGTACTGTGAATAAAGGTACGAGTATTCATGTACAAGTCCTTACTATAAACATGTTTTCATTTCTGCGGGCAGGGGGAATACCTGGAAGTAAGAAAGCTTAATCACATGGCAGGTGTATGTGAAATTCTCATCTTAAAAAAAATACGGTTGCAGTATAATTTGCATGACCTAAATTTCACCTATTTAAAATATGCAACTCATTGATTTTTTAAATTAAGTGTACATAGTTAAGAAACCATCACCCGATCTAATTTTAAATCATTTTCACCACCCCCAAAAGATCCCATCCCTGTCTGATTTACTCCATCAGCTTCATTTGACACATTTGCTCGCTTATTACTTCTTGAAATGCTGCCATCACTTAGCTTGTAGTTCACCACATACTTCTTTTTTTTTTTTAATCTGACCTCACTAATCTTTCCTTCTCTGTCTCCTCAGCTTTTTCTCCTAAACCTCTAAGCGTTGGTGTTACCATGGCGTTCTGTCCTTGACCACTTTCTTTAGCAACTAGTTCTCTTGCAGATCATATCTGAATGCTTGGCTTTAAACTCCATCTGTACTGGCATGACTTCTACATCAATCCATGCAGTCCAATTCACACACAGCTGCTTTCAGAACATTTCTATGTAGATGTCTAATATGCCAAAACCAAACTCCAGAATTCTTCTTGAACCTGCTCCTCCTTGGTTTCTACCTTTCCACTTACAGTAGCTCTGTCCTGACAGGTGTTTAGGCTGTTGCTTTGCAGTGTCTCTTGACTTCTCTGTTTTTCTCCATGTCACATGCACCTAGTCAGCAAACCATATCTCATCTTCAGAACACATCCACACCTGGCCACTTTTCTTTGCCTCCACCTTTCTTCCCTGGTCATACTCACGATCAAATAATCTATATCTTTTCTGATATTTTCTCTGTTATATCACTTGCTCAGAGAGTTGGACAAAACCTCCGATTCTGATTTAGATTTTTCTATTACAAATCATATTGCTGACACTTTTCAAAATGTCATGCTATTAGGTGCATACAAGCTGTAAATTGCTGTATTTTGCTGGGAATTTTTAAAACTTTTTTTGTCATTAGCAAAGGACCCTACATTTCTAGAATATTTTTCCTTGTCTGTTTTACTTGAGATTAACATGGTGACACAAGATCTAATATTTTTAGAATTTTATTCACAGCCCGGAGATATGTCTTAAATGAATTTCTTATAAACCACGTTTTCTTTTTAAATCCACTCAACAATGTTGATTAAGTGGACCATTTATATTTAATTACTGTTAAATTTGCATTTCAGTCTTCCTTCCTTTTTCATGGGATTTTTGTACCTTCTGTTTTGTTTCTCCTGAATGCTTTCTTTTGCATTGAGAATTTTTGTTCAAATTTTCTATTTTATTTTTTGGAAGACATGCATTATTTTACTATTCTTTTATGAGTTACCTGAGAAATGAAAGTATTTCTGCTTGCCATTTCAATTCTAAAGTTAACTAAATCTTTTACCCCTTCCTCATGTATTCGCATGGATTTTTAAACATTTTTACTCCACTTATCACTTTTATGATATATCTCGATTTGTGGTGTGTTATAATACTTTCCTGATGTTGTAGCTGATGTTATTATTTTATACATTCATTGCCATTGCAATTTATACATTTAATTAACAACTTTAACTTCTCCTCTTTTCTTCCCAAATCTTGAAATTTCTTTGATCATTTTTTCTTTTGCCTCGGGAACATTCTTTTGCATTTCTTTAGAGTTGGTTACTGCTAGCAAACTTTCTCAGTTTTTATTTGTCTGAAAAAGTGTTTATTTCATTTCATCTTAAGAATTCAGTTGGGAATTCTTCTTTGGCAGTTCCTTTCTAATGGCAATGTGACAGTCACCTGCTGTTGCATTCTGCCTTCCATTGCTGGTGTTGAAGTTAGCTTTACATTTATTACTCTTCTACTGGTTATGCCTTTATTTTCTAGCCTCTTTTAAATTTTTTTGAAGTTGTACAATTATATGTCTAGATGTAGATTTCTTTAGCTTTTTTCTTTCTGGATTTTTTAAAAGCTTCTTGATCCTATGACTCAGTGATTCATCAGTGTTTACAATTATTAGACATTATCTCTTCAAATATTTGCTTCTGTCCTATTCTACCTCTAGTTTCCCTCTAACACTTCCAAGTAAATATATAACTTCTCACTGTGACCTCTACCATTTTTAATCTCCCTTCCATATTTTCATTATTTTGTCTCTCATTTTCCTTCTGATTAGCTATCTTAAGAGCAACCATCTGTCTTTAGAGTGACACGGAGTTTTAGGAGACTCTTGGAACATGGTTTGTATAACAAGAAATAAAAACATATAGACTAATAACTACAATTAAAAGCATAAGTCTCAAGTTTTCTAGTTGTTACTGTATTCCACTAAACCATGAACCTAGGTCAGGAAATAGGTCTGTCCATAGAAATCTATTAGTCTGATACCATGAAACACATAAATGTGGTCCTTTAAAAGATTTAGGTTATTTACCTCTGTGCCAGACTTATTAGCATAAAAGTAACATTGTTCATGGGCAGTCGATACCTAGAGCCCTACTGTTTTGCAAGACCACTGAGGTTACACTGTTCATTTAATTAAGGCTGCAGGGCCTGAAGAACATTGAGGTTGGTGTTAGGGCCATGTTCTGTTACCTTAGATATATTCATAACTGCTCACTCCAGATTATATGTTCCTAGGAAGGTATGATGGTTCACATTAAACAGTGGAACCCTGCAGTATGGTATATTAAGAGAATTGGGGGTACTGTCCATCTTTTTTCAATTTGAGTTCCAATGTACAAACCATCCTAAGTTAACTGTAAGACTAGCTTTTAATGTAGACAGTATAATCAAGATCACAGGATCCAGGTCAGGTAAGTAAGCAGTACACAAAAGGGATGAAAAATAGTTCAGACAGGGAACAAGAGCAGAATCCAATAGCCCAAAGGAGTGTTTTCTATTGAAAGAAAAAATTTTTCTTCAGTCACCTTCCTTTTGATCAAAGATAACCCAAGAAAGATTATTCTTCATCAGAAAATAAGGCTGATTTTGTTAGATTGGCCTGATTTTTTATATAGGTGCAGCAAGAATGATGATTAACCAAGTAAGTCTTTTAAGGTTTGTTTTTCTGGAAGTTCTCATAAGGAACCCCAGGTTGGATTTTTAAAAATGTCTCTAGGGTAAGAAGCCAAGCCAAGAACTTGATACCAGATTTCATCTGCAATACCTATAGATTGGGTGAAATTCTTTTTCTCAGTGTTCTCAAAGTATCATATTGTTCATGTGCCTGCCAGAAATTGGTCTTCCTGGGAACCCTGGAGCTAGTTCAGTCATTTTAAGAGGGTTTTGTAAGCATTGGCTGCATAAAGTCAACCTTAGTTTGTTAAATGTCTCTCATCCTGTCTGATTAAATGAGCATCATTCTCAGCCATGACATTCAAGTCAAAACCTTTTTTGTATAACCAGTCCAATTATGTCCTGTTAACAAGGACAGTGATTTCTGATTGAACCTATGCAAATAACTATATTGCCGTAAAAAATAATATTCAGTAAGAGCTTCTGAATTCTGTTGGATAAGGCAGGGAGGAAAAGATAAATGTTTCATCAATTATAGCTAGCTTAAGGGGAAAGAGTAAGGCATTCCATGTATCAAGAAAATAGAGCATTAAAACATTTGCAATAACCCAAACAAAACCTATTATCATTCTTTATCAATTCACTCATATTGGGCTATTGAATTCCTGGATCAGTTCTTCATTATGATTCTTATCAATTTACATGTATTTTCCTAATTTGATAAAATTTTCTGAAGAGGTTAACCTTTATATTTGAAAGCATGCAAAGCTTAACCAAGTCATAATAAATTTTACATGGAGCCTTATTGAGGCAAAATTCTCTGTACTTTGTACAAACTCATTTTTCACAAGAGACCATCAGTATTGTTATTCACATGATAGATGTGAACGTTTAGCACAGAGAGGAGAAATAACATGACCAAGTTCTGACTGTTAATAAAAGTTGGTGCTCATAGTAAACCTCACCGAGTCTCAGAGAATCAGCAGCTTTAGGATGAAATATTACATAGATCTTAATGATTCCCATTTCACAGAGCAGTAATTGAGAGCATAGAGAGGCCAGTTTACACAAACCTGTCCTTTCAGCCCTCAGCTTCCTTGCAGTCTGCACTGCTTACAAGTTTGGAGTAACGTGGCCTTGAGGGTTAGTGCCCAGACATTCAGCTCTCTTAACATTTGAAACTTGCATGGCATTTACATCTGCCAGTTCCCATTTTGAAAGATCCTGATTTCTTGAACCTGCAGTGAGATGGACCTTATCGTTTCTTTGAGATCAAGTACTGACTTCCGAGCTCAGGAAATTTTCCTCCCAGTTTCTGACAAAAATCTGCAATTAAGTATAGATATATCTAGATCATTTTTCCTGATACTGGTCCTCTGGTAACCTTTTCTAATATATATGGACCTAGATCTCACTTGTTTTTAAAATGAGAATCTGATTTACTCTACCATCAATCCCATCCTCAGCATTTTAATATGTCGATCAGGACAATTCCTGGTCTTCAAGCTCATGACCTAGATATGTGACCTAAGATATGTGAATGAAGTCTAGACCCTCTAGGCCTCCTTACTGAGAGCTCTGTTTTGATTTGTCTTCAAAATTATAGGAGATGCACTGTCTTATTCATAACTTTTCAGGAACTGATGGAGGCTGATGAGCCTGTACCACATGTTCCCTGAATAGCTACCCTGATGATTTGATCTTTGACAGGTTCACAGAACACATTTGAATCCCTAGGTCAGTTCTGCATCCCACTTAACACTAAAAAGGGGTGGTGCTAAAAACTGCATGAAGAAGCTCCTTCACGATCAGGGGTTTCTCCTAGATCTTGATTGTTCACAGTTACTAAGCTTTGTTCAACATCTCTCAGATCCACCTAAGGCAGCCGTGAAGACCCTGTGATCCCTCCCTCCTCAAGTAGAGGAAAATATTGTGGATAAGGAAGGGGGAAACAAGAGAGAGGAATATCATATAGTTTTCTCTGTCCCTCCTGGCCATTATTCCTTAGGTTCACTCTAGTAGTCACTGAATCGGAGGTGGGAGGAGCTACCCACATTGGCTTCCTTAAAAGGGAGCCTGGTGACCCTAGTAAGATTGGTCTCATACCTGTCATCACATTTTCCTGCCCTGTGGCAGCATAGGAGACTTACTGATTTCCTTCAAAAAAGTTCTTCCACTACTCGCCTAGAGTTGTGCCTGATCTGGCATGTATCATTGGCTGGTAAAAGCTGATTACTAACTATTCAGTAGATGTGTGAGACAGTTAAACCTTTTGTCACTTGAAATTGCCATGGTGTAGGCATATGCACTATGGAAATCAGCAAATGCTTTAAATCCAGGGATCCAGGGTTTTGTTGCTGTTATTGTTCAGAGAGCCCTGTTACTACCCACCAGTGCCATAGGCCCTTGACTTCCACGATCCCCTCTCCAAGACCACAAAATGTGATTTCTTACCATCTGTTAGTGTTATCAAGAGATGACACCAATTCATGCATTCATATGAGTGAATGATGAAAACATCACAAATACATTATTAATTAGGGTATTGACATAGTTACAAGAATCAAAGTAAGAGACCTTAATACAAGAAAAGAAGGGAAAATTGGACAGAGTTCTAAAACTTCATGAAAAGGCAAAAATAAAGCCTTTCCAGAGAGGATACCCATTGGGCTATTAAAAAGAGAAAAGACTGCTAAAAAGTCATGCATATATATGGAAGACACACTTGAAAATGAGCAAATGGAAAAATAAATAAACCCTTTTAAAATGAGTAGAGAGAAACTGAGAGCTATGTCAGACAGACCCATAACCAATAAATTGATGTTACTAGTAAAGAGAGTAAAGTAAATAGTACAATAAAATGATTTTATAATTTTAGTCAATAAAAACTATTGAAAACACTATAATTTTAGAGTTTAAGGAAGTGTACTCTGTGTGTGGATAAACCAATACAGAACAATAAAAATGAACAAATTCCCCCTAACAATATCTTAATTCACAGGTATTACTTGAGCATCAGGACCAATAAAAACCTCAAGCCAAATATCTGGAAAAATTCACTTAGTAGGGTGAGATACTGGAGATTGCCCATAAAGCCTTCGTGGAAATCAGTTGTGACTCTTATAATATTATAAACAAGGAAATTCTTGGCTATCACAGCAAGAGATAAACTTGGAGAATTCTTGGATGTAGGTGCTAACCCATAGAGGAACTAAAAATAATTTATATGGTCAAATGTAGACCGTTAAGGGAACATAAATTATGGGGAAGGAGTCAAAGCAAACTCATTTCACAATGGACTCCAGTATGGAGTCATTAGAAACTATACCGGGAGCCAGAGACTAAATGTACCAACAACATACCTACACAGTAGATCTTCAGAAGTAACAAAATTTTGTGGGTTTTTAAAAAAATCTTTTAATTTTTATACTAGTAACATAATGACCTGTATCCTCTTTTAATCACACTCACTTATAAAATTCAGTGCTGTTAATTACACTCAAAATAATGTGCTACCATCTGCACCATCCATGTCAAAACCTTTAGAATCAACGTATGTAGAAATTCTATACAAACTAAGCATCCACTCACCATTCTCTAACCCCAGTCTATGCCCTGGTAACCTATATTCTAGATTCTTACTCTGAGTTTGCTTATTATAATTAGTTCATATGAGTGAGATCATACAATATTTGTTCTTTTGGCTTATTTCACTCAGCATGATGTCGTTAATGTTCATCCATGTTGCATGCATCAGGACTTCATTCCTTTTTATGGCTGAATATTATTCCATAGTAAGTATTTATCACATTTTGTTTATCCATTCTTTGGTTGATGGATACTTGAGTTGTTTACATTTTTTTATTTTGATTTACATTTCCCTAATAGCTAGTGATGTTGACCATCTTTTCATGTGCTCTTTAACCACATTTTATCCTCTTTGGAGAAATGTCTGTGTCATCTGCCCATTTTTAAATTATGTTGTTATTGTTGAATTGTAGGAGTTCTTTATATATTCTGGTTATTAAACCCTTATTGGATGTGTGATTTCTAAGTATTTTCTCCCATTGAGTAGGTTGTCTTTTCACTTACATGACCAAGTGCTTCAATGTGCAAAAGATTTTAATTTTGAGGAGGTTCCATTTATCTATTTTTGTTGTTGCTTTTGCTTGGGTGTAAAGTCTAAGAAACTATTGTGTAACCCAGGATCCCAAAAATGCTTCCCTGCATTTTCTTCTAAGAGTTTTATAGTACAGGTTCTTTAAGTCTTTGATCCATTTTGAGTTACTTTTTGTGTATGGGTGAGATAGGGTTCTACTTTCATTATGTATATGGATATCCAGTTGTGCCAACACCATTTGTTGAAGAGACTGTACTTTCCCAACTGAGTGGACTTAACAGCCATGCCAAGTATCAATTGGCTATAGATGTGAGAGTCCATTTCTGAACTCAGTTTGATTCCAAAGGTTAATATATCTTTCCTTGTGCCAATACCATGCTGTTTTGACCACCATAGCTTGTATTATGCTTTGAAGTCAGGAAGTCTGAGTCCTCTAAATTTGTTGTTCTTTCTCAAGGTGTTTTTAGCTATTCAAGGCCCCTTACTCTTCCAAATAAATTTGAAAACCAGCTTTTCTCTTTCAGCAAAGTAGAATGTTGGAATTTAGATTGGGATTGCATTGAATCTGTAAATTATTTTGGGTAGAACTGACGTCTTAATGATATTTAGTCTTCCAGTCTGTGAAAACAGAATACCCTTCCATTTATTTAGGTCTTCTTTGATTTCCGTTAGCAATGTTTTGTGGTTTTCTGTGTAAAAATCCTTTACATCCTTGGTTAAATTCATTTCTGGATATCTGATTATTTTCGTTGCTACTGTAAATGGAATTTTTTTCTTGATTTCTCCCCTAGACTGCTTATTACTAGTTTTTAGAAAACACTACCAAGTTTTGCATGTTGATCTTGTACCCCGCCACTTAACTGAATTTGTTATTAGCTCTTGTAGCTTTGTTGTCAATTTTTCAGGACTTTCCAAGTATAGGATCATGTCATCTACAAACAGTGAAAGTTTTATTTCCTCATTTCCAGTTTGGATGCCTTTTACTTCTTCTTGCCTAACTGCTCTGGTTAGATTTTCTAGCACAATGTTGAAAAACAGTAGTGACCCTGGACATCCTTGTCTTGTTCCAGATCTTAGAGGGTAAGCTTTCAGTATTTCACCATAGAATGTCATATATGCCCTTTATCATGTTGAGAAAGTTTCCTTCTATGTCTGTATTTCTAAGTGTTTTTATCCAGAAAGGGCTCTGGATTTTGTTGGATGCTTTTCTGCATCAGTCGAGATGATCCTGTGTTTTTTCCCCTTTGATTTGTTAATGTGGTGTATTACATTAGTTGATTTTCTTATGTTGACTCACCCTTGCATACCTGGCATAAAACTCACTTGATCATGGGGTATAATTCTTTATTAAAAGAATTAGATTTGATTGCTATTGAATTTGATTGGCAAGTATTTTGTTGAGGATCTTTGCATCTATATTCATGAGAAATTGATCTAATTTTTTTTTCTTGTATCTTTTGCTTGCATATTAAGGTGATTTTCAACTCCGAATGAGTGAGCCCGTGTTCTCTCTTAAATTTTTTTAGAAGAGTTTGAGCAGGTTTGTTATTAATTCTTCTTGGAGAGATTGAAAGAATTCACCTATAAAGCCACGCAGTCCTGGGCTTTTCTTTGTTGGGAAGTTTTTGATGACTGCTTCAATCTCTTTACTTGTAATTGGTCTGTTGAGGTCTTCTGTTTTTTTTAGAGTCAGTGTAAGTTGTTCATGTTTCTAGGAAGTTGTCCATTTCATCTAGGTTGTCTGATTTGTTGGCATATAGTTGTTCATAGTATCCTCTTATGATCTTTTTTATTTCTCTGATTTTGTTTGCATCTTCTCTCATTTTTTCTTAATCTTTCTAGCTAAGGGTTTGCCAATTTCGTCAGTTTTCTCAAAGAACTACTGTTTGGTTTTACTGATTCTATTGCTTTTTTGTTCTCAATTTCATTTATTTCTGCTCTAATCTTTGTAATTTCTTTCCTTCTGCTTGCTTTGGGATTACTCTGCTGATTTTTTTCCAGTTCCTCCAACTGTAAAGTTAGGCCTTTGATTTTAGCTCTTCTTTTTTTTTTTTTTTTTTTTTTCACATTAGTGGTAGCATATAATATTTCTCTTTTTGTGCCTGGCTTATTTCGCTCAGCATTATGTCTTCAAGGTTCATCCAGGTTGTCATATGTTTCACGAGATCGTTCCTTCTTACTGCCGCGTAGTATTCCATCGTGTGTATATACCACATTTTATTTATTCACTCATCTGTTGAAGGACATTTGGGTTGTTTCCATCTCTTGGCAATTGTAAATAATGCTGCTATGAACATTGGCATGCAGATATCTGTTCGTGTCACTGCTTTCCGATCTTCCGGGTATATACCGAGAAGTGCAATCGCTGGATCGAATGGTAACTCTATATCTAGTTTTCTGAGGAACTGCCAGACTGACTTCCAGAGTGGCTGAACCATTATACAGTCCCACCAACAATGAATAAGAGTTCCAATTTCTCCACATCCCCTCCAGCATTTGTAGTTTCCTGTTTGTTTAATGGCAGCCATTCTAACCAGTGTTAGATGGTATCTCATTGTGGTCTTAATTTGCATCTCTCTAATAGCTAGTGAAGCTGAACATTTTTTCATGTGTTTCTTGGCCATTTGTATTTCCTCTTCAGAGAACTGTCTTTTCATATCTTTTGCCCATTTTATAATTGGGCTGTCTGTACTATTGTCATTGAGTTGTAGGATTTCTTTATATATGCAAGATATCAGTCTTTTGTCAGATACATGGTTTCCAAAAATTTTTTCCCATTGAGTTGGCTGCCTCTTTACCTTTTTGAGAAATTCCTTTGAGGTGCAGAAACTTCTAAGCTTGAGGAGTTCCCATTTATCTGTTTTCTCTTTTGTTGCTTGTGCTTTGGGTGTAAAGTCTAGGAAGTGGCCGCCTAATACAAGGTCTTGAAGATGTTTTCCTACATTATCTTCTAGGAGTTTTATGGTACTTTCTTTTATATTGAGATCTTTGGTCCATTTTGAGTTAATTTTTGTGTAGGGGGTGAGGTAGGGGTCCTCTTTCATTCTTTTGGATGTGGATATCCAACTCTCCCAGCCCCATTTGTTGAAAAGACCATTATGACTCAGTTCAGTGACGTTGGGGGCCTTATCAAAGATCAGTCGGCCATAGATCTGAGGGTCTATCTCTGAATTCTCAATTCGATTCCATTGATCTATATGTCTATCTTTGTTCCAGTACCATGCTGTTTTGGCAACTGTGGCTTTATAATAAGCTTCAAAGTCAGGGAGTGTAAGTCCTCCCACTTCGTTTTTCTTTTTTAGAGTGTCTTTAGCAATTCGAGGCATCTTCCCTTTCCAAATAAATTTGATAACTAGCTTTTCCAGGTCTGCAAAGTAGGTTGTTGGAATTTTGATTGGGATTGCATTGAATCTGTAGATGAGTTTGGGTAGAATTGACATCTTAATGACATTTAGTCTTCCTATCCATGAACATGGAATATTTTTCCATCTTTTAAGGTCCCCTTCTATTTCTTTTAGTAGAGTTATGTAGTTTTCTTTGTATAGGTCTTTTACATCTTTGGTTAAGTTTATTCCTAGGTACTTGATTTTTTCAGTTGCTATTGAAAATGGTATCTTTTTCTTGAGTGTCTCTTCAGTTTGTTCATTTCTAGCATATAGAAACATTACTGACTTATGTGCATTAACCTTGTATCCCGCTACTTTGCTAAATTTGTTTATTAGCTCTAGTAGCTGTATTGTCGATTTTTCAGGGTTTTCTAGATATAAGATCATATCATCTGCAAACAATGACAGTTTTACTTCTTCTTTTCCAATTTGGATGCCTTTTATTTCTTTGTCTTGCTGGATTGCCCTGGCTAGCACTTCCAGCACAATGTTGAATAACAGTGGTGATAGCGGGCATCCTTGTCTTGTTCCTGATCTTAGAGGGAAGGCTTTCAGGCTCTCACCATTGAGTACTATGCTGGCTGTGGGTTTTTCATATATGCTCTTTATCATGTTGAGGAAGTTTCCTTCAATTCCTACCTTTTGAAGTGTTTTTATCAAAAACGGATGTTGGATTTTGTCAAATGCTTTTTCAGCATCTATTGAGATGATCAATTGATTTTTCCCTTTTGAATTGTTAATGTGTTGTAATACATTGATTGATTTTCTTATGTTGAACCATCCTTGCATGCCTGGAATGAACCCCACTTGGTCATGGTGTATGATTTTTTTAATGTGTCTTTGGATTCGATTTGCAAGTATTTTGTTGAGGATTTTTGCATCTATATTCATTAGGGAGATTGGCCGGTAGTTTTCCTTTTTTGTAGCATCTTTGCCTGGTTTTGGTATTAGATTGATGTTAGCTTCATAGAATGAGTTAGGTATTGTTCCATTTTCTTCAATGTTTTGAAAGAGTTTGAGTAAGATTGGTGTCAGTTCTTTCTGGAAAGTTTGGTAGAATTCCCCTGTGAAGCCATCTGGCCCTGGGCATTTATTTGTGGGAAGATTTTTGATGACTGATTGGATCTCTTTGCTTGTGATGGGTTGGTTGAGGGCTTCTATTTCTTCTCTGGTCAGTCTAGGTTGTTCATATGTTTCCAGGAAATTGTCCATTTCCTCTACATTATCCAGTTTGTTGCCATACAGTTGTTCATAGTATCCTCTTATAATTTTTTTAATTTCTTCAGGATCTGCAGTTATGTCACCTTTTTCATTCATTATTTTGTTGATATGGGTCTTCTCTCTTTTTGGTTTTGTCAGTCTAGCTAGGGGCTTGTCAATCTTGTTGATCTTCTCAAAGAACCAACTTTTGGTGATATTTATCCTCTCTATTGTTTTTTTGTTCTCTATGTCATTTATTTCTGCTTTAATCCTTGTTATTTCTTTTCTTGTACTTGGTTTAGGATTGGTTTGCTGTTCATTTTCTAGCTTCTTCAGTTGATCCATTAGTTCTTTGATTTTGGCTCTTTCTTCCTTTTTAATATATGCGTTTAGTGCTATAAATTTCCCCCTTAGCACTGCTTTTGCTGCATCCCATAGGTTTTGGTATGTTGTGTTCTCATTTTCATTCGTCTCTATATATTTAGCAATTTCTCTTGCTATTTCTTCTTTAACCCACTGATTGTTTAGGAGTGTGTTGTTTAACCTCCAGGTATTTGTGAATTTTCTAAGTCTCTGATGGTTATTGACTTCTAATTGTATTCCACTGTGGTCAGAGAATGTGCTTTGAATAATTTCAATCTTTTTAAATTTATTGAGGCTTGTTTTATGTCCCAGCATATGATCTATTCTGGAGAAAGTTCCATGAGCACTAGAAAAGTATGTGTATCCTGGTGATTTGGGATGTAATGTCCTGTATATGTCTGTTAAATCTAATTCATTTATCAGATTGTTTAGGTTTTCAATTTCCTTATTGGTCCTCTGTCTGGTTGATCTATCTATAGGAGAGAGTGATGTGTTGAAGTCTCCCACAATTATTGTGGAAACATCAATTGCTTCCTTTAGTTTTGCCAGTGTTTCTCTCATGTATTTTGTGGCACCTTGATTGGGTGCATAGACATTTACGATTGTTATTTCTTCTTGCTGAATTGCCCCTTTTATTAGTATGTAGTGGCCTTCTTTGTCTCTCAAAACATCCCTGCATTTGAAGTCTATTTTATCTGAGATTAATATTGCTACACCTGCTTTCTTTTGGCTGTAGCTTGCATGAAATATTTTTTTCCATCCTTTCACTTTCAGTTTCTTTGTGTCCCTGTGTCTAAGATGAGTCTCTTGTATGCAACATATTGATGGTTCATTTTTTTTGATCCATTCTGCGAATCTATATCTTTTAATTGGGGAGTTTAATCCATTTACATTCAACGTTAAAACCGTGAAGGCATTTCTTGAATCAGCCATCTTATCCTTTGGTTTATGTTTGTCATATTTTTCCCCTCTGTCTATTAATGTCCTTTATTGTACCCATACCGAATCTCTTTAGTACTGAACCTTTCTCCAAGTCTCTCTGTCCTTTCTTTGTTTCTCTGTCTGTAGGGCTCCCTTTAGTATCTCCAGTAGGGCAGGTCTCTTGTTAGCAAATTCTCTCAGCATTTGTTTGTCTGTGAAAAATTTAAGCTCTCCCTCAAATTTGAAGGAGAGCTTTGCTGGATAAAGTATTCTTGGCTGGAAATTTTTCTCACTCAGAATTTTCAATATATCGTGCCACTGCCTTCCTGCCTCCATGGTGGCTGCTGAGTAGTCACTACTTAGTCTTATGCTGTTTCCTTTGTATGTGGTGAATTGCTTTTCTCTTGCTGCTTTCAGAACTTGCTCCTTCTCTTCTGTGTTTGACAGTGTGATCAGTATATGTCTCGGAGTGGGTTTATTTGGATTTATTCTATTTGGGGTTCGCTGAGCATTTATGATTTGTGTATTTATGTTGTTTAGAAGATTTGGGAAGTTTTCCCCAACAATTTCTTTGAATACTCTTCCTAGACCTTTACCCTTTTCTTCCCCTTCTGGGACACCAGTGAGTCTTATATCTGGACGTTTCATATTATCTATCATATCCCTGAGGTCCATTTCGATTTTTTCAATTTTTTTCCCCATTCTGTCTTTTATGCTTTCATTTTCCATTCTGTCATCTTCGAGGTCACTGATTCGTTGTTCAATTTCCTCTAGTCTTGTACTATGAGTGTTCAGAATCTTTTTAATTTGGTCAACAGTTTCTTTAATTTCCATAAGATCATCCATTTTTTATTTAGTCTTGCCATGTCTTCTTTATGCTCTTCTAGGGTCTTCTTGATTTCCTTTGTCTCCTGTACTGTGGTCTCATTGTTCATCTTTAGTTCTTTGAGTAGCTGCTCTAGGTGCTGTGTCTCTTCTGACCTTTTGATTTGGGTGCTTGGGCTTGGGTTATCTATATCGTCTGGTTTTTTCATATGCTTTATAATTTTCTGTTGTTTTTGGCCTCGTGGCATTTGCTGAACTTGATAGGGTTCTTTTAGGATTTGTAGACCAATTGAAGTCCTTATCTCTAATTTATCAGATCTACAGCTTCGTGGAGTACACTTTCTCTAACTAACCAGCAAGTGGCGTCCACGAGCCACCTGTTCTCCACAAGCCAGTTCTCCCCTGCTTAGCCTTTTTGGTGAGTGGGGGAGTGAGTCTTGTGGGGTCCAATTGGTGTACCAAGCTTGCGTGTGTAGTTGGTGTTGCCTGCCCTGTATATGGGGCGTGTTTCTGGGCAGTCAGGGAGGGGGGGGTGGCTCTAACAATCAAATCTCCCTGGTGATCCTAGAGTTTTAAGGCTGCTGCAATAGTCTAATCCTTCAGTTCGGTCCTGCCACAGTTTGTCTCTGCCACTGACCCACAAGTCCTTGGTATTGGCGTATGGCTCCTGAGACTTGCAAGTGGGCCCCTCTTCCAGGCCGTGCACCCCCTGGTCCTCTGTTGAGGGATGACTGTGCTATGTCACAGGTGAGTGCCGTCCCCCCAGGGCAGTTCTGGGCTGCTGGGCTGTGTAGGGAGGCTCCCAGTCTGCTGAAATGATGGCTGAATGGGGCTTTGTTAATTCACACTGCTCTACCTTCCCAACTCTGGGTCAATCAGCTGAGGTTGCAGGGAAGGCTAATGTCCACGCCCAGTTTTGTGGTGTATGCCTGTTATTTGAAGCACTTCCGTCACACTGGGTTGTCTGGGGCAGTTCTGGGCTATGGGGCTGGCGATGGGCAGGAGTGTTTCCTGTCCACCAGGATGATGGTTGTGAGCGGACACCCCCCTTTTCTTGGGAAGTTGTGGTGTTTAGTGAATTTTCTCAGCCACTGGATTATTGTGTTTTGTTTCAGAGCTCTCCTAGTTCTGCTCTTGACTTGACCTGCCCAAATTGCAGGTCTTTGAAGCTTTCTGTATTGGGCTTCTTAGAGTAATTGTTTTAGAAAAAGAAAAAAGGATTAAAAAAAAAAAAAAAAAAAGGGCCCTCCTCAGAGATCTAATGGGTTATTGAAATGCTAAGAGACAAAGCAACCAGGGCCATTAAGGAAAGGTCCACAGGGCAGAGAGATCAGCTTTTCTTCAGGATTTGCATATGCGCCTCAGGGCCTGAGCTCAGGCCTGAGCTCTGCCCTTCCCCCTTCTAGGTTCACCAGAACTCCAAAAATCCTCCGCTTTTATTTTGGAGTTTTTCGTGTTGTTTTTTCTCTATGTCTGTCTCCTCTCTGCTGGGCTGGCTGCTCTCAGATTCTCTGGTATCTGGTCTCCGTCTATCTATGGTTGGAGTTTGGATCAGCAGAATGAGTTTCCGATAAGGGCTGCCACTGCAGTTCTCCCTTCTCCTTCCCAGAGCTGACAGCCCCTCCTCCCACGGGACTGAGCCTGGCAGGGAGGGGCGCGGGTCCCCTGGCCGCAAAAACTTACAGATTTCGCTGATCTCAGCAGTTCCACGTTTTCATGAGTGTTGTATGAATTATGCCCAAAGTCAGATTGCTCTGTGGTGTCCAGTCCACGCAGTTCCTGGCTTTCTACCTACTTTCCTGGAGGAGTAACTAAAACATACAGCTCACCAGTCTGCCATCTTGCCCCGCCTCCCAGTTACAGTCTTAAGGCCACAAAGCGTCCAAGGGAACACATCAGCAATCGGGTACCCTCACCAGAGGATGGCCAATGGCCTCCGGAAAACCTCTGTTAGCTAGGAAGGCAGCTGGCATCTGCTCCAAAGCTCCGGCCTCAAAACAGCTTTCTCCCGGGACGTTCCTCTCTAGCAAGCTTGCTCCGCTTCAAAACATCACTCCCAGCTGCACTCTCCTAGCTCTTCTTTTTTTTTAATGTAAGCATTTAAGACTATAAATTTCCCTCTAAGCAAATGCCTTTGCTGCATCCCATAAGTTTTGATGTGTTGTATTCTCATTTTCTTTTGTCTCAAGATATTTACTGATTTCTCTTGCGATTTCTTCTTTGATCCAATGATTGTTTAAGAGTGTATTTAGCTTCCATGTATTTGTGTATTTTCCAGTTCTCTGCCTGTTACTGATTTCCAGCTTCTTTCCATTATGGTCAGAGAAGATACTTTATATAACTTCAGTCTTTTAAAATTTGTTGAGGCGGAGGAGCTAAGATGGTGGCATAGAGAGCAGTGGAAGACTCTTAGTTCCCCCCGGAACAATTCATAAATTACCAAAAAACTCATAAATGACCTGGAATAACTGCAAGGAGACAAACATGACTGTCCACTCATCATCCACCAACCTGAATTGGGAGGAATGCCTGAGATCGCAGCATAAAATCTGTAAGTAAAACTGCAGACCTGTGCTGAGAGCCGAGAGCCAAGAGCCCCTCCCTCATGGATGCCTCATGGTGCTAGAGAAACAGCACTCTCTCAACCCAGCTACAACTGGGGTTTTAATATTAACTGCTCAATACAGACAGTGAATCCCCAACAAGCACACAGAGGCTTTTGGTGACAACTGACCTTGGGAGAGTCAGGGGACATATCTGTCTCAGGACAGAGAGCCCAGAGGATCGGGTGCTATCTCTGGCTGACAGGTGAACCTGGGAGCTTTTCTGTACCTTTCTCTCTCGCTGGAGAAAACCTCAGCCGTTTTCAGCCCGCAGTGCTTTGCAGTAAAGACAGCCTCAGCCATTTTAAAATCAAAACACTTTGATTAGCAGTCAGAGAGACAAATAACATATTGATATGAAGATGACCTCTCTGGAGGGGGCATAGCTTCCCAAGAGGAAAGGGAGGGGCCCAGCTCTACTGCCTGCCTTTCTGGAACCAGACCCTAAATCCTGGGGGAGGAGAGCCACAGGCCACACCTTCTTAGACCAGCCGGTGACTGGCTGACAGGTGCACCTGCCGGGCAGAAAAGCACAGTTATATCAATCCTCTAAGGAAAACCATTAGGGAAACCAGATAATGAATATTTCCTCCTTCTGTGACCTGAGCCTGTTCTCGCCTGGGAAAACCTGATTAGGGTGGCCTAGGAGGTCAGATGCCTAGGCAACAAAAACTACAACCTACACTAAGAAAAACGAACCTATGGCCCAGTCAAAGGAACAAATGTACACTTCAACTGAGATACAGGAATTTAAACAACTAATGCTAAATCAATTCAAAAAGTTTAGAGAAGATTTCGCAAAAGAGATAGAGGCTGTAAAGAAAACACTGGGCATACATAAGGCAGAAATTGAAAGTTCAAAAAAACAACTAGTAGAATCTATGGAAATGAAAGGCACAACACGAGACGGAAGACACAATGGAAACATACAACAGTGGATCTCAAGAGGCACAAGAAAACACTCAAGAACTGGAGAACAAAACACCTGGAAGCCTACATGCAAAGGAGCAGATGGAGAAAAGAATGAAAAAATATGAGGAATGTCTCCGGGAACTTAAGGATGAAACAAAGTACAAGAATGTACGTATCATTGCCAGAAGGAGAAAAGAAGGGAAAAGGGGCAGAGACAATCATAGAGGAAATAATGAAAATTTCCCATCTCTTATGAAAGACATAAAATTACAGATCCAAGAAGCACAGCATACTCCAAACAGAATAGATCTGAATAGGCCTATGCCAAGACACTTAATAATCAGATTATCAAATATCAAAGACAAAGAGAGAATCCTGAAAGCAGCAAGAGAAAAGCAATCCATCACATACAAAGGAAGCTTAATAAGACTGTGGATCTCTCAGCAGAAACCATGGAGGCAAGAAGGAAGTGATGTGATATATTTAAGATACTGAAAGAGAAAAACTGCCAACCAAGAATCCTATATCCAGCAAAGCTGTCCTTCAAATATGAGAGAGAGCTTAAAATATTTTCCTACAGACAATGAGAGAATTGTGAACAAGACACCCGCCCTACAGGAAATACTAAAGGGAGCAGTACAGGGTGATAGGAGAAAACAGGAATGCATGGTTTGGAACACAATACTGGGAGATGGTAGCACAGCAATGTAAGTACACTGAACAAAGATAACTATGAATACAGTTGAGAGAGGAAGGTTGGGAGCATGTGAGACACCAGAAGAAAGGAGGAAAGATAAAGAAAGGGACTGTGTAACTTGGTGAAATCTAGAGTGTTCAACAATTGTGACAAAATGTACAAATATGTTCTTTTACGAGGGAGAGTGAGCAAATGTCAACCTTACAAGGTGTTAAAAATGGGGAGGCATTGGGGGAGGGATGCAATCAGCATAAACTAGAGACTGTAACTAATAGAATCATTGTATTATGCTTCCTTTAATGTAACAAAGGTGATATACCAAGGTAAATGCAGATAAGAGGGGGGTCAGGGGAGGCATGTTAGACACTTGACATTGGTGGTGTTGTCTGACTCTTTACTTTGATTTAAAGTTACTTTTCCTTTTGCTACTTCCTAGCTGTCATTTTTTTTTCCTTTTTCTTTTGCCTCTCTACCTTCTTTGACTCTCCCTCCTGCCTTGTGGAAGAAATGTAGATGCCCTTATATAGACAGTGGTGAAGGTGGTGAATACATAAATATGTGAACATACAGAGAACCATCAATTGCTTACTTAGGATGGAATGTATGGTGTGTGAACAAAACCATCTAAAAAAAAAATGGGTTGATGACAAAACCTCAAGGACAGTATACTGAGTGAAATAAGCCTGACACATAAGGACAAATATTGCAGGGTCTCACTGATAAGAACTAATTATAATATGTAAACTCATATACATGAAATATAAGGTACCAAGATATAGGACGAGGCTTAAGAATGGGGAGTGGTTGCTTAGTATGAGCAGAATGTTCAACTAGGTTGAACTTAAATGTTTGGAAATGAACAGAGGTGTCGGTAGCAAGATGTGAGAATAACTAACAGTGCCGAATGGTGCGTGAATGAGGTGGAAAGGGGAAGCTCAGAGTCATATATGTCACCAGAAGGAAGGTTGGAGGTCAAAAGATGGGAATGTATAAAACTGAATCCTATAGTGGGCAATGTCCATGATTAACTGTACAAATACTAGAAAACTCTTCCATGAACCAGAACAAATGTATGACAATACAACTAGAAGTTAATAACAGAGGGGCATATAGGGAAGAAATATATACCTATTGCAAACTATATACTACGGTTAGTAGTATTTCAACATTCTTTCATAAACAGTAGCAAATGTACTATACCAACACTACGAGTCAACAACTGAGGGGGGGTGGTTAGGGATATGGGAGGATTCGAGTTTCCTTTTCTTTTCTTTTTTTTTTTTTTTCTTTTCCTCTTTTCATCTCTCACTTTATTTCTTGTTTGGATTAGTGAAAAGTTTCTAAAAATTGAACAAAAATTAAGTGCGGTGGTGGATGCACAGCTGTATGAGGGTAACGGGCAACTGTACACTTTGGATCTTTGGATAATTGTATGGTATCTGAACAATCCCAATAAAAATTAAGAAGAAAAAAAAATATTTATTGAGGCTTGTTTTACGACCCAACATGTGATTTATCCTGGAGAATGATCTATGTGCATTTGAGAAGAATGTATATCCTTTGGGGTTGCAATGCTCTGAATATGTTAGGTCTAGTTCATTTACCACATTATTTAATTTCTCTGTTTCCTTACTGATCTCTGTCTGGATTTTCTCTGTTGATGAAAGTGGTGTATTGAAGTCTTCAACTGTTACTTTAGAAGTATCTGTTTCTCCCTTAAGTTATGCCAGTAATTGCCTAATGTATTTTGAACACTATGGCTAGGTGAATAAATATTTATGATTGTTATTTGTTTTTGGTGAATTGCCCCATTTATTAATATAGAGGGTCCTCCTTTTGCTCTTATAACAGCTTTGGACTTAAAGTCTATTTTATTCAATATTAATGTAGCTACCCCAGCTCTTTTTTGGTTACTGTTTGCATGGAATATCTTTTTCCAACCTTTCTTTCTCAGCCTATTTGTGTATTTGAGTCTAAGGTGAGTCTCTTGTAAGCAGTATACAGTTGGATCATATTTTTTTCTGTTCTGCCAATCTGTGTCTTTTGACTGGGGAGTTTAATCCATTAACATTCAGTGTTATTACTGAAAAGGCAGTACTTATTTCAGCCCTTTTGTTCTTTGGTTTTTATGTCATATCTTTGTTTTCCTCTCTTCTCCTCTACTCCAGCCTTCTTTTCTGTGTAGTCTGTCTTTTGTGATGTATCTTGACTGATCCTTTTCTCATTTCTGTATATTTTTAAAATACTTTTTAGTGGTTACCCTGGGGTTTACATTACACAGCCTACATCTATAACCTAAACTGAAAAGACACCAACCTAGCTGCAATAGCATACTCATTCTGTGCCCTCTGTTTCCCCTCTTTTCCCCTCTTTTCGTTGTTTTTTCCACCTTACCACTTTATATTTTACATGTCCATTATCAGGGAGTATGCCTTTTTCTTGGTCAACTGTATTCTGACTCTGTTACAGGAATTAAAATATAGTGTGGTATATTAAGGATACAGTACTATTGGGTTTTTTTAAATTTTATTTTGAAATAAATTCAAAGTTATAGGAACAGTTGCAAAAGCAATACAAACCCCATACACAGAACTCCAGCATACCCTGACCCCACTCCCCCAATACCCCAATCCACCAACTTTAACATCCTGTCACACCACCAATTCTTTCTTTCCCTTCCTCCCTCCCTGTCATCCATCATCTTTGCTCTGTCTTCTGAACATATGAGAGCAAGCTGCACATACCCTTGAACAAATATAATTCACATATATGATTCCCATGAACAAGAACATTCTTTTATGCAATCCCATTAAGTGCAGCTAAGAAGTTCAAGAAATTCAACATTGATACAAAGCATACATTCTATATTTCCTTTTTTTTTTTTTTTCTTATGTCTCAACTGTGTCCCTTTGAGCCTCCTGTCCTCCATCCTCAGATCCCATCCAGGATCATCCTTGGCATTCAATTGTCATCTATTTAGACTTTTTTTTTTTTTCAGTTGTGGAAACATATATACAGCCTAAGTCTTCCTATTCCACTCCCTCCCTAGCATTCCATTAGTGGGATTAATCACTTTTAGAATGTTGTAATGCTATCACCTTCCCACTATCCATTACTAGAAATTTCCCTCCACCTCAAACAGCAACCCTACACTCATTTCTTAACTCCTCATTGCCCCTTCCCCCACTTCTCATAACCCATGCTCTACTTTTCATCTCTATGGTCATATTCTCTGATAATTTCTTTGTGTTTACTGTGAGGCTTAAATTTGACCTCTTAAATCCATAACAATCTTGTTTTTCTTTGATACCGACTTAACTTCAATAGAACATGTAAACTATGTTCCTATACTCCTCCATTCCCCCACCTTTATATAGTTCTTGTCAAAAATTACATATTTTACATTGATTCCAAAACCGCTGATTTGTCATTAGAGTTTGTGTCTTTTATATCATGTAGGCAGTTAATAGTGGAGTTACAAATAAAAAATTATTGACTTCTATTTGTATTCCATTGTGGTCAGAGAATGTGCTTTGAATATATTCAATTTTTTTTTTTTAATTTATTGAGGCTTGTTTTATGTCCCAGCATATGGTCTCTTCTGGAGAAGGATCCATGATCACTAGAGAAAAATGTGTGTCCTGGTGATTTGGGATGTAAGGTTCTATATATGTCTGTTAAAATTCTCTATATCTCTCTCTCCTTTCTTTGTTTCTCTGTCAGTAGGGCTCCCCTTTAGTATCTGAAGTAGGGCAGGTCTTTTATTGGCAAAATCTCTCAGCATTTGTTTGTCTGTGAAAAGTTTAAGCTCTCCCTCAAATTTGAAGGAGAGTTTTGCTGGATAAAGTATTCTTGGTTGGAAATTTTTCTCTCTCAGAATTTTAAATGTGTCATGCCACTGCCTTCTCACCTCCATGGTGGCCACTGAGTAGTCACTACTTAGTCTTATGTTGTTTCCTTTGTATGTGGTGAATTGCTTTTCTCTTGCTGCTTTCAGAACTTGCGCCTTCTCTTCAGTATTTGATAGTCTGTTGAGAATATGTCTTGGAGTGAGTTTATTTGGATTTATTCTATTTGGAGTTCGCTGGGTATTTATGTTTTGTGTATTTATACTGTGTAGAAGGTTTGGAAAGTTTTCCCCAACAATTTCTTTGAATACTCTTTCTAGACCTTTACCTTTCTCTTCCCCTTCTGTGACACCAATGAGTCTTAAATTTGGACGTTTTATTTTATCTATTGTATCCCTGAGATCCATTTCGATTTTTTTTATTTTTTTCTCCATTCTTTTGTTCTTTCATTTTCTGTTCTGTGGTCCTCTAGGACACTGAGTCGTAGTTCAGCTTCCTGTAATCTTGTATTATGAGTATCCACAGTCTTTTTAATTTGGCCAACAGTTTCTTTTATTTCCATGAGATCTTCCATTTTTTTAATTTACTCTTGTAATTTCTTCTTTATGGTCTTCTATATCCTGTGCCATGTTCTTCTTCATGTCCTTTATATCCTGTGCCATGCTGTCGTTCTTTGTAGTCCTTTGATTAATTACGCCAAGTACTGTGTCTTTTCTGATATTTTGATTTGGGTGTTTGGGATTGGGTTCTCCATATCGTCTGGTTTTATCATATGCTTTAAGATTTTGTTTTTGGCCTCTTGGCATTTGCTTTGCTTGATAGTGTTCTTTCAAGTTGTAAAAATTACAACTAGTGGGGCGTGTGTCTGGATGGTTAGGGAGGCAGGGCAGCTTTAATAATCAAACCTCCCAGGTGTTCCCAGAGATTCAAGGCTGTTTCAAGAGTCTAAGCCTTCATTTCAGTTTTGCCCCAGATTTTCTCTGCTGCTGACCCACAGGTCCCCGGCATTGACGTAGCGTCCCTGGGTTTTCCAAGCAGGCTCCCCTTCTCATCTGTGATCTTCCAGGACCTCTGCTGAGGGAAGGCTGTGCTACGTCACAAGTGCGCACCATCCCTCAAGGGAAGCCCCGGGATGCCGGGCCATGCAGGGATGCTCCCAGCCTGATGCAGAGATGGCTGAATGGGGCATCTCACCCCCCCACTTTTCGCACAGCTCCGCCTTCCATCTCCGGGACAACTAGTGTGTATGCACCCAAGTCCACTGTCCATGGCTGATATTGTGGCATATGCACAGTGCCATAGGATACACTTCCCATCACACTGGGTTTCCTGGCACGGCTCTGGGCTGTGGGTATGGACCCGGGCAGGAGTGTCTCCAGCCCGCTGGGGAGCCAGCTGCAAGCAGCGTGGTTTCTTTCTCCTTTTGGCTCTCCCCTTGGCCCCCCAGCCCTGAGGGAATCGGCAGCTATCTATCCTTCATGCCAGACACCAAGAGGTTGTCACAGTCCACTCCTGCCATGCTTCACTGCACGGTTCTCACCGTCATAACTGCAGCCACTCCTGGGTTTTTTTTTTTTTTTTAAAAGAACTAGTTTGTCTCCAAATGCCAACCCCTGGTTTCCCCACACCACAACGTGGCCATGGGACTTTCAGCTGGCTGACTCACTCATTTCAGAATGCAGACTCTGGTTTCACCAAGTGCACGGCCCCTGTGGTTCTAGTAGACGTTGTCCAGCTGGTGCATCACTGAAACTGGTGTTCTGGGTCACTTTCTGGTTTTTATCTAGTATTTTTCACTGAGGTGTTTTTTTGCCCTGTCTCATCTAGCCGCCATCTTAGGTTTTCCCAGTATTGGGTTTTGCATTTGCCCTTTTAGTTGTGCTTACTGATAATCTTCATTTCTTCACACTACTCCAAGCAACTTTCCTGTCTTTTCCTTTCAACCTGCACAACTCTCTTTCGTAATTCTTGTAGGACAGGTCTTTTGTTGACAAACCTCTCAATTTCTGTTTATCTGTGAACATTTTAAACACTGCCTCATTTTTGAAGGACTGTTTTGCTGAAAAAAGAATTCCTGGCTGGCAGTTTTCTCTCTCAGTACCTTAAGTATATCATACCATTGCCTTCTCACCTCCACAGTTTCTGATGAGAAATCAGCACTTAGTCTTATTGAGGATCCCTTGTATGTTAGGAATCCCTTTTCTCTTGCTGCTCTCAGAATTTTCTCTTTATCTTTGGCATTAGACATTCTCATTAGTATGTGTCTTGGAATAGATCTTTTAAGATTTATTCTGTTTGGAGTATGTTATACTTTGTGGGCATTGTGTCTTTCCTAAGAGTTGGGAAATTTTCGGCCAATATTTCCACAGATATTCTTTCTGCCCCTTTTCCCTTCTCTTTCCTTCTAGAACACCCATGACACATATATTTGTGCACTTCATGCTGTCACCAAATCCCTGAGACATGATCATTTTTTCTATTCTGTGATTTCAATCATCCTTTTAGTTCACTGATTCTTTCTTTTGCCTGTTCAAATCTATTCTAGTGTATTTTTAATCTCTAATCTCTACTATTGTGCCTTTCATCCCCATAATTTCTGTAATGTTTCCTTTCATATTTACAGATTCTTTTTATGCTCAACATTGTCTTCTTAACATCCTTTATCTCTTTATGTATATTTTCCTTCATCTCCTTGAATTGATTTAGCAGATTTGTTTCTGCTTCCTTAATTAATTGTTCGAAATTCTGTCTCCTCTGAAGTTTTAATTTGTTCCCTTGACAGAGCCATATCTATGTGTTTCTTAGTACAGTATAGCTTGTAATTTTTTGCTGATGTCTAGTCATCTGATTATCTTGATGAGTGACTTCTGAAGGCCTGTTATTCTCTCTTGTCTAGGGCTTTATTGTTGATTGGCTTTGTGTTAAGGCTTCTTTGATGCTTGATCCAACTTATTCTAGACCTTTAGAATAGCCTGAGTTTAACTGATCAGATTTTCTCCGCTCTTCTTCATCTGATTCTTGTAGTACAGCTTTTAAGATTGCACTTTTTGTGTAATTGTTTCACCTCCAGGAGAAAGCATCCTTTCCTCTGTTCCCTCCCCCCCTTTTTTTTCCCTTTGTGAGGCATTTCCACCTCCAGTTTCTTCCCTGTTAGGGTTATCTCATCCCAGGGCCAGGTGAGGATGATGAAGAATGGTGAATCGCTACAGAAAAATTCATTTTGTGTTTAGGTAGTCCAGCTGACAGTAACTGTACTGAGTGAGCATACCATTTGCAGCCACCTTTCTACTGCACTTCTCACAGCAGCTTGTGTTCCACCCTGAGTCTCTTTGGACTGGGGTCCCTACACCTGGATATACATGGGGATCTAACTCACTGCTATGAATGGCTTTATAGTCTGCATCCTCATTGGGAGGTCGGAAGGATCCTGGTTGCTGCCTCTGAGCAACTCCCAAGCTGTGCAGGACCAAGTGAGGGGGAGGGAAGAGGAGTCAGTGGGGCTTGGAATGGATGTTTCTTCCCTGATATTTTTCTGTTTATTCAATTCAGCATTTCTGGAATCCTCTCATTTCTTCCATCCTCGAGTTCCAACATGTGAGATTTGTCCTTTTATTCACTGAATATCTGGGGAGGTTGTTTTCAGGGGCTTTTTGTCACCATGTTGATGTTGTCACCTAAGAGTGTCAGTAACAATGTTTTTAAGGCCCCCAAATGATTCACTCATTCATTTAAAAATATGTGGTACAAAAAATATTGTATAAATTTTCACCAAAGCAGGAGTAGTGACTTAAGTCTTTGGTGCCTTTATGATGCATCAGTGCTCTGCTTAGACCCTCCCTCCAGGTTTCTCTAAGAGTGACCAGGAAGTAGGTATTCTGCTTCCTCAATATTGCTTTACCATTTAAAAGCATTCTATGTCATGCATAGGCAGGTTTGTGGTTGCCCAGCCTTTCCTGGTCTGTTGGAAAGATCTGCTTAGTGCTGTGGCCCTATGTTAGGGACTTCTTTATTTCTGCACACCAAAACCATGTCCTCCAACATCTCTTTCAGTACAAAATGGACTGTCTGATATCCATTCACCTGTGACTTTCCTGCCCTTTAGTGCAGTAATCTCTTTGGGAAAAGAGATATTTTTAAGTGGCTGCTATTAAATCCCTGGACCAGTAACATGCTAGGCACTAGTTCAGGTACTACAGACATAAAAGTACAGTTAAACTCTTTCCTCTTACATTCTAGCATTACACAGAAAAAGCAGTGACCAACTATGGAGTAAAATAAAATGACTTATATGAAACAAGTATTAAATGTCTTCTAATAATACTAACATTGGTAAGCCTGCTACCTCAGATGGGATGATATAGCAAAACCCCCAGCCTTTCTTGATGTTCAGTATCCAATATAGCCTAAGAAATTCAGTAATGTTTAAGGTTGATTGAATTTTGTATAGGAAAGCACCAGATACTGAAAGAGAAAATTTGTCATCCTAAAAAAGAAAATCCATCTTTAAAAAGCTCGTGGACCCTGCATCAAATGATTCATGTGATAGGGTGGAGGAAAACCTCAAAAACTGGAAAGATATGATCAACATTCCCTATTCAGAAGGAAATGAAACCAGAAAATAATGGCAAACATTTAAGTGGGGAAAACATCTTTTCAATATTCTAGGCAGAAATAGAAGAAATGTACATTACAAAACATAATAATTCATTGTTTATTCTTACTTTAATATATAAAACTGCCAATAGCACAAAGCTAAACGAGTATGTATAGGGAAATTCTTTGGCTTATGTTGCAGAAAATTTGGAGGAATACCTAAGATCAGATCTACATGCCTGGTAGAAAGTAGTACTATACCAGTTTGTATATATTATGTCTCCCAGAAAAAGCCATGTTCTTTGATGCAGTCTTGTATGCAGACGTGTTAGTGGGGATTAAGTTGGAACATTTGGATTAGGTTGTTTCCATGGACATGCGCCCCACCCAACTGTGGGTGATAACCCTGATAGGATAATTTCCATGGAGGTGTGGCCCCCCATTCAGCATGGGCCTTGAATTAGTTTACTAGAGCACTATAAAAGTTCAGACAGAAGTAGCAAGCTTGCCACAGCCAAGAGGGACACTCTGAAGAACGCCCAGGAGCTGAGAAAGGAGCTGCAGATGAAAGAGAGTTTGATGGTGGCTGTTGAAAGCAGACTCTTGCTCCAGGGAAGCTGAGAGAGGACAAATGCCCCAAGGACAACTGAGAGTGACATTTTGAAGAGGAGCTGTGGCCTAGAGAGGAACGTCCTGGGAAAAAGCCATTTTGAAAGCAGAACTTGGAGCAGACGCCAGCCATGTCCCTTCCCAGCTAACAGTTTTTCCAGGTGCCATTGGCCATCCTCCAGTGAAGGTACCCTTTGTTGATGGACACTTTATGGCCTTAAGACCATAACTTTGTAACTAAACCCCCTTTTTAAAAGCCAGTCCATTTCTGGTGTTTTGCACTCTAGCAGCATTAGCAAACTAGAACAAGTACAATCTGCAATGATAATAATGTTCTATGTATCTGCCTAGTCCATTAAAGAAGCCACTAGCCACAGGTGCATATTGAGCCCTTGGAATTTGGATGGTGCTACTGAGGAACTGAATTTTTATTTTATTTCATTTTACTTAATTTAAATGTAAATTTAATAGCTGCATGTGTCTAGTGCTTACAGTGTTGCACAGTGCAGACCACCTTCAGTCTTAAAATCCCCCTGGTCTCTGGAGACATGGAACTTACTGGTACTTCTAAGAATTAGGTATCTGCCACCTCTCTGCAACAGCTACTGAATTTGAGGTTTCCCATATTGAAGATTTCCAAGCTGGAGCTGTCCATGTTAAGGTTAGATGGACAGAAAAAGAACCTTCCAGGTTGAAATTCCTGGTTTCCAGGAGGAATTATTTTATCAGGGTACATAGTAAGTTTTTCACTGGATCTGAAACTTGACACTAGGCCATTTGAGGCATCTCTAAAAATTTCCAGGCAATTCCTATATAAAGTCTTCCAGGTAAATTCTGTCTCTCATGGTCAATAAATACTATTTTAAAGCTTTGCTGTTACCTTTTAAATCTCCATGGTCTTGTCTTTCCCTTCACATTCAGTAAATCTATTTGAAACCTGTTTCACAAATGAAATAGATACTTTTGGAGGTAGCTATTTTTCACCATTAAATTTGGAAGTATTCTTGCATTTACATCCATTGTTATATCATCTGACCCTATCAGGTGAGACATTATCTTCAATTCCAGCTTGTTCTTTTTCTCTAACTTTGTGTTTGAATCTCATTCCTTCCTGTGGTATCATCAAGAATTATTTATCGTTATTTGTGTATTATACACTGTTTCTGAAACTACTACCTCCCCTTCTGGCCCATCCTCTTAGAACTTGAACATGTTCTAGTATCTGCTGTGCTGAATATTCGGAGAAAAAAATGAAGAAAAACTTTTGAGCCTGTATTTCCAGGTGCTGCCATGTTGTCTCATCTCCTTTTCAGTATAAGTTGAGAGCAGAGTCCATTCATCATCATTTCTCCTTTTCCCACTCCATTCTCACCTTGTCCCATCTGTGTTTTTATTCCCATTAATTCATGGGCATCATTCTTAATGACAATACTAATATTCTCATGCATATCAAAATTGCATGAGATTTTATCAGTCTTCATCTAATTTTAACCTCAGCAGAATGTGATTATTCCCTCCTTATGAAGCCCTCTTTTTTCCCATTTTTGACTTATGTCACAGGTTACATTCCCAGAAATCAGATTCTGAGTTGAAGTTTATTGTGCAGGGTTTTATCTGGAAGTCCTCTTGAGATTGTCATTGTGGAAAGGAGAGAAGAGAAAGCAATACTAGGCAGAGAGAGAAGTTGAGCTGCTGCATTGCAGCCTTATAGCTTCAGCCAGTCACATGAGGGGCTGTAGAACTAGCATGGCCCGTTATATCTGTCTTACACTGAACCAGAATGGCCATTAATAATTGGATGTTGACTATCCTGGGGAGGATGTCCTTGTGGCAGGTGGATATCTGCTGGTGAGGCAATCCTCAAGTGTCCCCATAGCTAAAGGACATTGTCAGAGTGTTGATAGCACTCTGAGAATCTGGACAAGAAGTTCTCTTGGGGGAGATCTAGGTGAAACATGTCCATGTCCATCTGTCCATTCCATGTCCCACTTACATCTCTATACATTCAGGGAGCAGCTCCCCTGAGATTCCAGTTAGCCTCCCTTCCTGTAGGAATCTTGCAACAGGAAGCTTAGTGGTACCATTTAACCACTGCTACCACAGGTGGTAATGGGGCCATGATTGACACTTATATCTCCCTTGTCCATTCTGGATTTCTCTCAACTCCATCTAACTCCTCTACTAGCCTCAGGGGCTTAACAGGTGCCAGTTCCTTGTCACAATACCCTTCTCAGGCAGAGATTGTTGCTCTTGTCCTTTTATTAACACAATCAGGTAGGGGACTATCAAGAGGTACCCAACTAAAACATGTGGGTACCAAACATATTCTTCTCTGCTTCTGATATATAACAGCACTGCTACTTCATCCTCATGGGCAAGACCAATTACTCCTGCCAAGACGGGGCACCCTTTTCTTGCCTGACAGGCCCTGAACACAAATTCAAAAGAGCCAGGTGGCAACTAGAGCAAATAGTTCAATGGCTCTATTCTTTTAAATAAATTTTAGAATCAGTTTCTCAGCTTTGTCAGGAAATTCTGTGTGAGTTTAGAATTTCATTTTATAATTTGATAATTGGCATGTTAACAATATATTGGGTCATATTGATGTTTGTAGAATTATGTGAATTTCTAAATTTATTGCTCATGTTTGAGATTTGAGAGAAACAGTAAATGATACCTCTCTTACCACATTCTGTAGGGTAGTGAAAACTGGGAAAGTAAACGGTAAAATGTAGATGCAATTAAACTTCTGTATATCACTGATAAAGGGCATCTGGAGGACAAGATTTGAGTGTACCTCGTTTCACAGCAGATACCATAAGGGGAAATATTTGGGCAAAGTACATTGAGAATAAGTTTGAGTAAGTGAAATAGAGTCAAGGGAGTTGCTTTAAGATTAGTTTGGAAGTTTTTCGATCATAACTTTTAGATTCAAATAAAATGAAACAAATATCAAAATAATGCAAAAAATGTTATATAATCAAGAAATTTGCAGCCAAACTTAGCCATAGATAATATGTGCATAATGATGCAAGCAATGAATTAATTTAACTACAATTATGATATAATTGTGTTGGAAGTATTGATGTTGGCAGATACTCTGTGGGAATGCCAAAGACAAATAAAAATGAGTTCATATATAAACATGGAGATATATACAAGAAGAGTTAAACTATTTAGAAACTGTTATGTTTGAGAAGTGTGGCTGAAAATGTGGGGAAGCAGTACACTTTCCTGTTTGTCATCCTAAGCTCAGCTTTATTATTTATTATTTTAAACCAAGAATACTTTATTTTGATCCTACACACAATGCAGGGATAAAACTTTGGGAAATTGGGGGCTTAATACCAAGCTCAGTGTACTTGAATTATTACAGTTAGGCAAACTCCCCAGGATAGCCTTTCTTGGCAACATTTGTGTTTTCTCTTTTCCTGAGAGATTCATTTGGATGTGAACTGAATGAGGCATTGACAGTGTCTTCATTGTACCTCACAGCTTTTAGACATGGTGAGTTGAAATGTGGAAGTGAATTGTGAACCAGTGCTTTTTATTCTTCAATGCACATATGACTCCCCTTGGATCTTAAAATTCAGATGCTGATTTAGTAGGTCTGCGGTGGGGTCTTTGATTCTGCTTTTCTGCCAAGCTCTCAGATATGCTTATGCTGCAGATCCACTTACCACACACTGTGAGGACCAAAGCCCTGTTTGGGGTATAAGCTCCTTTAGGGAAGTGGTTCTCAAACTTTGCTGCCTATTGAAATCACCTGAGGACTTTTCAAACTCAATATCCAGGCCATACCCAGGAACAGTTAAATCTGAATTTCTGATGATGGGGCCCAGATATTAGAATTTTTTAAAGCTCCCAGGTGATTTTGGTTTATAATATGGAAAACTCCATTAAAATAGTTCATATGCACAAAAATTGCATGTATTTTTAATTAAGTCTTTTCTTGTGTGTTAACATAGATGTACTTCTCACTGTTTTTCTAGGGATGTTTATAAACATACTTACCAAAAAATGTGCAAAAATAGGGAACTAGTAAAAGTGAAACCCTTGAATTCCACTCAAATATAAATCTCCATTCTTAGTGAGAAGGCAATAAAGTTATATAATACAATGTTGTAGATACTTAAGTTTTTATTTTTCCCATTTTTTCCTCAGTGCAGTCTGATATGATTTAAGCCGTCTCCACTTAAATCTGCTACCCTTGAGAGGCTAGTTAGCTCGCATCAGTGAATCCACTGAATACCTCTATATCCTATAAGATTCCTCAACCCATTCACCATTTCTTTCCTTCTAGTCCTGGCATACTGGGTCACAACAATGTTCTGGATTTCTCTGACCCCACTTTATAGGTATTTCCAAGCTCTTTCTAAAATACTAAATGTTGGAATTCCTCAGAAGTCAGTCCCAGCCCTTCATTTTCTTCTACCTAATTTGTCATCTTCATGTTTATAATACTTACACTTTCCAGGCCAATTCTCACATTTGCACCCTAGACCTCAAAATAAAATTCTCCACTAGAATATTTTAGTTTCTTCATCCATAACTTAGATGGGCTCATCACATTTTGAAAACCTGCTTTTCTTTAATAATTCAAACCTTAATGAGTGAATTAACCTGTCAGGCAGTGAATGAGTAAAGAAACTTCAGAGCAATTATTGTTACAAAATATCTGCATTTCCAAGAGTTTTCCATCTCCAAATATGAAATATTTCTGGATTATGTATGCAAAGTATCCTTGCATTGTTTTTCTTTAAATTATCTCTTCCAAAGTAGCTCTAACCCCACAGGGCCAGACTGTTTTATTAGCTGGTATATTTTCACACCTTGGACAGGCCTACCTCAGAATTGATAACGCAAATACTCATTTCAGACAAAAAGGGATCATCACTTACCTGAAGAATCTTGTATTACACCTAGGCTGAAAACATATAGGAATGAATATATTTTAAAATAAACTATGAAAATGGAATAACTGATTACCTAAAATGCATGCTAATAAAATAATTCTTGTAACTTTTAATTTCAGAAGATTGTATTTAAAAAGCAAAAGTATTACTTGGCTTGAGATGATGGGAAAGTTCTGATAATAGAAGTTGGTGAGGGTAGCAAAATATTATGAATCTGATTGTCCTCCTGAATGGGAGTGATTGAAATCAGAAAATTTGTTTTATATAACAAAAATAAGCAACAAAAAGCAACTAAAGAGTCAATGACAATTACATGCAATAAGTGATGCTAAACTGGATCTAATAAAAACGAGCACACATCCTATTTAATAGGAAAATTAATAATGAAAGTAGATCATTTACTCTGCAAGCCCCTAATATTTTGAAGCCTATAGGGTTTTACAAAGTCCTTAGTTCATCAGCTAAATCTAACATGAATAGATGTACACTGGATGGTTTTTCCCTTGTTCAATAATAAAATATGATTGCTTCAGAACGATGAAAATATTCCTTGAATATATGCTTTCAGAATAAATACTTCTACTTACATAGAATACAATTATGCCCAAAGCCTGAGAGGAATGTTGGTATATATCAAGTCCTTTTAAGAATAAAGAGTGGTAGGGATCTTCTTGCTTGTAGAATCTCTGAAATACTGCCCGGCACAAACAAAATCCACAAAACAGAAAACTCTGCAATTAAAGGGCTCAATCTGTTTTCCTTAATTGCATCTACATGATTTACACATTTTGAGGGGAAAGATTGTGTTAAAGAAAGCATGCCTCATTAGATTTTTCTTGACTGTCATCTAAGTTAATCAGGGTGTGTCTTTGGATTATAGCATTGATAAGGTAATGGACCGCATAAAAAGAGCGTCCATCATCCAAATGGTGCTCTCCAGTGTGTGGTGAAAGCATCTTCAATAAGACTTCCCTTCCTTGTCTTTTTGGTTTATGTTCTGGTAAATAAGGGAGAAAATTTTAACCAGTAGGGGATTCATTTTGTAAATAATTTATTTGTAATCAAAAGGTACTTGTTGAGTTTGACTCTAGACATTTGGGCCCAGGCTGTCTGAGGTCAGGTTAGATTATTGTGTCCATACAATCTCTCTGGATTTATAATTCATTGGTAGTTTTCAATGGGAAATGTCTCTAATTATTCAGGAAATAGGTTTATGCAATTAGACCAGCGGGAAAGAGAGACAAGTAAATATATAATGATAAATTATGAGTGGTCTGAAGGAAAAGTAGAGTTGTAATAAAGGCTCTGGGGAGAGGAAGGGATATCTGAGGAAATAACTTTTAAACAGTGACAGAAGAAACATAAGAATGGTGTGGGAAAGTGAGGGGATTGTGTTGGAAATGAAGGATGATAATAGTCACCAGTGCTCAAATAATAGCAAGGCTTAAATGTTTGTGTAGTTCTGAATCATGGGTTCAAGTTCAATCCTTGAATGCTTCTGGTGTCATTAATATTTACCAAGTTTGAGGGAAAATATATTGCTAAAGAGGCATACCTTGATAAGATTTATCTTGATTGTAATTGATACCTTAGGTATGGCTCTTTCCAACAGAAGTGCCCCCTGACCCAGTTTTAAGGTGAGTTATTCAAAGTGCACTGGCAAGGAAGTAGAGGAATCTTCCCCAAATCATTTCAAAGTGAGGATGTGAGTTAGGGTTGTTATAGGTAAAGGAAAGGTGGGAGGGTCAGTAACAATGTAATGTCCACATGATTCATTCTTGTCAGGTCAGTGATGATGTTGGATCTTTGTTGGAGGGCATGAACAAGTTCTCAATCCTGTGTTGTCTCAAGCACATTTTGTTCCAGTTTCAGTGGTTAGATTTAGATATTGATGTGCAAGCTCCTACATACAGGGTTTTCATGACTGTTTTCTTAGCTGACTTCTCAGGAAAGCTGAACTTTTGTCTTTTGAGGAGAAAGTCATTGATTCACTGGGCCACAGGGTGTTCTTGATGCTATTCTGTTATCTTACTCCAGGAAGCAGAACTGAGAAGGTCTGGTTAATGTCCTTCTGGGAACTAAATACAAAGAGCAGATTGCTAAGCTCAACTAGGGTAAGCATATTTTCCAGCTGTCACCATCCAGATTAATCAAGGAGGATGTTCTAGACTAGGAGAAATTTTTAGCTTTCTGATTGGAGGCAATGTCTTAAGATATGATTCATTTTATGTAACTGTATCTGTGTGAGTAGAGGTATAGCTCACAAAAAAATTTGTCACTGTCATTTTTAAGATAACATTGAAATAAATTGATGCAATTGAATAAATGCATGGGATTTGCCAGGACAGTGTATTGAAATGGAAGAGAAAAAGGGCTAAGATTGAGTCTTGAGGCATTCTAATAATATTGTTTGAGGAGTACCATGCAGAGAACAAGGAGTAACTAGAGCAGTTTGAATAATGTTAGAGTACTGAGATGTCACAGAAGCCTAGGAAAGAAAGTTTTCAAAGGAGGTCATGGCCCAATCCTTCTTTGGTTCAGTTAAATAAAATGAAATGGCTGCCTGCATTAGAGTTTCCAAAAGTTAGAAATAAAAGCAGGGGCTTTCCAATAATACGGGAATAAGCTGTTTCATTCCAATAGAGATAACCTATCAGAAATAGACAAATATGCTATAATAACTAATCTGTGAGCATTCCCCTCTTTATAAGATCCTCCTTTGTAATAAGGTCCCTAATTGTCAACCAATTAGTGTGACTTCCCCTTTGGAAATCCTCTGATTGCTTTTGTAAATCAGTGTAAATTGCTGAGCATTTGAGAGACTCATTTCAGTGTGAGATCTCCCTGTACCAGCAGTTTCTCTTTCAGTTATCTCACTGTGTTGATTATTGACTATTATTGGTGAATCAGTTTCATTTAGCAATTTCAAGTAAAAGACTGAGACACTGCAGATCAGATTTATTTATGGGGAACTCATTGGACATGCTAGCATGATTTATTGAAGAGGAAGTCAGTGGTGGTCTTAGTAAGTCATTAGCTGAAGCAGTGTGAGGGAAGCGTACATGCTCTTGCACTTTGATGGTAAAGGGAGGAACAGGAGATGACACCCTGGTGAGGAAATAGGTACACAGGATGTTCTTATTTCAAAATAGAAGCAATAAAATGAGTTTAAATTAGGGGATTGACTGTGATAAGAGGAAGAGATTGCTAATAAAGGAGATTTCAATTTTAATCCATAACAGTTTCTGAAGAAACAAGAAAGAAAGGAATTCAGGTGGAGACAGTCAACTTAATCAGTGGTAACATGACTCTTCAGTGAGAGAGAATGAATAACCTATGGGTATGAATGCAGGAATATTTGTTGTTAGTACAGTGCTGAACAGATTTGTCAAATTATGTCATTTCATCTGATTAATAGGAGCTAATCCTATCTGATGAAAGTAAGGTGAAAGGTGAGAATGTGTGAGAAATTATGAGATTTGAAGTATTTATGGAATATGGAAGAATGATTGGAAGTTTGCTGGGCATAGTAGTAATACCATATATATTTGAAAGCAGTAGGAGAAGTGATGCTGTGTTTAGACCTAGAGCAATATCGTAGGCATGTGCTGTGTCAAATGCAGTCCTGGGCAAGGCAGGTAATTGGAGTCCTCTCCTAATGGTGAGACATGGTAAATACTGATATTCTTATTAACAGATGTAGTAAATACTCAATGTTCTCAGTAAGTATATGTTGAAATGAGTAAGTTTGGATTACACTGGCAGTAAAAATAGGTGAGGTGGAAGCTGATGTTTGGGAAATGTATTCAATACAATGGAGATTCCCTTGTGGTAGGAGAACCTAAGCATGGGAGTAATTGTAGAACAGACTACATGAAGAGGGGGTTTTGACGACAGGGTTGGGACTCTGAGTATTGAATTGAGAGGTGACACTCTTAAGTAAAACCTAGGTGTAACCCTTAAGGAATTTGAGCTTGGGAGACAGGCTAAAAGATTAAAACCAGCTGGTTTTCTAGCAATGTAATTGTCTCGTTACTCAAAGCTTTCTGAACCTCTGTTCATGTCATTCGTGAAATGGATGAATTAATCAGCAGAGTTATTGTGAGCATTAACTCAGTATGTAAATCTTCTAACGCATTTGCTGCAACCATTTTTTTTCTAGACTTCAGGTGCAAATGGGTAAGTTAATTTTGTTTGTTGAGACATTATCATTTGTCCATGACATGGACAAATTATTTAGAAATGTTTTAGGGAATAATTTACAGTATAGAGACCCTTTCACATATATAAATTATGAAACTCAAGGATGTCAAGGCTGATGATTAATATAGGACAAGATTTCTTGTAGTACTTTCCTGAAATGAGAGATTAAGCCCAAATAGATTTCCTATTCTTCATTCTATACTGCCTTAGCCACTTAATCCTATGGGGACTTTGGGACAAGACAGTAATATTATATAATGCATATACTTCTGCTAATGTCTTATACAGGGAATTTCAGTGCTAGATTTGCAGGAGGGGAGGGAGAGACGGTGATCCCTCCAAATGAAGCAAGTCCTTGAATTGATCAACCCTGTAATAAAATACATTCTTAAGTTGGTCTGTTGATATCCAAGTCTATTGGGGGAATGTGTGGAACTCAGTATTGAGGGAGTGATATTCCCAGGCATCCTAAGTGGAAACACCAAGGTGATTTAAGACAAGTTTACACAGAAGGGCAGGCACAGGGTAGTCTATGAGGAGAGTGAGAGTCCAGAGCACTAGGATGGATTTTGGAAAACCAGTGCTAGTGTATAAACCAAGAATAATTATATCTGATAAATTCAAGTGATTTCTCTAGAGGTGGAGACCCATTCCAGATGACATAGGTCAGGGATTCCTGTGTTTGGGGATCAGGGAGGGTATTGAAAATCTCTGAACAGCATGTGTCATTAATAAATAAAACTCATTGATTTTGTATATATTGGATCATGTTTTCTGCAAATAGGGAAAATTTTTTTATCCAGTTTGTGTGCATTTTCTTGCCTAATTACTCTGGCTAGAACTTCCAGTACTATATTGAATAAGAGTTATGACTGTGGGCATCCTTGTGTTGTTCCTGGTCTTTGAGAGAAAGCTTTCAGCCTTTCACCATTCAGTATAACCTTTATTGTGTTGAAGAAGTTTCTTTCCGTTCCTAGCTTACTGAGTGTTTTTATCAAGACGGGTTGCTAGAGTTTGTCAGATGTTCTCTCTGCATCAATAGAGATGATCATGTATGTTTTTGTCTTTGCCCTATTAATGTATTGTATTACATTAATTAATTTTCTTATGTTGAACCACCCTTGCATACCTGGGATAAATCCCAGTAGGTCTTAGTGTATAATTCTTTTAATGTGCTGTTGGATTCAGGTTGCTACTATTTAGTTGAGGATTTTTCCAACTGTATTCAAAAGGAATATTGGTCTGTAATTTTCTTATGGTATGTTTTTCTGGCTTTGGTGTTAGGATGATGCTTGCCTCATAGGATGAGTTGGGAAATGTTCCTTTCAATTTTTGGAAGAGCCTGAGCAGGATTGGTGTTAAATTTTCTTGGAATATTTGGTTAAAGTTACATGTGGAGCATCTATTACTGATCTTTTCTTTGTTAGGAGGTTTTAATTACTGATTAAATCTCTTTGCTTCTTATTGGTCTGTTGAGATCATTTATTTATTTGTCAGGGTACGTAGTTTGTGTGTGTCCATTTTATCTAAGCTAATAGGTTGGTATACATTTGCTCATATACAGTTGCAACTGTATACCAATTGCTCATAATATCCTTTTACAATGTTTTTTATTTCTGTTAGGTCAGTAGTAATGTCCCCCCCCTTTCATTTCTGATTTTAATTATTTGCGTCCTCACTTCTCTCAGTCTTTCTAAATGTTTGTCAATTTTATTGCTCTTTTCAAAAACCCAACTTTTGATTTGGTTGATTCTCTGTTTTTTTAATTCTGTCTCTGCTCTAATCTTTGTAATTTCCTTCCTTCTACTCATTTAGGGTTTAGTTTACTCTTCTTTTTCTTTTCCAGTTGTGAGGATAAGTCTCTGACTTGAGATCTTCTTTTTCAATGTAAACATTAGGAGCTATAAGTTTCCCTCTCAACTGATTTTGCTGCATCCCATAAGTTTTTTTTTTATTCAATTTTATTGAGATATATTCACATACCATACAGTCATCCATGGTGTACAATCATTGTTCACAGTACCATACTATAGTTGTGCATTCATCACCCCAATCTATGTTTGAACATTTTCCTTACACCAGAAAAAATCAGAATAAAAATAAAAATAAAAAAAGAACACCCATATCACACACCCCCATCCCACCCTATTTTTCATTTAGGTTTTGTCCCCATTTTTCTACTCATCCGTCCATACACTGGATAAAGGGAGTGCAGTCCACAGGGTTTTCACAATCACACTGTCACCCCTTGTAAGCTACATTGTTATACAATCATCCTCATGAGTCAAGGCTACCAGCTTGGAGTTTGGTAGTTTCAGGTATTTACTTCTAGCTATTCCAATATATTAAAACCTAAAAAGTGCTATCTATATAGTGCGTAAGAATGTCTGCAGAGTGACCTCTCAACTCCATTTGACATCTCTCAGCCCCTGAAGCTTTATTTTGTTTCATTTTGCATCCCCCTTTTAATACATCCCATAAGTTTTTGAATGTTGTGTTTTCATTGTCATTCATCTCAGGATACATCTTAATTTCCCTTGTGATTTCTTCTTTGACCCATTGATTAAGAGTATGTTCTTTAATGCCCCTATATTTTTGAATTTTTCAGTTCTTCTGTTTTTTATTCCTTGTTCAAGCCATTGTAATTAGAGAAGGTACGTTGTATGTTTTCAATATTTTTAATTTTTTGAGACTTGTTTTGTCACCTAACATATTGTCTATCCTGGAGAGTGACCATGTACACTAGAGAAAAATATGTGTTCTGCTGCTGTTGGGTAAAGTGTCCTTTATATGTCTGTTAGGTCTAGGACATTTATGGTATTGTTCACATCTTCTATTTCCTTATTGTTTTTCTGTCTAGAAGTTAAAGTCATTATTTTAAGTGGTGTACTGAAGCCTCTTACTGTTAATGCAGAACTGTCTCTCCCTTCAAATCTGTTAATATTTGCTTCATGTATTTGAGGCCCTGCTGTTAACTGTGTATGTATTTTAATTCTTTTTACTTCTTATTGAGTTGACCACTTTATCAGTATGCACCGTCCTTCTTTGCCTCTTGTAACTGTTTTCTTATTTAATGTCTACCTTATCCAATGTTACTACAGCTATTCCACCTATCTTTTGGTTACTATTAGCATAGAATATTTTTGCCCATCCTTTCACTTTCAACCTGCGTGTGTCTTTGAATTTAAGGTGAGTCTCTTGCGACCAGCATATAGTTGGGTCATGCTTTTCTATCCATTCTGCTATTCTCTTTTTTGACTGGAGAGTTTAATTCATTTACATTTAAAGTACCTACTGATAATGCAGCATTTTCTCCTGCCATTTTGATAATTTTGTCTTAGTATTATACTGTTTTTGTCCCTCAAATCTTACATCAATGCATATTTCTTATATACTTGATTGTAGTCTTACCTTTTTGAGGCCCTCCTTTCTTTCTGTATGTATTTTTCAGATATTTTCTTAGTGGTTGCCAGGGCTTAAATTTAACATTCTAAATCTATAACAGTCATGTATAATTTGATACCACCTTAACTTCAGTTGCACTCACAAACGTTCCCATACATGTCTGTCCCCTACCTTTTTGTTGTAGTTGTTACAGAATTATAAACTGTAACATAGAGAAGTCTTTGGGGCTTGTATTAGGCAATGGGTTCTTACTCTTGGCACCAAAAGCATGAGCAAAAAAGTAAAAGATAAATTGAACTTAATCAAAACTGAAAACTTTTCTCCATCAAAGTACTTGATCATGAAGTTAAAAAGGCATCCAACAGAATGGCAGAAAATTTTTGAAAACCACATATCTGATAAGGGTTCAGTATCCAGAATGTATAAAGATATCCTACAACTCAACAACAAAAATGCAAACAACCCAATTTAAAAATTGGCAAAAGTCTTGAATAGACATTTCATATATATGACAAAAAAGCACATTAAGAATGCACAGCATCATTAACTATTAGGGAAATACAAATTAAAGCTATGAGATACCATTTCACACCTACTAGAATGACTCCTATCTTCATTTCATAGCTGCTATAACAAATACCATACAATGGGCTGGCTTGCTAATAGGGATTTATATTGCCTCACAGTTTCAGAGGCTAGAAGACTTATTTCCTCCTGAGGTCAGTATCTTCTGGCTGGCTGGTAACCTTGGGTTTCCTTGGTTTTTCTGTCATATGACAATGCTCTTGGCAGTTTTTCTTTTGGATTCTGTTGAATTCCAGCATCTGGCTCTTCCTCATGGCTTTCTCTGTGTCCAATTTCCTTTGCTTTAGCTATATTGGATTAAGGCCCACCTTCATTCAGTTTCAGCACACCTTAACTAATACCCACAAGGCCAGGGTTTGGTGTCTGGACATGCCTTTTGTCAGAGACATGATTCAGTCCCCAACAGTATGCCTTCTGAACCCGAAAAAGATGTACATCCCATATGCAAAATACTTTCATACCATCGCAACATTCCATAAGTCTTAAGTCATTTTAGTAACAATGCTTGTAAGTACAAAGTCTCATTGAAATTATTTATGGGTGTGGTCCATCCTGTGTCAAAATTCCTCTCTCTGGTTGAGTGAGATCATCAACATGGTGATGTAAACAGCTACTGAAAACTTCTTTCCAGAGTTTCAACAACAAAAGACAATTCTGAATGGTTTGCAACTCTGGAGAGGGACCCTGCAAATGCCAAACTGAAGAAAAAAGAAGAAATATCAGGTAGTACTCTTCTTTCCCCTCCTCCTCACTCTGTCTCAGTGTGGGAAAGGCACAGAATCAGCAGACAGTACCCCTCCCACCAGGGACACAGGCTATAAAATCTCTCACAGCAGTGAGACATACTCTGGGGATAGAGGAGGACATGTCAAGGCCCAGATCAGTAAGGGACAAAGAGACTGAGAAGATGTGAACAGAGACAGTTTCCAGCCCTGGGTCTGAAAGCCCTTCCTCCACCCTTGAGGGAAGAAGCAGCTGGCATCTGTTTCCTTGTCTTGGGGATGGCTGGAGTACTCAGGTGAGAGAGTACTTTGCAACAGGTGGAGCCCCACAATGAACCAGATTTTGTCCAGCAAAGTGAGGGCATAGGAATCCTGCAGTTTCAGCTCACCTGTATAGACGCAGCCTATGCTTGGAGGCAAAGCAGCCTATGAGGATGATTAAGTTACTTAGCAGTGCCATCTGCTGGACAGTCTGGAAGGTGCAATAGAATTGAAACACTTTCAGAAAGATGCTCCAGGCTCTATTTTGACTATAGGAGCTGGTTTACACACCCTGTATGGAACCCTGGGCCTGTTTTGACTGAGAAATAGGGAAGATGCAACTGTTAAAGCACAGCTCTAAAATAAACCCAGATTTTGCTGGCCAGCAGAAAACAGCACCCATGGAAGCCAGCAGATTTGTATTACCTCACAGAGTTAACTTACTGGGTGCCCAGTGCCTACCTTCCATCCCTATGGCAGGTCATTATGGTCACCTGGTTTTTGGGGGAGCACTGAGTGGCAGATCCAGTCTGACAACTGGACAGCAAGAGAAGCAAAAAAAAGATAGAGATCAAAGACAACCAACAAGAAAATCCTAGGAAAAAGAAAATAGCCTCCACAATAAACGAACCAAGAAAATCAGATGCCTAGACAACCAAAAATCATGAGGTACACCAGGAAACACTAAGGTATGGCCCAGTCAAAGGAAAAACCAACACCTCAACTGAGATTCAGGAGTTGAATCAACTAATTAAAGATGTTCAAAGAAATCTTCTAAATCAAATTAATGAATTGAAAAACATGACAAAAGAGGTGAAGGATATAAAGAATATGCTGGGTGACCATAAGGCAGAATTTGTAAGCTTGAAAAAGCAAATGGCAGAACTTATGGGAATGAAGGGCACAATACAAAAGATGAAAAACACAATGGAGACATAAGGCAGCAGACTTGGAGAGGCAGAAGAAACAATTAGTGAATTAGAAAACAGGACATCTGAAATCCTTCAAACAAAAGAACAGGGAACTGAATGACAGCATGAAGTGCATGAATATACATGTTAAAGAAGAAGAGAAGGGAAAAGGGGCAGAAATAATAGTGGAAATGATCAATGAAAATTTCCCAACTATTATGAAAGGCATAAAATTACAGGTCCAAGTAGCACAGCATGCCCCCAAAAGAACTGATCCAAACAGAACTACTACAAGACATTTACTATTCAGATTATCAAATGTCAAAGAAAAAGATTTATGAAAGCAGCAAGAGAAAAGTAATCCATCACATACAAGAGACGCTCGATAAGACTAAGTGCAGATCTCTCAGCAGAAACCATGGAGGCAAGAAAGCAGTGGAATGATACATTAAAGATACTGAAAGAGAAAAAATGCCAATGAAGAATCCTTTATCTGGCAAAACTGTCCTTCAAAAATGAGGGAGAGTTTAAATATTTTCCGATAAACACTGAGAGAGTGTGAACAGAAGACCTCTTAGAGAAGCACTACAGACAGGGAAAGACAGGTGTGATGGTTGGGTTCATGTGCCAACTTGGCTAGGTGGCCTAGCTGTCTGGTCAAGCGGTCACTGGCCTGACGATTGCTGTGAGGCTATTTGAGGCTGGTTAGTAAACCAACGGGCTGGTTTGTCGGATCATCAGTCAATTGACTGCAGCTGACTGATGACTCATCAAGGGGCGTGCTTCCACAGTGAGAGAACGCAATTGGCTGGATTTGGTCCGGGTGATCAGTTGGAGGCTTATAAGCCGGACAGTTGGAGAACCTTCACTTCTTCTTCAGCTGCTCAGTGAAGCTTTTCCTGGGGAGCTCGTCGAAGTTGCCAGTTCGTTTCCTGAGGAGTTCGTCAAAGTTGCCGGTTCGTTTCCTGAGGAGTTCGTCAAACTTGTCGGTTCGTTTCCTGAGGAGTTCGTCAAAGTTGCCGGTTAGTTTCCTGAGGAGTTCGTCAAAGTTGTCGGTTCGTTTCCTGAGGAGTTCATCGAACGTCTTCCTTGGAGTTGACAGCTGCTTGACGGCTTTGCAGAATTTGGACTCGTGCGCTCCCGCAGTTGCGTGAGTCACTTTTACAATTTGATAATAAGAGACATGTCTCGTTGATTCTGTTTCCAAGGAGAACCCTAACTAATACAACAGGAGACAGAGAGGTTTAGAGAAGAGTGTAGAAATGAAGGTATCAGGAGATAGAAAGAGGGTAGAGAGCAAGCATTTGCTGCTGAAAGTTTAGAATGCTCAAGAGGATTGATTGTATAGATCCAGAAATAGCACAGTATTGTAAGTACACTGAACAAAGATGACTGTAAATATGATTGAAAGAGGAAGGTTAAGCATATGTATCACACTAAAAGGAAAGGCAGAAGATAAAAGACTGAGACTGTATAACTTAGTGAAACCTAGAGTGGTCAGTGATTGTGATTAAATGTACAAATATCTGAATGTCTTTATATGAGGAAGAAGGAATGTCAACTTTGCAAGGTGTTGAAAATGGGATGGTATTTGGGGGAAAAATAGAAACAATGCAAACTTGAGTCTATAGTTAAAAGCAACATTTTAATATGCTTTCATTAATTGTAACAAAGGCAATATACCAAAGCTAAATGCTTTAAGGGGGATGTATGGGAAGTGTATGGGATACTTGGCATTGGTGGAGTTGTCTGACCTTTTTATTGTATTTGATTTTATTTTTACTTTGTTTTTCCTTTTTTTGTCTTTTTTTTTTAATTTTTTTCTCCTGTTCCTCTTTCTTTGCAGAAGAAATGGAAATGTCCTCATGTTGATTGTGGTGGTGAATGCAAAACTGATTATACTAGGAACTATTGATTCTTTACTTAGGAGGGAGTGTATGGTGGGGAGATAAAATTGTTTAAAAAATAAACAAAGGGATGATAGAAGTGCTGGAGAAAATGTTGAGAGGGTGTACCTAATCACTGTTGTTGAGGAAGTAGAATATTTCAGCCCATCTGAAGGGTAGTGTTGTGGTTCCACAGGATGCTAAGTGTGGGGTTGCCATATGGTCCTGCAACCTGTTATTCTATTCAATGTATACTTGAAGAACTGAGAACAGGGACATGAATGGGTATTTGCACAGCGAGGTTTATGGTGGCAGTATTCACGATTTGCAATGGATTGAGGTGGCCTAAGGGTACATTGACTGATGAAAGGTATGACGAACTGTGGTGTACATACAATGGAATATTGAGTGACTGTGAGAAGGAATGAAGTTGTGAGGTGGGCAACTAGGTGAATGGATGCTGGGGACAGTATATTGAGTGAAATAAAACAAATGAAAAGATAATATAATGCCTCACTAATATGGACTAACTATATGAGAATTGAATGAGAACATAGCTTATCAGAAGGCTTATGGTAGAGGTTCCTAGATTGTAAGCTCTTACAGCAGTTAAACCTATTCATGAGTCCTAAGGGCTATTTCTAAATTCAGAGATGCTGAGCTCTTCTTTATGACCTGGTTGGTCTCTGGAACTTCTGATATCTGTGTGAGGTGACAACTGAAACTTAGAGCCAGAGTTCAGCAGCTATGAATGTCAGTGTTCAGCAAATGTTAAAGTTGAATGAAATGTACTTCATGAGGACTAAGGTAAATTAGAATGGTAAAGGGAAATATTGACAATGTTTTAAAACTTCAACTTCTGTGTGAGACCAAAGGAAGAGATGCTTATTTGGTGCAAAACCTATATTTTGTGTAGCACACTATATAATTTAACTTGTATGATTTGTTTATTTAAACACCATAATTACATGGAACTTGAATAGGAAGTGGGATCTGGTTGCTTTGTACAGATTGGTGTGAAACCACGATATATCCAAAGGTAATTTGGGCAGAGAATAAAAATATATTGGCAAAATCCCTTTGGGGGACTGGGGGGAAATGTGGAAATATTAAACTTCCCCAGCTGGGGACTTGATATTTTCACAAGCCCTGGGGACTACCAATTTAAAAGATCCGAGCACTTGATCATGGAGCTTGCCCTTATGAGCTTGTTACTGCAAAGGAGAAGCTAAGTCTACTTATAATTTTGCCTCACAGCCCCAGAGCACCTCTTGTTGCTCAGATGTTGCCTCTCTCTCTAAGTGAACTCTGCAGGTATATTCACTGCCCTCCACCCGACATGGGACATGACTCCCAGGAGTGCAAGTCTCCCTGGCAATGTGTGACATGACTCCTGGGGATGAATCTGGACCCAGCAGTGTGTAATTGAGAAAGCCTTCCTGACCAAAAGGGGAAGAGAAATGAAACAAAATTAAGTTTCCTTGGCTGAGACACTTCAAATGAAGTCAAGAGGACATTCTGGAGGATATTCTTACATATTATATTGATATCCCATTTTAGGTTTTAGTATGTTGGAATACCTAGAAGGATATACCTGAAATGTTGGACTGCAACCCAGTAGCCTTGATTCTTGAAGATGATTGTATAACTGTATAGCTTACACTGTGTGAATGTGTGATGGTGGCTCACACTCCCTTTAGCCAGTGTACGGTCAGATGAGTAGAAAAATGGGGACAAAAATAAATGCATTATGGAAAGGATGGGGGGATGGGATGTTTTGTGTATTCTTTACTCTAATTTTTATTCTTATATATATATATGTATATATGTTTTTTGGTGATGAAAATGTTCACAACTTAATTGTGCACCCTCTTCCTGAGATGTGGGTGCATTTGGTCTGGGAAAATCTGATTGGAGTAATCGAAACCAGATGCATAGACAAAAAAAATTATGAATCACACTTAAAAAAACAAAGATATGGCCAGTCAAAGGAACAAACTTACACTTCAAATGAGATACAGGAGTTGAAACAACTAATTAAAGATCTTCAAGCAAATATGCCAAATCAATTCAAAAATCACATTAACAAGTTGAGGGAAGATATGGCTAAAAAGATGAAGGACATAAGACATTGGATGAACATAAAGAAGAAATTGTAAATTTGAAAATAACTGTTGGCACAATAGAATGAACCCAATGGAATGAAAGGCAAAATAGAAGACATGGAAAACACAATGGATATATATGACAGCAGATTTGAAGAGGCAGAAGGAAGGTTCAGGAACTAAAGGACAGGACATCTGAAATCATACATTAAAAAGTACAGATAGAGAAAAGAAAGGAAAAATATGAGCAGTGTCTTAGGGTATTAAATGACAATATGAAATGCATGAATATATGTGTCATGGGTGTGCCAGTAGGAGAAGAGAAGGGAAAAGGGGCAGAAACAATCATGGAGGAAATAATCACTGAAAAATTTCCATCTCTTAAGAAAGACATATAATTGCAGATCCAAGAAGCACAGTGTACCGCAAACAGAATAGACCCAAATAGACCTACTCTAAGGCACTTAATCAGATTATCAAATGTCAAAGACAAAGAGAATTCTCTAAGCAGCAAGGGAAAAGTGATCCATCACATACAAAGGAAGCTCAATAAGACTGTGTGGATTTCTCAGTAGAAACCATGGAGCAAGAAGGCAGTGGAATGACATATTTAAGATACTGAAAGAGAAAAACTGCCAAGCAGGAATCATATATCCAGGAAAGCTGTCATTTAAACATGAGGGAGAGTTTTAAATTTTTTTGAAGAAACACACAGGAAGTTTGTGAACAAGAGACCTGCTCTATAAGAAATAGTAAAGGGAGCACTAGCGAAAAATAGGAAAAGACAGGAGAGAGGTTTGGAGAAGAGAGTAGAAATGAAGACTATCAGTGAGAGTAAAAAGAGAAAGAGTGGCAAAATAAAATATGACATTTAAATTCCAAAAGTCAAAATGGTACACAGTATACATTATGTTGAGTGAAGTTAGCCAGAAACAAAAGGACAGGTACTCTGTGGACTCACTAATATGAACTAACTTTGATGAGTGAAATTTGAGAGTAAAAGTTGAGAACACAGGTTATCAGGAGATAGAGGTTAGAAATTGGGCATTTGATGCTGAAGGAGTACACAGGGTAAATGATATTGATTGTATAGATCGAGAAATGGATAGCATAATACTGTGTAATGGTAGCACAATATTTTAAGTACTGTGAACAAAGATGAATGTGAGTACAGTTGAGAAAGGAAGGCTGATGGGCATGTATGACACCAGAATGAAAGACAGAAAATAGAGGCTGGGATTGTATAACTTAGGGAAACCTACAGTGGTCAATGATGGTGATTAAATGCACAAATATAAGAATGTTTTTAAAAGAGGGAGAATAAGTGAATGTCAACATTGCAAGATGTTGAAAATTGGATGGTACAAGGGAAAAATAAATAATGCAAACTAGAGTCTATAGTTAATGGTAACATTGTAAGATGCTTTCATTAATTGTAACAAAGACAATATACAAAACTAAATGTGTATAAGAGGGGTTTATAAGGGAGTCATACAAGTTTCTTCATGGTGGTAGTGTCTGACCTTTTCATTGTATTTTACTTTATTTTTCTTCTTTCTTTTTATTCATTTTTCCCTCCTTTTCATTTTTCTTTGCAGAAGAAATGGAAATGTCCTCATATAGGTTATGACGGTGAATGCGTAACTATGAAACTATACCAGGAATCATTGATTGTTTAATTAGAATGGATTGTATGGTGTGTAACTAAAACCATTTAAAAATTCAACAGAAAGATACAACTGCTGAAGAAAATGCAGAGAGAGACGTGTACCTATTTGCTGTTGGTAGGGAAGTAGTATGGTGCAACCTATCTGGAGGGCCATATGGTGGTTCCACAGGAAGCTAAGGGGTTGCCATATGGTCCTGCCACCCTGTTATTTGGTGTATACTTGGGAGAACTGAGAGCAGGACATGAATGGAGATGGCACACAAGTGTTTATGGCAGCAGTATTCACAATTCACAACGGATGGAGGTAACCTAAGGGTACATCAGCCAGTAAATAGAATGGTGAACTGTGGTGGATACATTCAATGGAATATTGAGCAGCGGCAAGAGGAAATGAAGTCATAAGGTATACAACTAGGTGAATGGACCTTGAAGACCGTATGTTGAGTGAAATAAGCTGGAATCAAAAAGATAAACATTAGAACACCTCATGAATATGGACTAACTATAATGTGCTCAGAATTGAATCTGAGACCATAGGTTATTAGTGGAAGGCTTATGGTAAAGGTTGTTAGATTGTAATCTCTTTCAGCAGTCACATCTACTCATGAGTTGTAATGGTTATTTCTAAATTCTGAAATGATGAGCTGTTTGTGTATAACCTGGTCAGTCCCTGGAACTTCGGGTATATGTGTAACATCTGACAGAGCCAGAGTTTGGCAGCTATGAATGTCAGGATTACTCCATACAGCAAATGTTAAAGAAGCTGAGAAAGAGATCAGACAAAATGGACTTGGTTAGGACTAAGGTAAACCAGACTTGAGGAAAAGGATGGTGTTTTTAAACTTCAGCTTCTATGTGAGATCAAAGAAATTGATGTTCATTTGGTGGAAAATCTGTTTTCTGTAGCATGCTATATAATTTGTGTGGTCAGTTTATTCAAACACCATAATTACATGGAACCTTGAATAGGGGGTGAGATCTGGTTGGTTTGTACAGGTTAACATGAAGCCTTAATATATCCCGGAGTAATTTGGGCAGAAAACATAAATGTATTTGCAAAGCCCCCTTGACCAACTTGGGGAAAAAAATAGAAACATTAAACTTCCCCAGCTGGGGAATTCCTGATATTCTTGCAAGTATTGGGAACTTCTGTTTTAGTAGGCCAAGCCCTCAATCTTGGGGCTTGCCCTTATGAAGCTTGTTACTGCAAAGGAAGAGGCTAAGCCTACTTGTAATTGTGCCTAAGAGTCATCCCCAGAGAACCTCTCTCATTGCTCAGATTTGGCCTTTCCTTCTAAGCCAACACTGCAGGTAAACACACTGCCCTCCCCCCATGTCAAAGATGACTCCCAAGGGTGTAAATCTCCCTAGCAGCATGGGCCATGACTCCCAGGGATAAGCCTGGACCCAGCATCATGGGATTGAAAAACCTTCTTTACCAAAAGGGGGAAGAGAAATGAAACTAAAGTTTCAATGGCTGAGAGGTTTAAAATGCAGTCGAGGTCATTCTGGAGGTTATTCCTATGCATTTTATAGATATCCCTTTTTAGTTATTAGTGTATTAGAATAGCTAGAAGGAAATACCTGAAGCTGTTGAACTGCAATCCAGTATTCTTGATTTTTGAAAATGATTATGTAGCTATATAACGTATACGGTGTGACTGTGGGTTGTGAAAACATTGTGGCTCGCACTCGCTTTATCCAGTGTATGGACAGATGAGTAGACAAAAGGGGGACAAAAAGTAAATGAATAACAGTTGGGGAAAAGGAATATGAGATGTTTTGGGTGTTCTTTTGTACTTTTTAGTTTTATTATTTTCATTTTTATTTCTTGGAGTAATGAAAATGTTCAAAAAATTGTGGTGATGAATGCACGACTATATGATGATACTGTGAACAACTGATTGAACATTTTGGATGGTTGTGAATCTATCAATAAAATAGCATTTAATAAAAAAAATGTAATGAATACACTACTGTATAATTCAGTAAAATTGAATTAATAAATTCCTCTCTGGTGGATCTGTGAAACCTAGAAGACAGTTTATGTGCTTCCAGTATACAATGATGGGGCAGGCATAGGATAAACATTCCCATTCAAGAATGGAGAAATTGGAAGGAAAACAAGAGTCATGGTCCCAAAGAAGTCTGAAACACAGCCATGAAAACTCCAATATTTCCATGTCTGAAAGTCTGCATGTTATCTGTGGATTGATATTTTGTCCTCTATGTGTGCTGGAATGGTTCCACTCTATCCAAGTGCTTGCATTGAGGTCATGCTCTCCCAAAACACTACATTATAGGCCTTACCCTCTTTGAGGATTGGGATTACAGTCAGGCTCTCTGCAAATGCTTAGGAAGATACCCCATCATCTCTAAGCATTGGGGTTGTTGGACTCTCCATGAACAATGAGGTATTGTGACTGCCCCCTCCATGCACGGTCGCAGACCTGACTTTTCCATACATGTGGGTAGCCCTGCTCTCCTGAACGAGGAGTTCTTTATTCCTGGATCTTTGCTTCTGTGGTTCTGCCCATGAATTCATTTTTCCTTAAATTCATCTTTTTTCTGTTCCTTTCAGGCACTTCTTCTGTTCATACAAGTTTTGCAAAAACCTTGCCAGTTCTGTGCATAATTCAAAGGGACCAAAACATAGAACTTTCCACAAATCCTTCTTGTATGCTGCATTTCCAATCTTGACGTCCACTGAAATGATTGAACCCATGTTCAGCCGCACCTGTTTTAGCCAGGGTGGTTAAATCTCACATGGACCCCATCCTCTGGAACTCGATCACTGAAAGCTCCAGGAGGGCCCTGATAGAGATGCCTCTCTAGTCTCAGAGCACATTATATGAATAGTCTCAGAATTTTCAAAGTCATCAATTTCTGGTTCTTTTGTGCTTAAGAGTTTAATTCTTGGCTAATCCTTTTCCTCTCACATTTTGTTAAAACTTACAAGGAGAATCCAGGCTGCATCTTCCTCATTTAATTTGGGAGTCACCCCAGCTAAGTATCCCAAGTTGGTCACTTGCATGTTCTGCCTTCCATCCTTTGTCAGAGTGCAATTTTGCCAAGTTCTCTGTCACTATATCATGAAGATCACCTTTCCTCCAGTTTCCAGTAACCCACTCATTATTTTCTTCTAAGGCATCCCTGGAAGTACCTTTAATATCCGTATTTCTACCAGCATTCTGTTGGTGACAAATTATGTATTCTCTAAGACATACAAGCTTTCTCTTCAGCTCATTTTTTGAGACCCCATAATTCTTACAGCCTCTACCCATTACCAAATTACAAAGCCATTTCCACATTTTAGGTTTTTTAAATAGCACCCTGCTTTCCAGTGCATAAAACTTATTTCCTAGTGCTAAAACGAAGAACATGCCATGAGCTGATTTACCAACAGGAATTTATTGTCTCATGGTTTCAGAGGCCGGAACAATTGTTTCCTCCTGAGGTTGATATCTTCTTGATCAGCAGTCGTGGGATTCCTTGGCTTTTGCCTGATTTGATGACAGAGTCATCTTCTTTCTTTTCTTGGTTCTGTTAACTTTCAGCTTCTGACTTCTTCCATGTCCAGTTTTCTTTGCTTATATAAGTTCTTTTGCTGTAATGAATTAAGGCCCACCCAGATTCAGTTTGGGTACACTTGAACTTATAATATCTTCATAGGTCCTATTTACAAATGAGTTCCCAACCACAGGACCAGGGGTTGAGACCTGAACATGTCTTGTGGTGGTGGGGGGGGCATTGTTCAATCCCCAAATTCTACTATTTAAAAAATGGAAAATAGCAAGGGTTAGAGAGGATGTGGAGAAATTGGAACATTCCCATCACTGGTAGAAATCTGAAATGGTGCAGCTACTGTGGAAAACAGTTTGGTGGCTCCTCAGAAAGTTAAATATAGAATTAACTTATGATCCAGCAATCCAGTTTCTAGGTATATAATCAAAAGAATTGAAAGCTGGGATTCAAATAGATATTTGAACACCAGTATCTGTGCTGGCATTATTCACAAGTGCCAAAAGATTGAAGCAACCCAAGTCTCCATCAACAAATGAATGGATGAACAAAATGTAGTATATATATGTATGTATATATATATGTATATACACAATGGAATATTATTCAGCCATAAAAGGTGATGAAGTTCTGGTACATGTGAGAATATGGACAGACCTTGAAGCCATCAAATATTGAGTGAAATAAGCCAGCCATTAAAGGATAAATACTGTATGATCTTACTTTATATGAAATATTAGAATATGTGAATTTGTAAAGTAAACTAGAGCACAGGTTACCAGGGGCCTCAGTGGGAGTAGGGAATTGGGAGTTAATAATTGGTACAGAGTTTCTGTTTGAAGTGATGGAAAAGTTGCAGTGTTGGATGGTGGTGATGGTAACACATTGTGAATGTAATTAACAGTACTTAATTCTATTTTTGAGTGCGATTAAAATGGAAAGTATCTGGGTGTATATATTTTACCAGGGTAAAAATTTTTGTAAATCATAGAACTGTACAACAGAAACTGTGACACTAATGTAAACTATGAGCTAGTTGTTAGTATAATTGTAACAATATTGTTTCATTAATTGTAAGAAAATTTCCACACTAATGCCTAGTATCAATAATAGGGAAAAACAATGAGCAGGGATGTATTTTAACTTTACTGCATGATTTTTCTATAAACAGACAACTTCTCATATATGTATAAACTCAATAATCTTCATGTTCTCACCTGTACAATGAAGGTATCCTTATCTTCTTTATTAGCCAGAGTACCCAAGACCTTACTTTGGGCCTTGGAAAAGTAGGGTCCTCCTCATATTTCACTTGGAGTACACTTTATGTTCCTATTTATTTGAAAGGAAGTATTCATGAGAGATGGGTCTGGAAATTGTGAAGAAGGACTGGAATCTCATGTCTTCTTTCTCCTTTCTTAGGTTTGCTCTCCTGCTATCTGTTGGTGAGTCAAAACCCAGAGGAGACAATTTTCAGCTGAGTTACTGACAATGCAACTGCTGGTGAGTAGGGAATTCTTTCAACTGAAATTATACTTACATTGACAGCAGATAGGCAGATTCTTCCTATTGTCTTGGATGTTCTAAGCATAATCAGGAACTATTCAAAGATCTGCACTGCAATTTACGTTTATCCAGGTCTCTGGGATGGTTATAGTACATTAGGGGTTCATCAATAAGTAATCTCCTTTCCAACATTACACTGCTTTGTTCCAACCTCTGTTAAGGCTGTGAATACACTGGAGAGATGAGTGAGGTTTTCTTTTTCTCATTCAGCCCATGGCCACATTGGAGAAATTATGCACTCATTAGTATTATTAAGTGCCTCCAGTTGGCTTAGGCACATGGTAAACAAAGATGATAGAGTTGATGAAGAGCAGAAGGTACAGTCCAATTGGGAGTGTGATGTTTCAGGTAAGTTCATTCACCCAGTGTTACAGACGCTAGGGTGGAGGACTCTGTGTTCTCTAGAGGAGCACAAGTGAGTGTTAGGTAATAGAAGTAAATGAGGAATCATTTATTTTCCCCAGTCTTAACTTTCTTCATGTTTTGATAGAATGAATTTGCACATTGAAAGCATTTGTCCCCAAATGCCCAATTTCCATTTTTTCAATAACCTTTATTCAAATTTTATAAGTAGAAGCAATCGATAGGAAGTATTATGTCTTTAATTTTGGTTGTTTACTCAGGAGAAAAATAGTAGGTAATGTAAAATTTATGGCCTTCGGAAAATTTTTTGAAGAATGGGAGAGACCACGGCAAATCAAGAATCTTATTCTTGAAGACACAGGTGAGATGAAGATTCAGGCAAGATGAAAACAGAAAAGAGACAAAACTGATGTTTGGAAGTCCTGTGGAAAGTTGAGAATGGGAGATCTCATACCATTGGAATGGTCAGGCTAGGACCATCCTTCAGTATAGCAATCACAGGATTCATGGCATGTGCTGGGTGCCATGTGTAATTCCATGTTATGATGAACACCTGAGATATATAGAGTTGCATGAGGGAGCACTTCGCAAAACCAAGTTCTGTATCAAACCTGTTTAGTTCTGCGGAACTTTGGTCTTTGCTGCAAGGTTTGTTTGTCATTTTAATGAATAATAGACCGATGAGTTTTGTATACAGAGGAAGCACTTACGCATTAGCTGATTGGATCTTTCAGAATGCCTAAGAGGTTGTTAAGGGATTTCATAGATGAGAGGAAACAGGTCATCTAGAGGAATAATCTATCCAAAGTCATGGTTTAAAAGTGGCATAACATGGATGTTGATTACCCTTGCTATAGATTTACATGAAATTGGCAGAAAAGAGTGTTTTAGTTATGAGTACTTAAGTTCAAATTTTATAATCACCATCTCTAAGTCATACTTACCAGTTTATTGGGAAATTTTTAGCTTTCCTCACATCACATGTCATGATATTTCTTTATAATGGAGCTTTACATATTCAGCCTTTGTATATGTTTATATGTGTATATGAAAGGTAGATGGCACTTCACCACTGAGAATGACTGTTCCACCCAAAATAGTTTGAGCTTTCTATACACAGTTCCTCCTTCCTTAGGGCTATTATTTTGAACACCTATTCTGGCATTGATAGTGATGGTCCTGTCTGAATCCAAATGTCTATGATGTTTTAGGAGTCAGTGTCCTTCATAGATGTAGCTATAGACTTCCCTCAGGAAGAATGGGCTCTCCTGGACACATCCCAGAGAAAGCTGTTCAGAGATGTGATGCTGGAGATTATCAATCATCTAGTCTCAGTGGGTGAGTCTGTCCAAATTTCATCATCTATCTAGCTAATCTTATCATGTTTATTCAGCAAATATCTAGAACAGCTTCTCCACATTGTGTTATATTCCCCTTATTTTTATCCTTTATATTTAAAATGGATTTTGTATTATTTTATAACAAAAAAATCTACCTTAAAAAGAAATTTGTTTCTTTACTTATTACATACTTCTAGTTTTTCACCCATTAGAATGTGATCTTGTTGACCCACAATTTTGTATTTTTGTTACCACTCAACCTCCAACACCCAGAACATGCTGGAAACTCAGTGAATATTTTTTGAAGGAGTAAATGCTTGGATTACATATTTTCTTAATAATTATTCTGCTCTAATGGCTGTGCTGAGGCTTCGGACTTAATAGTAAAAACAACAGGCATATCCTTTCCCCCATAGAACCTAGATTGTTCTGATGGAGCTTATATATATATTACATTTGTTTTGAAAATAATCCACTGTGGAAACATAAGATTTTCAACCTATTTGAAAATACAGAGGCATCTACAATCTCTTTGAACTAGGCTATAGTCTCTGAGTTGAACAACCACAGGTCCTCACTGTATTTGCATACAGGCTCAAGAGTTACCCGTTTAATGGTGAATGACTGTAAATGGTCTATGTTCCAGGTACTTTTCCAAAGCTTGGCTGATCTTCAATGCTTACCTCATATTTCTTTGGCAGCCTGCCCTAGACTTAATGATAATGCACTGTTATCTGCACAGAATTCAAAAATCAATTTATCTTTTTCCCACAAGCAGGATATCAGATCTTCAAATCAGATATGCTTTCTCATTTGGAGCAAGGAGAGGAGCTGTGGAGAGAAGGAAACCTGAGTTCAGGTGAGCTCTAGTAACCAATATCCTATACAAGGAGGAAACTCGTCACTGAATGGTAGGTTTTTAGAAATAAGAGCTGCAGATTTCCTTGTGAGAGATCTCTATTCAAGTCTTTGACTTTATCAAAATGGGTGTTCATGTACTATTGGAGTTAAACTTTCACATAATGGTCCTTGTCCTGGTCCTCCTCTTTGAAGGTTTTCCATGTTTTTACCTTCCCAAATTCTGTTTTCTTTTTTCTCTTATTGCAATCCCAAAAATCTGTTTCAATTGTCAATGTCCTATAATGTGTTTTACTCCTAAAGTATTCCTTAGTTTGATATTCTTTCAGCTAAATTGTCAAAATTTGAAACGTTTTTGTGGCATTTGAATCTTATCAACATTTTTTTCTTTTAAATCTACCCAGAAAATGTTTTGGTGTTTTCTGTTTATTCAGGCAAGGAAAGTGGCTCTAAAAATCAAGAAATGATACCCATGCAATTTATATGCAGGAGAGACACATCTGCCATTACATCATTGGTAAGTTTAATGGTTGTGAATCCTTTTCTTCTGAATAAATAACTAGGAATGAAATAAATGAGGAATTCAGTATAATCACCTAAATGTAAATAAAATTGGACTTAAAGGCTAATTAATCGAGCAAAAAGTCTTTAATATTTTGAACTTAGGGAAAAATTAACCTTATCTTTGAAACATTATGGAGTCTTAAAAATTGATCAGATAATTGCAGTTGGGATACTACAAAAGAGAAATTCACCATGCATGCAGGAGAATAATGTGAATGTAATTAACATAGAGAAGATTTTAAATGAAGACTATCACTGAATGTCTAGAATTCATTTGTAGAGAAAATGATAAATGAATGTATATGGACAAACCTTCTAAGTCGCTCTTCTACTTCCCAAATGCAGAGATCTTGCATCATTCCAAAGAAATCCTTAAAGTGTAGTGATTTGCAAGAAGATTTCACTCACAGATCCAAAGTGACTCAACGTGTTTTAACTCACATGGGAAAGAGAACCTATTTCAGCAAAGTATTTGGAAAAGCCCTCAATGACCAGTCATCTTTTACTCAAAATAAGGAAGTTCCTACTAGAGGTACATCATATGAATGTCATCTAAGTGGCACAGCCTTTATTCAAAATTCTGGTCTTAGAGAGTACAATGGTGATATTGGAGAGAAAAGCTATGATTGTCATCTATGTGGAAAAGCCTTCACTCATTGTGCTGCCCTTAAACGACATGAAAAAAGTCACAATGGAGAGAAACCATATGAATGTGATCTTTGTGGGAAAGCGTTCCGTAGATCTTTTCTCCTTAAACAACATGACAGAATTCACACTGGAGAGAAACCTTACGAATGTCTACTATGTGGGAAATCCTACACTCATTGTTCTGCCCTTAGACAACATGAGAGAACTCACAATGGAGAGAAGCCATATGAATGTCATCTATGTGGGAAAGCCTTTAGTGCATGTTGTCATCTTAAAAAACATGAGCGAGTTCACACTGGAGAGAAACCGTATGAATGTTATCAATGTGGGAAAGCCTTCACTCATTGTTCTGCTCTTAGGCGACATGAGAGAATTCACACTGGGGAGAAACCACATCAGTGTCATCTATGTGAAAAAGCCTTCACTCACTGTTCTGCCCTTAGACAGCATGAGAGGACTCATACTGGAGAGAAACCATATGAATGTCATCTATGTGAAAAAGCCTTCAGTTCATGTTCTCATCTGAGAGAACATGAGAGAACTCACACTGGAGAGAAACCATATGAATGTCGTCTATGTGGGAAAGCCTTTACTCATTGTTCTTCTCTTAGGCGACATGAGAGAATTCACAATGAAGAGAAACCATATAAATGTCATCTATGTGGGAAAGCCTACACTCATTGTTCTGGCCTTAGACGACATGAAAAGATTCATACTGGAGAGAAACCATATGAATGTAATCAATGTGGGAAAGCCTTCACTCATTGTTCTACCCTAGTACAACATGAGAGAACTCACACTGGAGAGAAACCGTATGAATGTCATCTATGTGGTAAAGCATTCACTCGTGGTTCTGCCCTTACACGACATAAGAGGACTCATACTGGAGAGAAACTTTGAAGGCCCATTGATGTGGGAAAGCCTTCACTCAATGTTCTCATCTTAGACAAAGCAAAAGAACTTCCTTTGGAAGAATGTCATCAGTGTGGGAAAGCCTTAACTCATTGTTATTCCCTTAGGCAGCATGAGGGAATTCACAATGAAGGGAAACCAAAAGAGTGTCATCTTTCTGTAAAAATAATATTTAGGCAACATGAGAGAACCTACCAGGAGAGAAACCCTATGAATTTCTTCTATTTATGAAAGACATTTCTCACTGTTTTGGCCTTACGGAACATGGAACTCCCACTGTTAAGAAACCCCATGAATGACTTGTATATGAGAAAGACTTCACTCACTGATCTGACCTTTGATGATACATGAGGACTCATCGGAGTGGAGCCTCATGAAAGTCATGTATGTGGGAAAACTTTCACTAGTTCCAGCTTTAGAGGACATGAATATCTCAGTTTAGAGAAAAATCATTACAATATCATCCATGTGGGAAAACTAATTTATTGTGGGAAAACTTTAATTTATTATTTAACCCTAGACAACATGAGAGAACTCAAACTGGAAGGAAACTCTATGAATTCCATATGTGTGGGAAAGCCTTCAGGTATGATCTGCCCTTAGACAATATGAGAGCACTCACACTCTAAATGCTTTTAACATAGAAGAGATTTTAGCCATAGAATTAACTTCTAACATGCCAGAAAACTAACACATTGTGTAAAACATTCTCAGGGTCATGAATGAAAAGAAGGCATTAGTAATCAGAGATCACTTATTCCTTTCTCAGCATTAATGTTCTGCCACTGAGGAGACAATCCTCTAATCAAATGGGAAAACTTTCAGCTGGATTTCACATTGGAAATCTCAGATTGGAACATAAAAGACTTTATAAGTTCCTTCAGTACACAATTTAGCAAAGAATCCAGAATTTTGAACAAGACATAACTATCAGAAACCCATAAGATTACAGTGTATGATTGTGAAGTGGCCTGGGAATAGTGTATTAAGAATTTTGCAGGAAATAATATGAAATGGGATTAAACTCAGATTCATAGTTGTGCATATAAAAGCAACAAAATTATTGCTGAAAAAAAACAATATTTTGGCCACATACTAGTTGTTTTTTGTTTTCTGTTTTTTTGTGTAGCTGTAAATAAATATTTGGATCAGTCAAAAGATAACTATGACCATTAACTGGAAACATTTTAAACAGAAAATTGTGTCTTAATTATTACCTTAGTGTTGTAATGTGTATGTTCATGTTAAGGATGAAGGCAAACATGTATAAATAAGTACACTTTAGAAGTATGTTCTGGTGGTTCATAAATTCTTTTTTAATATGCCATTTAGTATTGCCATCAAAATTTAGAAAGATATTAAGAATGAAAGTATTTAAATAAAAGAAAAAATGTGTCAGCCCTGGAGTATTCTGGGTACGTTGACCAGAAAATTCCCAGACTCTAGAATCTGGCACTGTGTCATGACAGACTTTCAAATTTTGTTGCAAAGGACTGTTGTCAAGAACAGAGATCACAACACACAAGTATATGGAAATACACTGGAGATGTGAGAAGTGTCCAAGATTCAGAATGCCTTATATGCTTAAACATTAGTTATGTAACCACAAAGAGCTGCCTTTCTTAGACCAGGCAGAACACTGACAAAATGAAGACAGAAAGAATCCATGAGAATCTGATTTGTTCATATTTCCAAGACAATACTCAGGAATCCTCAAATCACTGGGAGTGACTCCCAGCCCCTACTATACACGTGTGCAAAGGGATAGGAAAGAGAATGGTGGTGCTCTTTCCTCTACTGGGATGACAAGAGAAGGCATGTTTCTTGTACTTATCTGTAGTTTATAATTATCCCTGTTTTTTTAGTGTGAAAATGAGATGATTGTAATTAATCAGCCCATGTTTTATGAGGGATTATGTAATACCCCTCATTCTACCCTTCCACTATTTCTCTGATTTTGTTTGAATACTTGATTTTGATGGATATTCAAGGTCACTAATGTTGGCTTCTATGTGTAGTATCTGTGACCCTCATCCATTAAGTTTACCCATAGACCATAGTTTGCTAAACCCTGTGCTGGTGCATGTCTCCATTTTTTCATGTGTTTTAATCATTTCATCAGTTTCATGGAGCATATGGTCATAATTTTTAAGACAAATACCACACACTTAGTTGGCTTAACATAAATTTATTAGCTTACAGTTTGAGACTAGAAGGCTTTGTTTCTCCCCAAAGACTGGCATTTTGATGTTGCCTTACTGGCAATCCAGTAGTTTGGATCCCTCTCTCACGTCCTCTCCTTTCTCTTCTGAGTTCTGTTAATATCCAGCATCTGCTTCTACATGTGGCTTTCTCTTCACAAAGCGTCCAGTAGTAGAACTAATTTCCAACTTCATTCAGTTTGTTCTCACCTTCACTAAAAATTACATCTTCACAAGATTTTATTTACATGGTTTCACACCCACAGTAATGGTTTAAAATTTACACGTTTTTCTGGAGTACATAATTCAATCTGCACATTCTTATAACTATCCTATATTCCTTTTACTCTAATCATGGGATCTATAATCTATGTGTATGTATCTGTCTTCTGTCTTTTTCTATTGATCACATTCTTTTATGCTTTTCACGGATCATATTTTTTAATGTTATATCAAACAGGCAGAGATTGAGGATGATGCTTTCCCTATAGAAGTTGGCTGTTGCCTCTCTTAAGCAAAGGAAGGCTCAACATTTTCTTCTCAGGAATTGAATTGCACTCTGCAGATTGCGCACAGTCCAATCCTCACGCCTTTAAGGTCAGCCTGTTTCTGTATTTATTGCAGGCATCTTCAGAAGAAACATGGAACTGCAGGAGGTATTACGCAGCCTTTCTTTTCCAGCCCCAACTAATAGACTGTGGGAGAAATCATCCCTGACTTTTAGGGTGCTCTTGATTTTATCCCACCCTCCAGCCACTCACAGCCCACATGATTTTTTAATACCTTGGTAGCTTTCTGCTTACGGTTTTCAGAGTTACACTAAGTAAATTCCTCCATGTGGGGAAACGTCTCAGGATTTCCGCTCTCCTCACAAGAGTACTTCCCTTTCTGAAGCTAAGTTCATGTAGTCCTCTCTGTGCACAATTCCTTGATCCTTAAAAGCATGTATGTATTAATGGGTCATTTATTTAGTTGTTTGCCTTTAGTCACCACATTCTACCTGGAATCAGAAGTACCCATATTTTGCTTTTGGAAAATGTCAACCTGTCCTCAACCCAGAAAGGCTGCCTCTTCCTTCTGGGACTTTATAATCTCACCCTGAAAATTGTCAGACGCCTCAGCAGAAAATCTAGTGTAGACTTTGCATGCACCATTCTGGTTCCATTTTTCTCAGAGGTTATAAACCCACAAGTCCTGTCTGTAATCATTGCTTTCCAGCTCCTTCTAATAGCTGTTTTGACATTTTTTCCAGGTTTATCATTGCTTATGGGTCCCTGTCTAATAAATACTACTCAGTTGTAGTCACTGTAGATACTTTGAGAGAGTGTGGTTATGTGAGGAGTCTGTATGGCTGTGTGATAAGTGTATATGTGTATGTTGTCAGGTATTGGTGCAATCATTTGGAAGTTCTGTGCCTGCCTGTGTGTATGTTTCTGTTTGCATTTTCAACTGTGCAACTGTGTGGACTCTGTGGTCATGTGTGTGTAGAATTTCAGCATATGGGGATAGAAGCATGGACTTCCTGGCTTCATTTAAACATTCAGCTACCCCTGGAGCTCCAGTGATTCTAACACATACAGAAAGAGGGATTTCAAGGGGCCAGGGAACAATGAAAAAGTAGCTGTAACCTGAAAAGCACAGTGTTGAGGTGGTAGGGGACAGGGTCTTGACCACTGGGGACTGGAGTTCAGGGACAAAGAGATGAGAAACTGGTGAGCTTGTTGACATCAGTGGTTGTAGCCCTGTGAGGTAGTGTTTGAGGGGTTTGGGCAAAAGATTGGGTGTCTGATGACTGAGTTATGGAGACTGGTGAAAATGCTCTGGGTTTTGGATTGGAGAAAGGAGAATGTGATTTGAGGGCCTTCTAGGGTAAATAAATGCCATTGAGTGGGGCAGCACTTTTGGTGTCTCTAAGAACTCATGACTGTCTTTTAAGTCAGTCAGTCGAGCATCTGAAGGGTAAGCAGATATCATCACTTTCTTTCTGGTCTTACAGGAAACAGTACTTCATGTTGAAGACCAGAATCTTCTTCAGGCGGTTAGAGTATCCTGTACTTAGCAGTTCAGTGCAAAAAAAGCAGAAACCCAGGTGATTCCTCTTGCCTTTTACCAAAGGCCCCATTGGAGAGTGTCGGTAAGAACTCACTGAAGTCTTGTTGAACAAAGATGTAACATCCATAAATCTATAAGACCCATGGGCACTTTCATTCTGAGGGATCAGTTGTGGAGAACCAATCCATGAAGACATAGCTTTGGAAGAATTGTTCTTCAGAGCATGAATTTATGTATACTTTTCAGTTCACATTATACATACATTTAAAATACTCTGCTTTCTTACTAAAATTGGGACCACAACAATTACATCTGTTCTTACCACAACTTGCATCTTATGTAACATTGAAAGACAATGCTTTACCCTAGAGACCAAGGAAAGTCTGTCTTCTCTCATCATTTCTGTTCATTTATGGTTGAAATCTGTAAGTAATAAGCCAAAGAGTAGGGGAAAAAAACAAAGCTTGGTAAAGTGAAAGAAAACAGTATTTGCACAGGACATGGTTGGGTATGTGGAAACCACTATTTAGTAAATTTAGGGAAGTCACAGTTTACAAAGTACAAATAAAATGAAATTGGATTTCTATATAGTAGTACAATTTAAAAATGTAAAATGAAATGTAAAGCATTTACAACAGCACTAATATGGAATGATTTTAATGGAAGATGCATAAAGCTCTATACTGAAAATTAAAATACAGAATTTAGAGAAAATCTAAATATATGGGCAATATACTATAAAGATGGACTCAAAACAGTGCCGTTAAGGCATCAGATCTCTCAGAGACAATCTGTAGATTCAGTGCAATTCTAATTTACATCTTTTTTATGAAAACTGGAGTAGGTGTTATCCTACTGACACAGTCATGTACTTTCTGTAACTATGGATACTGAAATTCTTGGCGCCTACATGATGGAAAGTATTCTTTGACACCCAGATTAACAGTAACATTTCAGCATCAATTTCAGGTGATACACAAAAGCTGGTGGAAATTTTATTTTTTCAACGTAAGATTAAAAACTCCACACTTGTATGAAATAATTGTCCCTTATGTAAGTTAAAAAATTATGTGATGTGATATGAAAGTTTTTATTTTGGATAAAGAAGTAAATACCTTTTAAAAATACTCCACAGAAAGTGCTGCATTATGGGGCCTTAACAGTAGTTACAGTTAAATGTCTTTAATCCTAATGACCATTAAGGTTCATTTCTAAAGCATAATTGGATTATTACTTCTTAAACTTTCTAAATGTTGCATCCTTTGGAACTGATTTTTAAGGGTGCCTCTGCTCATCAGGGCCTTCAGCACCTTGATCAGGCCTGCTTGGTAAAGGGATTACAACCAGATACCATACCCACTACATAGTCCAAACCAGCTAAGTAGGTCAAAGGGATGAATTTCCCCAATCTTGTGTAGGATTTGAACTAAAAATTTTTGATGTCCTCTGTTTCTCACAGTATGACCTGATTTGTGAAATGTGAAAACATTTCTCTCCTAGCATAATGCAAGCACCCTCCATTTGCACCATCATAGTGTCCACACTACAGTTTTGGAGGTCAAGGGATGCTGCACTCTATTGTTCTAGTAGCTCCAATGAATCAAGTATAGAATTAAATTCTCTTACAATAATATTTGGTAGGTTATTCATAGCCTTTTGTTGTACCCTGTTTCCAGGAATGATGATACACACTACCTGATTGAGGGTACTGTTGTATTGCAGATTTATCTCTTGTGCAATGGCAACAATATGCAAAACAGCCCAGATTGCTGATTTTAGAGGATATGTTTCTTTCCCAACTGATGTTGGGAACTACATATACTAAACTGCATTGCCCACACTCACCCCCCGTCCCCAGTAGGGGGAAAAGTTTTATACAAATGAACACCCCCATATAATAAAATATCCAGCTTTTCTTAATGCTAATGTTAGTGTAGTTCCCTTGACCCAGTAGTTATGTGACATATGGTAAGTTATCTCTTTTTGTTAGCTGGTGGTCTGCACATTGTCTATCTCTATAACATTCAGTAAAAGTCCATCTGGCCACTTTATATGAACAGTACACATACTGATGTTGATATAGAAGGCCCTCCTTCCTGGCAATGCAGCTAAATGGGATGCTGCCATTGCCAGACTTAAGGTCTACCCAAACAACTATGTGGGGCTTTTCTCTTAGGGTGACACTCATAGATTTCCAGGTTGATGTGCTGCATATACTCCAGCTGTAGCTTCAGGTACAGTATATTGGCATATTTTTTCATGCACTGCAGTATTTTGCCAATAATAACATTAAATTTGGGCTCAGAAGTACTATCCTCAGAATTATACCACACAATAGTCATTAGGAACTTCTGTTAGGTATGGTCTGCTGCCATTTGTATTTTTGGTACAGAGGGAGAAGTTCTCCAAAGTTAGGGGATTCCATATGGGAAGTTCTTGGGTTTGGAAAGGCATCTTCCATGTCCAGTGGAGTGTACCATACTCATCTAGAAAGTGGTTTCCTCAAGACATTATGTTGTACATCCTGTGTGGTCCACTAAATTAAAAGTTTGGCTGGAATGATGAGAGATGGTCTGTCATTGCAATTCAAGTGGTGAAGTTCTGACAGAGCCAGAATTTGATTGGTAGCTCTAGCAAAAGCCTGTATCATCAGCACCAATGGATGATGGGATTGTCCATCATTGTGAGATAACCTGGGAAGATAGACATATACCATCCCAGAAGTAAAGGCAAATGTGCTTTTGCCAAATTACATGAGATGAGGCTGCTCACATGTGGCCACCCAGGCTGTCCAAGCCCAAAAGCCACAACTTCTGTGGGGACTCATTGCCCCAGACATTCCAGCCTTGGTCATGAAATTCTGGGAGTGAAGTCACATCCTGAACAAGTTTGGCACAGCCTATGATGTCACATTCCTGTACCAAAATTTCAAGGTTCCCAGATACAACCAGTGGAACCTTATTGTCTTGTGTTCTGTTGCTTCATCCACCATGCCCATGGAGTCCAAGTTGGAATCTCGGTCCCTTGCAGTATACCACTGCAGCCCACTCTACAAACCACCCCCAAGGAGTGTGTTCCAGCAGAAAAAAAAATTGTACTGAGATTGGGATTCTGCAGGCATAGCATAATTAGGTGACTGCCTGCCCATCCACCCCTCCAAGCTCCATATTTTCCAACATAAGTTGTGGTGCCAAATTTCCATTCCAGTGGAGTGCAAGTGTTCAATAACCAAATAGCTTTAGTTACATGGGAGTACCACCTGGTATGTTGTTATTCCTGATGGCCTTTGTGAATTTGTTTTTAAGTTGACCATTCCAATGTACTTTCTCTCTGCTTGGAGGTCAGAGGGAACATGAAAGGTCCATACTGTGCAATAGGAGCATGCCAATTGCTGGGTTGCTTGTGGTGTGAATGAGGTATTTTGATCTGATTAGAGGCCAATTGGATATCCAGAAACATGGCAGAGGTGATTCTCCTAGGCTGCAGTGGTATTCCTGGGATTCCAAATGGTGCTCAAGAATTGCACCCCCATATCTGGACTATATGTCTACAGCAGTGAGACACCATCAGAATGCATGATTTCATATAGGCAGTCCAATGTGGTCAAGTTGCCACACTTGTGTTGGGCTTAAGCATCAGCTGATATGGCACTGTATTCACCAGGCTGCATGTCCTGGGATCATTGTTAGGAGTCATAAGAGTGTGCTGTTGTCTTTGGCCTCTGCTTCATCTAGAAAGAGTCCCCAGAATTTGGTCCATTAGTGTAACTGAGGTGGCATACCATGTCCTGTTCTGTGGTGGATCCAGCAATTATGTTGTGTGCATGCTTCCTTGGCATGGGAATTCCATTCATGTTCTGCTTCAAATGACCCTTTACCATGGGCATCAACATGGATGACAAATAGATCTCCTTCATGCTCAAAGCTGCTTTCATAGCATTTGTCCCACATGGGAGAGTTTCTTGTAGTCCAACCATTGATTTGATGGTCACCAGACAATACAGCTAACCCAATTTTAACAGCCCATGTGTCTGTAAACATGTAGCAGAAAGTTGTTGGAGTGACCTGCATAGCCATCACCACCACATAGATTTCAGCCAACTGGGGAGAACATCCTTTCCCAGTCTCAGTCAAAAGGTGGCCATCACTGGGACAGATGGCAGCCATAGCCCAATGAACTCGATCACCTTTTGAGTTTTGCATTTTCCACTGTGAATCAAGCCGTACTATCAGTAGGAACATCTTTGAACTGTGGGCCCATTTAGCCAAGAAAGTGGCAGGACCATTCCTTAGTGGGGCATGCAATGGGGATGTCATCAATATAGTGCATGACAAGGGCTTCTGGGGGTAATTGGCAAGTCTAGCCCTAAGCACTTGTGATGTACTGCAGGGGAACTGATACATCTCTGAGGAAGTATAATTAATACGGCCTTTCTCCATGAATGCTAATTGGTCCTGATCTTAATCCTACAAAGGAATTGAAAAAAAGGCATTAGCCAGGTCAATAACCCATGTATGGGTTTCAACCTTGTCAGTGATAGCAATGATATCAGCCAAGGTGTCATCTCAACATTTAATCTGTCATAATCTATTGTAAGCCTTCAGTCTCAAGGCCTTTTTTATGTGTCAGAATAGGCTATCAAATTGATATTGAACACTCCTGGCAGCATGTTCTGAAACAACAGGATAATATCCTTTGCCCCACCTGGGAGGCTGTACTGTTTAGTGGAATAACCCAGTGGTGCTTGGGTAACTTCGGTGGCAAAGGGTACTAGACATGCCCCATAGTTATGTCTTAAATTCTTTGTTGTGAGGGGTTGTGCCCCTCAAGTGGCAGTAGTATTCCTTGCCATAAGCAACAAAAATGTCAATATCTATAATACACTTAGAGGGAACTGATTATTAATGCCAGAAATGGCCCATAGGACCCCACCCACAAGCACACATGCACTGGCCTACCAGTGGTCACCATATCTGTTCCAAAATCTCCTAATGTCACCAGCTTGCCCTTGCTGCTGTGGGACCCAGGATCACTGTTAATATATCTAAAATTCCCAAGAACATTTGTTTCCTCCCTTTTCCCCTTCTAACCAACTGGACACAGAGCCACAAAACCCTAGTTGCAACCCAGGGACTTGGCCACACACCTAGTCATTCTTTTTAAAGGGAGTAAGATCAGGGTACAGGTATGGGAGAAATCAAGCTCCCTAACCTAGTCATCATAAGTCAGAATTGTCTTGTTCATTTTCCTGGTCAGAGCACAGAGAAGCCTTAGTAACTGTTTTAGTTTGCTAGGCTACTCAAAGCAGACACCTGAAATGGGGTGGCTTTTAACAATGGCAATTTTTAGCTTACAGTTTTGATGCTGAGAAAAACGTCCAAATCAAGGCATCATGAAGGTGATACTTTCTTCCAAAGACTGGCTACCAGTGATCCTTGACTCCTGTACCACATGGTAAGGCTGCATTGTGGTATCTGCTAGTCTCTCTTCTCTTCTGGGTTTCATTGCTTCCATGGCTTTCTGACTCTTATAATGGACTGCAGTAAAAGGATGAATACCCACCCTGGGCCACATCCTATGGAACTAACCTCATAAAAATTTCTACTTACAATAGATTTATGCCTACAGAAATGAATTAGCTTTAAGAACATGGTTTTCTGGGGTACATACTGTTGCAAACCAACACAGTAGCCCATGTATCCTTCCTCCCTGTAAAGATTCTAAATCTTAGAATTGGAATCTTAGATTTATAAAGCTTTCCAATCCTGTGAGCTCTCTTCCTCCTCCTTTATGGCTCATACCAGGGCCTTAACCTCTGAGAGGACCCCTTCTGCCTGATAGCACTGGCAGAGTTGTTCTGCAGGGGTCCCATCAATTTCTTCTTTGTCTATTTCCTGTTTTAGTAAGTGAATCCATTTGGACATGTAGGTGGGTGCTGTGGACCTTGGCTCCTCTTTTGTTTTCCCCTGGTCAGTCTCTGTGTCAACCTTTTGGAATGGTTTCCTGCTTCCAGGCTTCTGTCCATCGTGGGAAGACTTAGTGTAAATGGTTTAAGCCATGCTGCCATCTCCACCCCAAAATAGGGTGTTGCAGTGGAGCTTTTCTACCAATCCCCCTATCTTCAGGGATAACAAAAGGAACAGGGGTCTCTTCTAACTTCTGTATTTCACTCTTGAAAATGACCTCATTTATCAATTTCATTTTAAGCAATGTCATGGGGTTATTGGCCCTGAGTGAAAATGGGTATAATTTGGGGCCCACAATAGCCTGGACTAGGTTGACTTCCCTATGTGGGGTCCTCAGACCTGTGGGTTTCATTCACAACCCTTGAGACACCATTAATGTTGGATGATGTATGAGCACACCCAGCAGCCAGGGTGTATTTCCCTACATTTTGAGGGGTCACCTCCCACATCTCTGCCCTCATTGAACATACCAATTCATACCTATTAACAGGGAGATTGCTTACATCCCACTTGTTCCCATGTGTCCAGGGGGAGGTTAGCACACAGTCAGCCAATCATCTTCCAAGCTGGGACCATAATGGAATGACTGAACTGATGGTCTCATGCATCCACCATGATTTGGGTTGCTTTCTTAGTGACTCTTCTAGCTGTGCCACACTTCTGAGTGAAGGAGGGAGTCTCAAAGCATGGAGAATGTAAAAAATATGTCCACCCATTCCATGCAGGTCTTGGGGTCTCCAGTAAAATACAAGTCACAACAGACATTGAATGGAACAATATTCACTGTCATAGAGAAGAGACAAAGGAAGGTCAATTTCACCAGTTCACGTCATTTCCCCATGGCCAGTGGGTCTTGCTCTGCAGCTGATTCAGGTAGATAGTCTTCATGCACCACTCATGTGTAGGTTAGAGGCCCTGCTCCCCACCCCACCACTGGAAACATACCAGCAAATCTTGGCCAAGTGCCATAAAATACACATACTTGGCTAAGCAGTCTCCATGAAGTTTTACATAATGCTCAGAGCAAAAATGGCAAGGAATGTGACAGCCAGCCACTAAGTGCTAGTGGATGTGTTTTCTCTCCAAGCACCCCAAGGAGAGAGTCAGCCCATATTTATCATTCTTGAAGACTATCACTATCAGGGTGGCAGTTTTGCTTTTGATTTACAGTTTTCATAAGAAAGGGGAGGTTCAAAAGCATCCACCTATTCTAGTTTGCTATAAAATCTCTTATCCCATAGGCTAGGTATCCAGAGAAGTTTAGCCATTTCTTGAGGAAAATGCAATTTAGTTATGCAAATTAAGGAAAGGAAATGGAAAACAAAACACAATTGAATGTGGAACACACTGATCAGAATCTGTTTTATCTTCCTGCTGAAATATTTAGTGTCCCAAGGAATTCATGTTGGGTCAGAAGCACTATCCAAAAGTCTCTGAACATGTAAATTTAATGTTCTGGGAATGCCCAAGAATGGCTATGGTCTGTTAATTTCTGATGGGTATGATAGGAACAAGTTCACAGAAATGTTGCTATATTAGGTTATTTTCTTGGGGTAGAGTAGGAACATGTTGGAAGTAAAGTAGTTATCTTAGGCTAGTTGTCTTTTTCTTACTCCCTTGTTAGGGTTTGTTTGAAACTATTTTTTGTATTTTTTAAAATTTTTTGGATATAGTTGATTTTAAAAAAAGTTAATTAAAAATAGAAAAAAACAATGAAAAAAATATGCAGAGCCTCCTTGAGAAGCTGGTAGAGAATGCAGGAGTATTGGGTTTCCCCACCTAGAAGGTTGCCGATGTGCTCACAGAAATAGGGGACTGGTGGTTTGATGGGTTGAGCCCTCTACCACAGGACTTTCCCTTGGGAAGACTTGCTGCAAAGGAGAGGCTAGGTCTCCCTATAATTATGCCTAAGAGCCTCCTCCCTAATGCCTATTTGTTGCTCAGATGTGGCCCTCTCTAGCTAAGCCAACTTGGCAGGTGAAATCCTGCTCTCCCCCCTATGTGGGATCAGACACCCAGGGGAGCGAATCTCCCTGGCAATGTGGAATATGACTCCTGGGGAGGAATGTAGACCCAGCATCATGGGATGGAGAACATCTTTTTACCAAAAGGGGTATGGGAAAGGAAATGAAATAACCTTCAGTGGCAGAGAGATTCCAAAAGGAGCTGACAGGTCACTCTGGTGGGCACTCTTGCACACAACATAGACAACCCTTTTTAGGTTCTAGTGAATTGGAGTAGCTAGCAGTAAATACCTGAAGCTACCAGACTACAACCCAGAACCCCTGAATCTTGAAGACAAGTGTATAAAAATGTACCTTATGAGGGGTGACAATGTGATTGGGAAAGCCATATGGACCACACTCCCCTTTGTCTAGTTTTTGGTTGGATGAGTAGAAACATGGAGGAAGGAAAACAAAAGAACTCAGTATTCTTTTTTACTTTAATTGCTCTTTTTCACTTTAATTGTTATTTTTGTGTGTGGTAGTGAAGGTGTCAGGGATTGATTTTGGTAATGAATGTACAACTATGTAATGGTACTGTGAATAATTGAATGTATGCTTTGTTTTGTTTTGTATGAGTGCATGGTATGTGAATATATCTCAATAAAATGAATTTGGAAAAAAAGGTCTCTGAACATGTGGTTGCATTCCTCCATGAACCTGGACAAATGGCCACAGGCTTCTCTAAGGAAGCTAGGGGAAAGGTTTCTGGAAACCCCACAGTCCTTCATAAATCCTTTGTGATGCTCCAGAAATATTCTCCACTATTATCCATTGGTACTTTGCCCCAGAGGTTGGCATGTGCATACTATTTCAATGGGTTCCCTGGGTATCTATCTGACTTCTGGTGGGAATCAGCTCATGGGCAGTATCAGCAGGAGACTGGAGGATTGAGAAGAATGAGATTAAGGTATTTATTTCCTCCCATTACCTCTTTGAGGAGCAGGTACAGATTGGATGCATCCTTCTTTTTATGCCCCTCTACACATTTGCTATTTGGGTTTGAGGTCCATGTCTTCCCTTTACCCCTCAGGCCTAGAAGTGGTAGTAGTTCTGTTGGCTAGCCCTGAGGTAATGCACTGTCCCTAGTTGGTTTTCCTATCTACTAGCCACACCTTTGAAAATAGTGCTTTATTAAACCTTTCTCAAATTATCCAGTTTTGAGTGCAGTCTGTTTCTTATGAAGACCTGGACTGCTAGACTGATACACCTGTTATTCATCCTGAAAGTTACCTGGCCTCACCTCATGCAAAATGCCTCTGGTTCTGTAACCTTACTGAGGTCTGGAAGTTAGCTGAAATGTTGCTTAACAGGTTACAGTTAAACCTGTATTTACCAAACTTAGAGGCTTTTTGGTTTGGCAAAATGAATTAATGGGCTACTATTCAGTTTCATTTCTGGTGATACCAGGCTGAACCCTGCTGATGCACCCACTCTGCTACTGGTCAAGGTGGACACGTTGACTTGTTTGTGGAATACCCACTCAGGCCAATGAAACTGTTTCATTTCCATTTCCCTCAGCAACATATCTGGATTGGAAACAAAGACACTTTTAAACATTCTGGCATTTCATTACTGAATTATTTCTTATGACAAAGATTTGATGAGTCACAAGGAGTTCAGGAACACTGGGATATGTGGGTAAGATGCACATTATAGAGTTAAAACAAGTCTTTTTTCTATGTTGTGATGAGGACCTGAATCCTTCAAAATTTTCTAGAGTAAGTTAGTTCTAGGTCCAGGTTTGCTTCAGCTAAACCAACAAACTTGAAATTGTGACCAGTATCCCCAGTGAACCCACTGAAAGCACTATCTTTGATGAACATTCCAATCACAATTGCTTTTTATTTTACTTAAGTCTACATTTTCATTAATTAAGCGTATATTTCTTTGTAAACTCTTGCAAGTATTCTTGGTGTCAATCTTTTCTTTCTGACCCTGGTTCCACATGTCACCCTCTAGTCAATGTTGTATTTAAGGATGAGACATAGCAAGGAAGTTTGTTAATTTCCTCTTCCAAGGGAAGTGCATGGGAAAGCAATTCAAAGAGCTTTCATGTCCAGAGCATTCTTGATTTCATCTCCTTTCATATACACCCATGACAATCACTAGAATTCCAATCCTTTCGCATAAGAACATGAATAGGTTGAGTTCTACAGGCATTGTATCTCAGCAGCTCACTGGATCAATAACTTAATTTTGTTTTTAATGGATTCAGAAGAAATATAATAAATAACACTTTTAATCAGCAGAGCCAATATAATGATCCAGTGCTTCCTTTTTCATTTCTATGGCAGAAACTATGAATTTCCAATTTTTCATTACCTGTAATGTCATGGACAAACACACTACATTACTATCCCCATGTTCTTCCTCTTCTCTCTGACTGCTGCTACTCTCTTCCCCAGAAGTTCACCCCCATGGCTCATTCACATGGTTACAGGACACCATAGTTAATAACTGATTAATCACTTTCCACACATCCTGGACTTCTGCGGTCAGTGTCATTGCCTTTCTTACTACCTTAAGTCAATGCCATATTTTTCCTGAAATCATCCTTATGTCTATAGTAGTTTTGTCTCCTTTAGTTACAATTGGAGCAAGACAAAATTCTGAATAACAGAAGAGATTTCTCATCAGCATTGCACTCCATATTTCCTTGTAAACTTCCAATCCATTGACCCTGTGGCATTCTCTACTTTGGGTAGGGAGAACATTAATTAATGGGAAAACACAAAACGATAAAGAAGGGAGGCTCAACTTTCAAGTTCTTTAAGAAATTTAAAAAAACTCAGTGGAGACCATGGTCTTGAAAGTCCTTGATTTGCGCTTCTCTCTTAGAATAAAAACAAAAGTCCTGGGAGGACCAGAACTTTTAGTATGAACCATAGTTTGAAAGAGAATAAATGAAGACATAGGTAACCTGACCATTAGATAAAAATAAGGATGTGATTTCATAAACATGGTGATCTAAGACAGCTACTGAAAATCTCTCCCCAGAGATTCAGTGAAAAACAGGAAAATTCTCACTTGTTAGAACTCTGGAGGAAGTTGAACACTGGGGAAGGGTCCCACAAGGTCTGGATTGCAGAAATAAAAAATACCCAGTAGGAAATTTCTATCCTGAACGGGCTGGTCCCCTCCCTTCCCCATCATTTCGTCCCATGAAGCTCAGGAAGTGCCCAGAGCCAGAAGCTGGTATCCCTCCCAACTCCCACTGGTGACATAGACTATAAAATTTCTCACAGCAGTGAGACAGTTCCCACCCATCTCCAGACACAGAGACCCAAGCCCACAGGGACCAATGGCAGGACTTGAGCCACTGGGGAGGGCAGAATTTAAAAGGGCAGCAAGGAAGAGTTTCCAAATGGAGGATTAGGGAGGAAGTGGCAGAATCTTTCCCAAAAGAGCTGTCCCTGGAGAAAATGCCCAAATAAACTGGGTCTCCAGGGATTGGGGAGGATATTTCAAAACCCAGGTCAGTGAGCTGCAAAGAAAACATGGACAGAGACTGTAATTCCAGCTATGGATCCTAGCACCCATCCCCCACCGTTGAGGGAAAAAGCTGTGGGCAGTTCAATCCTTGCCTGTAGGATGCCTGAAGATTGGGGTGGCTGTGGGAGTCCTCTGCCACAAGTACAGAGGGGGTACAGCTCCACACTGAGCTAGATTTGGGCTGGCAAAGTGAGGGCAAAGGAATCCCACAATTTCAGCACTACCCAGTCAGACTCTGAAGGGCTCCAGGAGGTAAACCCTTCTGAGAATTATTAGGTAATCAAAGAGTACCATCTGCTTAGCAGGCCAGAAAGTGCAGGGGAAGGGCAGGGCTTTTCAGAGCCTTTCCATACTCTATCCCAGGCACATCCATGTGGTCTATCAATGCATGGCCCTGTTCTGGCTGAGAAATACTAAGAACAAAGTAGTGCCCTAGTACAAACCCAGGCAGCCACTATGTCCTAGAAAAGAGAGATAAACATACCTTCAGCATAGACCCAAGATAATCAGATGACCAGCTATCAGCAAAAAATAACAAGGTACAATAAAACTCAAGAAGAAATGGCCTAAAGGAAAAAATCCAAAAGTCTGAAGAGGCACAGAATATGAAAAAACTAATCAAAGATGTTCAAATAAGTCTCCTGAATCAATTCAAAGAAATGAAGGAAAATGTGCACAAAGATGTAAAGGATGTTAAGAAGACACTAAAGGAGCGTAAAGAAGATTTTGAAGGAATACATAGAAAAATAACAGATATAGAAATAAAAGATACTTTGGATTAATTAAAAATATACTGGAGACACACAACAGAAGATTCAAAGTGGCAGAAGAGTCCATGAGCTAGAAGACAGAACAACCAAATTGGAACAGACCAAAAAAGATGGAAAAAAAATGAAAAAAATTTGAGCAGGGTCTCAGGGAAATGATTGACAATACAAAGCACACAAACATATGCATCATGGGAGTCCCAGAAAGAGAAGAGAAAGGAAAAGGGTAAGGAAAAATATTTGAAGAAATAATGGCCAAAAATTTCCCAACCATTATAAAAGACATAAATATGCAAATCCAAGAATCCCAATGTACTCCAAACAAAAAATCTGAATAGACCCATTTCAAGACACATACTATTAAGACGCTCAAATACCAAAGAGGAGAAAATTCTGAAAGCAGCCAGAGAAAAGTGATTCATCACATGCAAAGGAAGCCAAATAATTCCAACTACTGATTTCTCATCAGACACTATGGAAGCAAGAAGGCCTAAATATGATATATTTAATATACTGAAATGGAAAAAATATGCCTGCCAAGAATTCACTGTCCAGCAAGTCTTTCCTCCAAAAATGAGAGAGAAGAGCAAAATTCTCCTCCATGAAAAAGACTAAAGGGCAGAAAGTGTTCCAGAACAGCAGTTCCAGGGAACCACTGGCCAAGAAGGGACTTCTACACTACATAGTGGGGACTAAGCTGGAGAGGCAGGGAGACTGCATTTGAAAGGATGAGGTGAGTTGCTGATGCTGGCTGATTAGTGTGGGATGGAGGATATTTCCATGCTCCATTCACACTTTCAAGCAATTGGCTGAGGAGATAAGCCTCCATAGGCCTGTGACTGATGGCTCCCTTGCTAGGGGCTGGCAGCTGGAGCCAGCTGACAAGTGCAGGAGGGAGCAACTTTCCAGGCTCCATTCACCCAACTCAGCAATTGTCTGGGGAGATAACACTTCACAGACCCACAGCCAAGAGCCCTTGTGCTGGGAACTGGAAGTAGGAGTTACCTGCCATGTACATGAGGGAGCAGCTTTCCATTCCCTGTGCACCCATCTCAGCAGTTGGCTGGAAAGATAACACTTCACAGCCCCATGGCAGAGAGCTTTTGCGATGAACTTAGGATTGGGTGGACTTGTGACTGCATTCACTCTTCCTCCACAAAAGCCTATGGTGGGCACATCTGAGAGGCTGGGGCACTGCATGAAAGCACCAGGAGCCCTCCCCAATCCCAGGGACACATGGGCATGTGGCAGACAGGGACTGTGATGCATTTGATCTGGAGGGTGAGAAGCAGAGCTTCTGGGACCACTGTGACCTGGAGCAGACCCCCTGTGGAACTGCACAGAGCCCAGACCGAGCTTGGCAGTCCCAAGTGCACAGAGAGAACTGGTGCACTGATTGGATTTCCTACAGAGTTGGACCCTGCCTAGTGGAGAGGCAAGGTTAACAGAGAGATGACCTGAGAGAAAGAAGTGGCTCAAGAGTGCCATCTGCTTTGTAGAACAGGGAAAGTGCACACCACCAAGCTGTAGCTCTGCCAAAATATAGATAAATGTTAAAGTAATCCTGTATATCCAAAAATAAACTTATCAAGTTAAGCAAATGCCCTGAGGACAACTACAGAAAATCATAAAGAACACGAAGAAATTAGAAGATATGGACAACCCAAACAACCAAATTAAAAAGCCAGAGAAGACAATAAACTTGGAGCAATTAATCAAAGAAGTACACAAATCTCCAAAACAAAACAATGAGTTGGCTAAAGACATAAAGGACATCATGAAGATTCTAGAAGAGCATAAAAATTTTAAAAGGGTAAAATTATAAATAGCAGATCTTATGGATATAAAAGATACTGTTGTTCAAAATAAAAATATATTAGAGACAAAAACATCAGTTTTGAAGATGCTGAAGAAAGAACAAGTGAACTAAAGGACAGAGAAATTGAAAGTGAATGCACAGGAAAACAAATGGTGAAAAAATTGAAAAATTTGAAACATATCTCAGGGAAATCATGGGCAACATGAAGCACACAAATATAAGGATAATAATTGGTGTCCCAGAAGCTGAAGAGAAGAGTGAAGGGCCAGGAAGGGTACTTGAAGACATAGTTGGGGAAAATTTCTCTCCCCTTCTAAATGAAATAAATACACAAATTAAAGATGCCCAATGAACTCCAAATAGAATAAATCCAAATTAACCCACTCTAAGACATATAATAATCAGATTGGCAAATGCTGAAAAGGAGGAGAAATTCCTGAAGACGGTAACAGAGAAGTGAGTCACCACATACAAGGGAAACCACAGAAGACTAAATACTACTCAGTGGCCACTGTGGAAGTGAGATGGCAATGGTATGACATTTTTAGGATTTCTGAATGAGAAAAATTGCCAGCCAAAAATTGTTTATCCAGCAAAGCTCTCCTTCAAAATCAAGGAAGAGTTTAAAATTTTCACAAACAAATGCTGAGAGAAATTGTTAACAAGATACTTTCCATGCAAGATATATTCTACTGGCTGAGAAATAAAGAAATGAGAGACATCTGAAGAAGGTAACAGAAATGAAGAGTATTATCAAGGGAAACTTAAAGTGAAAAAAAGAGGGGGGAGACAGAACTGAAAAATAAAAACTGAAGGATAAGATAGCTGATTCAAGAACTTCCTTCACAGAAATAATATTGAATGTGAATGGATTAAACTCCACAATTAAAACATGTAGATTGGCAGAATTGATGAAAAAGTATGAACCATCAATATGCTGTTTACAATAGATGCATCTTAGACCCAGCAACACAACGAGATTGAAAGTGCAAGGATGGAAAAAATATTCTACACAAGCTACAGCCAAAATAAAGCAGGGATAGCAATACTAATATCAGGCAAAACAGAATTTAAATGCAAAGATGCCACAAGAGACAAAATAGGATGATTTATATTATGGGACAACTCACCAAGAAATAGGAATCATTAATCTTTAGGCATCCAACCCAGATTCTCTGAAGTACATAAGAAAAACATGCACAAAACTGAACGAAGCAGTAGACATTTCTACAATAATAGTGTGAGATTTTAATACACCACTCTCTTCTATACATAGAAAAACCAAAGGACCAATAAGGAAACTGAGAACCTAAACATGTGATAAATGAATTAGACTTAATAGAAATATATAGAGAACTACATCCCAAATTACCAGGTGTATTAGTTAGGGTTCTCTAGGGAAGCAGAATCAACAAGAGTTATCTGTAAATATAATATTTTATACAATTGTCTCATGCAACTGTGGGCATGTATGAGTCCAGATTCCATAAGGCAGGCAGCAAACTGGCAACTCTGATGAAGGTGTTCAATGAACTCCTCAGGAAATGTTTCACTGGATAGCTGAAGAAGAGAAGGTCCAATCTCTTCCTAAAATGTCTTCAACTGATTGCATTAAATCCAGCTGACTGAATACTCTCATTGTGGAAGACATGCCCTTCATTGATGTAATCAGTCACAGGTGCAGTCAATTTACTGAAGATTTAATAAACCAGCCCTGTGGATTATTAACCATCCAGAAATACCCTTGCAGAAATAGGCCAGTGCTTGCTTGACCAGACACATGGACACCATCACCTGGCCAAGTTGACACATAAGCATAACCATCACAGTCCACCCCTTGTCAACTTGGCAGTTATACATATCACTTTAAACTATATTTTATCCATAAGTAGAGCACAATAACAGAAATATATTTCATCTAACAATACTCAGCTCTCATGTATACAAGAAATGCACTAAATGTCTCCTGAATAAGGTGCGAGTCGTTGGGTAACATTGACTTTTAAACTTGATTTCTTTTAACTTAAGTACTACAAAATGAACAATACAGTTCATTTCATGTGATAAGGGGATAAGAGGGAAGAAAGTAAAGATATTTGTTTTACAAACAAATATAAACATACTCATAACAAAACAAGGAGGAAATATTCATGTCATCATAGTCCATTTCTGTAACTGGTCACATGGTCACAGTCCATATTTATCACTACCTTCTTCCACTAACCATTCCATGTTCCCTTTAAACTCAGCAAGCACTTCAGCTGGCCATTATTCTTTGCCTAGTGGGGTGAACCAAACCATCATTCCTGATGTTTCTGGGCCGATGGTAGTCCTGCCTGGATTGGGTTGTTGCAGTTTTCCATTGACTTTAAACACAGAGCATGGTAGTACTAAGATGCCCTAGGGGATCTGCTATATTCCAGGAAAACTCTTCTTTACACCCATTGTGTAGTTGCAGTGCTATTTCCTCTTGATAGGCTTAATCACCCCAGCCAGTACAGGAATCCCCTTCCTTGCCTGTTGATTCAGAGACATGAGAAGCCCAAAGTGGCCAGGTGACAGTCTCAACTTCCAGTTCAATGTAATTACTGTTGTGTCTCCTGTTGGAAGCACTCCTCTTTTTGGAACTAAGACTTGTAGACCAACAGAGCTTAAGGTTGCAGGGACAGAAAGGAAAAAATTTTCCTAGTGGATCACTAGGAGTGATACTGAATGGTGTCACTCCTGATTATACCCAATGATTCCTGGACCCATGAAACCTGGCTATGGGAGAAACAGCACCATAGAGTGGACACTGATTCAGAGCATACACAGCCTCCTGGAGAACACTGCCCCAGCCCTGTAAGGTATTGCCACCTAGTTGGCACCATACAGTCTTCAAAATGTCATTCCACTGTGCTATCAACCCAGCTGCCTCTGGATGATGGGGAACATGGTAAGACCAGAGAATTCCATGAGCATGTGCCCATTCCCTCAGTTCATTTGCTATGGAGTGGGTCCCTGGTCAGATGCATTGGTTTGTGAAATTCCATGGTGGTGAATAAGGCATTGTGTAAGTCGACAGATGGCAGTTTTGGCAGATTATTGTGTGAAAGGGAGGCAAACCCATATCCAGAGTATTTGTCTATTCCAGTGAGAACAAATTGCTGCCCCTTCCATGATAGAAGTGGTCCAATGTAATCAACCTGCCACCAGGTACCAGGCTTATCACATCAGGGAATGGTGCCATATCAGAGACAGAGTTTGGGTCTCTGCTGCTGGCAGATTGGGGATTTAGCAGTGGCTGTGGCCAGGTTGGCCTTAGTGAGTGGAAGTCCATGTTGCTGAGTCCATGCATAGCATCCATCCCTATCACCATGACCAGTTTGTTCAGGATCCCATTGGGTAATGACGAGTGGCTGGGGAAAGAGGTTGACTGGTATCCACCAAATGGATCATCTTATCCACTTGATTATTGAAATCTTACTCTGCTGAAGTCACCCTCTAGTAAGCACTCACATGGGACACAAATATCTTCATGTTCTTTGCCCACTCAGAAAGATCTATCCACAAAACTCTTCCCCAGACTTTTTTGTCACCAATTTTCCAGTCATGATCCTTCCAAGTCCCTGACCATCCAGCTAAACCATTAGCAACAACTCATGAATCAGTGTATAAATGCACCTCTGATCAGTTCTCCTTCCAAGCAAAATGAATAACCAGGTGCACTACTCAAAGTTCCACCCACTGGGGTGATTTCCCCTCGCCAATGTCCTTCAGGGACATCCCACAAAGGGGCTGCAACATTTTCAGGTGGTGCCTGCATATCGTGCAGAACCATCTGTAAACATGCCTGAGTTTTCTTTTCCCCAGTCAATTGATTGTAAGGAACTCCCCAAGATTCCATGGCTATGTACTTGTAAAGAGAAGGTAACGTGGAAGGAGTGGGAGCCATAGGCATTTGGGCTACTTCCTCATGTAACTTACTTGTATATTCAGGACCCGCTCAAGCCCTGTCTCATATATACCATTTCCATTTTATTATAGCATGCTTCTGTGCATGCCCAACTTTATGGCTTAGTGGGTCAGCAACACCCAGTTCACGATAGGTAACTCAGGTCTCATGTTAACTTGGCCCATTGTTAAGCCTTCTGTCTACTAGGGCACAATAGCAGACCAAAAGCTGTTTCTCAAATGGAGAGCACTTTTCTGTGGAGTAGGGTAAGGCTTTACTCCAAAATCTTCAGGGCATGCATTGTGATTCTCCTATAGGAGCCTGCCAATATCTCCAAACAGCATCTCTATTTGCCACTGACACCCCCAGCACCATTGGATCAGTGGGAATGTATGGTCCAAGTGGCAGAGCACCTTGCACAGCATCCTGGACTTGTCACAGAGCCTCATCTTCTGGTCCCCACTCAAAACTAGAAGTTTTTCTGGTCACTCAGTAAATGGGCCCAAGTAGCACACCAAATGAGGAATATGTTGTCTCCAAAATCCAAAGAGACCAAAATAGGCATTCTGCCTCATTTTCTGTCATAGAAGTGGCCAGATCCAACAGCTTATCCTCCTTAGAAGGGATATCTTGACATGCCCCACAACACTGTACACCTGGAAATTTTACTGAAGTGGAGGGACCCTGTATTTTTATTGGACTAATCTCCCATCCTCTGACATGCAAATACCTTACCAACAAATCTAGAGAAGTTGCTACTTCTTGCTCACTAGGTCCAATCAACATATCATCAATGTAATGGACCAGTTTGATGTCTTGAGGAAGGGATAAATGATCAAGCTCCCTGCAGACAATATCATGACATAGGGCTGGAGAGTTGATGTACCCCTGAGATAGTACAGTGAATATATACTACTGGCCTTGCAAGCTGAATGCAAACTGTTTCTTGTGGCCCTTAGTAACAGCTATTCAGAAAAAAGCATTTGTCAGATCAATAGCTGCAAACCAGGTACCAGGGGATGAGTTTATTTTCTCAAGCAATGATACCACATCTGGAACAACAACTGCAATTGGAGTCACCACCAGATTAAGGTTACAAAAATGCACTGTCATCCTCCAAGACCCATCTGTTTTCTGCACAGGCCAAATAAGAGAGTTGAATTCGGATGTGTTGGGAATCACCACCCCTCCATCCTTCAAGACTTTAAGAGTGGTATTAATTCCTACATTCCTTCCAGGAATTGGTATTGTTTCTGGTATACTATTTTGTTAGGCAGGGACAGTTCTAGCAGCTTCCACTTGGCTTTTCCTACGAAAATAACCCCCACTCCATGAGGCAGGGAACCAATGTGAGGATTCTGCCAGTTGCTGAGTATCACTATTCCAATTATGCATTCTGGAACTGGGGAAATAACCACAGAATTCATCCCAAGACCCACTGGACCCACTGTGAGATATGCCTGAGCTAAAACTCCATTGATCTCCTGACCTCCATAGCCCCAACTCTGACTGGTGGACCAGAGTGACTTTTGGAGTCTCCTGGAAGTGATGTCATTTCTGAAGCAGTGTCTAATAATCCATGAAATATCTGATCACTTCCTTTTCCTCAATGCACTGTTACCCTGGTAAAAGGCTATAGGTCCCCCTGGGGAAGGCTGGGAGGAATATTAACAGTATAAATTTTTGGCAGTGTAACAGAGTCCTTCCCCAAGGGTCCCTGGCCTTACCCTCATTCAACAGGATCTGGATCTGTAAACTGTCTCATGTCTGGGAAATGATTATGGGGCCATGACTCTCTGTTTTTGTAATTCAAAGTAGACTTTTGTTCACTTGGCCTAGGATTCTGTTTATAGAGATCAAACAAGAATTTAGTAGGCTGCTCATCTATTTTACTGCTAGGTATCCCATTGTCTACTAGCCAATGCTGTAAGTCTCTGTGAGTCAGATTATTTTGACTGCTGCTCTGAGCCTGTTTTCCTTATGGTAGACCCACCCACAGTATCTTTGGTGATTAATGCTGCCATGTGTCTTCTGCCATCTCAGGATCCAATTATCCCCATTGTGTTTAAGGATTCCAGCTCAGTGACAGTTGTTCCAACAGTAATACCTCACCTATAGAGAAGGGTGACTACAAAGCTCAGGGTTCAGGGACCTAATCTCACAAATTTATCCCTCACAGTTCTTTTAAAAGCATGTCCTGGAGGGAGGATCTAAGATGGTGGCATAGAGCGGAGTGGAAGCCAAGTAATCCTCCTGGAACAACTTAAAAAAACAGAAACAACTAATAAATAATCTGGGATAACTGTAGGGGGACAAACATGACCATCCACTCATCATACACCAACCTGAATTGGGAGGAATGCCCAAGATCACAGCATAAAATCTGTAAGTAAAGACTACGGATCCAGACTTCTAGAAGATGGCAGTTTGGAGAGACAGGGCAAAAAAAAAAAAAAAAAAAACCTCCATGAAAAATACTAGATAAAAGCCAGAAATTCACCCAGAGCACCAGTTCCAGTGATGCACAAGTTGGACAAGGTCTGCTAAATCCACAAAGGCCGTGCACTTGGTGAAACCAGGAGTCTGCATTCTGAAATGAGTAAGCCTGCTGAATATCCAGCAGCCACACTGCAGTGTGGGGAAACCATAGATTGGCATTTGGAGATGGACTAGTTCTTTTTTAAAACCCAAAAGTTGCTGTGGATACAGCATCAAGAACAACACAGGGAAGCATGGCAGGAACGGCATCTCCACAACCTGTAAGTATGCCTCAATATCCGGCATGGACGATAGCCTTTCACATACCTGCTGCTAATTGTCTTGGAGCTAGGAAGGCAGAGGTTAGCCAAAAGGGGAAAAAAACACACCCCTTAGAGCCATCTTCCCATCTGGCTGGGAACACTCTGGCCCAGTGCCGGTGCCACAGCCCAGAGCTGTGCCAAAAAAACCCAGTGTGATGGAAAGTGTTTCCATCAATGTGCACACATGCCACAATATCTGGCATGTACAATAGCCTTTTGCACACCCACAGCTAATTGTCCTGGAGCTAGGAAGGCAGAGCAGTGCGAAAAGGGAGAAATTAACATGCCCCATTCAGCCACCCTTTCAGCAGGCTGGGAACACCTCTACATGGCCCAGCAGCCCGGAACTTCACTTGAGGATTGGCATGCACTTGAAGGAGAGCTTAAATTTTTCACTGAGAAACAAATGCTGAGATATTTTGCTAATAAAAGACCTGCCCTACTTGAGATACTAAAGGGAGCCCTACTGACAGAGAAACAAAGAAAGAAGAGAGAGATATGGAGAAATGTTCCATAATATTAGAGGAAGATGCACTTTTTAAGCCATATAGTGACCATTGAATATAAGTTTGGGTTTATTATCATAGTCATCATAAGACACAACCCTATATTAAATTATTTTTAATTCTGTATTTCAGAGAGGAATAAATAGACATTGCAGAATGGTGACATTATGACGGAGAAAACATACTTGTTATCACATTCTATTCCAAGCTACCATTTCTTTCACTCTATTTCAAATGGATAACTCAGGTTTATGGTATGGCATTCTTTCTGAAACATTAGAAGTCAGAAGATGAAGATACTTGCCTCACTTTTCTGACTTGCTGATTATAAATGTGGTCATCTCACTTAACTTTTAAGATGACTCTTAGTTTCCTAATAGATAAAACAGGAATTAGACTAAAGATAATTAAAAACTGTTAAATTTAAGTCTGAAAATATAGACTTCTTTTGATAATCCAAAGGAATACTCTTATATTTTTTGAGAGTATTGAAAAATGTATATTCTCAATTATGTTTTATTGGTTGGTGTAGATTAGATGTCATTGTCTGGAGATAGGCATGGGATATATAGAGCAAAGGCATAGAGGGTGGAGTGTTGGTGAAAATGTCTATTTATATATGGAGAGACATCTGTTATTGTAGTGATTGAACCACTAAAGTGGCAATTATTAACTTCTACTGAAACAAAAGAACACTAAATATGGACCCAAGATTTGCTGTTTATTGCATAGTTAGTGGAAAATACTGAACCAGTTTAGCTTCTGAGTACAGATAGAGGGTTTGGCCAAAAAAAAGTCTACTCTCTGATCCTTAAGCTTGTATAGTTTACAGTGAGAATTCAAAATTATCTCAATGCATTTAGTTCCTTGATTCAGATAAAAATAATTTGAATAGCAAGGGTTATGTGTAGGCATGTTTGTACATACACAAAGGAAGAAGAAGGGGAAGTATTGATTTGTATTCAAATTTATTCTGCAGCCTATGTATGGTGAGAATAGTGCAACAATGTCCTCATCTGTAAAATTTATAACACAGCCACTATTTTGTGATATCAAATAAGATGACTATGAATATCTGAAAATTAAATACTATTCTGAAACTTTAAAAAAATAATAGAGGGGCATATAGGGGAAAATACCTATTATAAACTAATTACAGTTAGTAGTATTTTGACATTCTTTCATCAACAGTAACAAATGTACTATAACAATACTATGAGTCAACAATGGAGGGGGTAGTTAGGGGTATGGGAGGATTTGAGCTTCCTTTTTTTTGTCTGTATTTCTTTTCTGGAGTAATGAAAATGTTCTAAAAATTTTTAAAAAGTTAATTGTGTTGATAGATGCACAGCTATATGATGGTACCAGGGGCAATTGATTGTACACTTTGGATCTTTGGATAATTGTATGGTATGTGAACAATCTCAATAAATAAAAAAAAAAAATTTAATTAAAAAAAAGTGTGTCCTCTGGACATTCCAGGGGTGAGTCAGTAGGTCTTCCAGATAAATCCATTCTAACATTCCAATCTCTCTAAGCCTTTGAATCCCCTCCTCTACATTATATCAGGGCAGTTCTGGCATTGAAACCTCAGGTAATGGCAGCCACCTTTTGATCCATGTTTCAGCCAACCACCCAAACTGTTAATGCCCTTTCTAACCCCTTGAGCTACAACATTGAATGCAGAATCTCTGCTTAGTGGGTCCATATCAGTAAATTTGGCCTGATCCATTATCCCACACCCTGAGTACCCATTACCACACATATTCCCCTGATTTTGTATATAAATTGGAAAACTCATACAATTCTTTTGGGCTATTGTGTACTTCCTCATGGGACACACTTTGTACCTACACCCTTCAGGGCCTGTTGGAACTTTAGTTATTATAGGTCTTGAAGCAAAGAATGGTGGTGGTGGTGAGTCATGAGAACAATTAGAAGTATCCCTCAAGCCATTTACCTCAGGACATTCTGTTGCAGCTTCATCTCATGAAATAGTATTAATCTCTACAGACAGAGGACTGAGGGCTGCTTCTTCAGAGAAGGTGATTATAGGTTTAGCAGGCACTGAAGGTTTAATCTATTTAGATGGAGGTTGTATGGCAGGCTCCTCAGGGCAGACTGGAGTTTGGGAAGCTGTTTCCTCAAAGAAGGTTGGAGGTTGGGTAGCTATCTCAGGGCAGACTGGAGCTTGGGGAGCTGTTTCCTCAGGGCAGATCACCACAGTTTTATCTAACAAAGACTCAGCAGAATCCAGGGTTCTAATGTCCTCACTGCCATTATTGTCAATCCATATGTCCCCATCTCAAATTTCAGGATCCCATTTTCTTCCATTCAATGCCTTGACTTTAACCTGTGAAGTTGAGATTTTAGTTTATGTTGTAGATCTATTGCACAATGAGACTCTCAGTATGGTTTTCATAAATCTGCATTCTGCATCCACAGAAAATAAGATTTTCTTTCAGGGTACACATAGATACCTTTACATCTGTCCTATGGCACTGAAGTTTCAAATTTGAATCCTTTAGCTCATCCCTTACTTTTATAACTATCCATCATATCTAAGAGAAACTAGCAAGCATCATTATACCTCTTAACTCTGCAAAACTCTGTTATAGTGTCAAAAACACTGTCATCCAGAGCCTTGCTTCATACAAGAGTATCATTAGGAGAATCAAATGGTGATATTTTGTGTATTTCTATTGCCAACTCATTCTATGGACTGTCAGTGCCATCTTGATTATTGGAAATGGAGTCATTAGTGCCTTTGAATCCAATCAGAGTAGAAAACCAACTGTAAAAGCCCACTTTAAGATTCTGTTTCTCAAGAACTACTCCCAGTACCAAGCTGTATTAGTTAGGGTTCTCTAGGGAAAGAATCAACAAGAGATATATGTAAATCTAAGATTTTATAAAATGTCTCACACAACCATGGGGATGTAGAAGTCCAACTTCCTTAGGGCAGGCAGCAAACTGGCAACTCCAATGAAGGTGTTCAGTGAACTCAGGAAATGCTTCACTGGCTAGCCAAAGAAGAAGTGAAGGTCCTCTCTTTCTTCCTTAAAAGCTTCAAATGATTGGAATAAATCCAGCTGATAGAATTCTGTCATTGTGGAAGACATACCCTTCATTGATGTAATCAGTCACAGGAAGTTTCATAAGACTATGTGTGGATTTCTCAGTAGAAACCATGGAGGCTAGAAGGCAGTGGTATGATATATTTAAGATACTGAAAAAGAAAAACTGCCAACCAAGAATTCTATATCCAGAAAAACTGTCTTTCAAAAATGAGGGGATAATAGAAGAAGATGGTGGAGCTGTCCCCCTGGAGCAACTAATAAACAACCAGGAACAACTAGTAAATGATCTGGAATAACTTCTGGGGGACAACAGTGACTATCCACATATCATACACCAACATGGATTGGGATAAATGCCTGAGATTGCAGCATGGAATCTGTGAGTAGAAACTGCAGACATGAGCCAGGAGCCCCCTCCCCCTGGCAATACAAACTGCAAAGCCTCACTGAAATAGAGATCAGCACTCTGAACAAGTGAATATACCTCAGGACAGCTCCAATTGGGGTTTTAATTGGCCAACTTGGACTGCTCAATGCAAGCTGCAAAACCCCAAGAGGCTTTTAGTGATGACTGACCTTGAAGAGCCAGGGGACTTCTCTGTCTCAGGAGGGAGAGCCCAGAGGACCGGGTCCTATCTCTGGTCAACAGGTGAAACTGGAGGCCATGGACTGAACTTGAAAGGGGACTTTCTGTCCCTTTTTCTCTCTCACAACTTGAGCAGATCTGTGGAGAAAGCCTCAGCCATTTTCAGTTCACAGCACTCTGACCCAGACAAGGGTGGAGATACTAGAGTCAGAGAGACAAAGAATCTATTTAAATGCAAATGAAAATTTCCTAGGGGGTTTATCTTCCCTAAGAGGAAGAGGTGGTGCCCAGCTCTGTAACCCACCTTCCATTCAGAACCAGATCCCAGAATGTGGGGGAAAACAAATGAGAAACAACTTAAGCTGAGAATTAAAGGGGCCACACCTCCTTACACCAATTGGGAGTGACAGGCTGACAGATGCCACCTGCAGGTTAGGAAAAGCACAGCATCTTAAGCCCTCACAGGGTGTCAGCCTTCTAAGACACACTCACAGGAAAACCTCATGCTGAATATTTCCTCCTTCTGGGACCTGAGCCAGTTCTTGTCTGGGAAAACCTGAATGGGGTAACGAAGGAAACCAGATGCCTAAACAACAGAAAACTACAAACTACACTAAGCAAAATGAAGGTATTGCCCAGTCAAAGGAACAAACTTACACTTCAACTGAGATACAGGAATTTAAACAACTAATGCTAAATCAGTTCAAAAAGTTTAGGGAAGATATGGCAAAAGAGATGAAGCATATATTGAAAATACTGGGCATATATAAGGTAGAAATCAAAAGTTCAAAGAAACAACTGTCAGAATCTATGGAAATGAAAGGCACAACACAAGAGATGAAAGACACAATGGAGACATACAACAGCAGATCTCAAGAGACAGAAGAAAATACTCAGGAACTGGAGAATGGGACACCTGAAATCCTATACACAGAAGAATAGATGGGGAAAAGAATGGAAAAATATGAGCAATGTCTCTGGGAATTAAATGACAATATGAAATGCTTGAATCTACATGTCATGGGTGTCCCAGAGGGAGAAGAGAAGGGAAAAGGGGCAGAAGCAATAATAGAGGAAATAATGAATGAAAATTTCTCATCTCTTATAAAATTAGAGATCCAAGAAGCATAGCATACCCCAAGCAGAATAGATCTGAAAAAACCTATGCCAAGACACTTAATAGTCAGATTTCCAAATGTCAAAGACAAAGAAATAATCCTGAAGGCAGCAAGAGAAAAGTGATCCATCACATACAAAGGAAGCTTTGTAAGACTATGTGCAGATTTCTCAATAGAAACCATGGAGGCAAGAAGGAAGTGGTGTGATATATTTAAGATACTGAAAGAAAAAACACCAACCAAGAATCCTATATCTGGCAAAACTGTTCTTCAAATATGAGAAAGAGTTTAAAATATTCTCTGACAAACAATGAGAGAGTTTGTGAACAAAATACGTGCTCTACAGGAAACACCTAAGGAACCACTACAGACAGAAAGGAAAAGATAGGAGTGAGCAGTTTGGAGCACAGTTTTGGGTGATGGTAGCACAGCAATGTGAGTACACTGAACAAAGATGACTGTGAGTATGGTTGAAAGAGGAGGATTAGGAGCATGTGGGACACCAGAAGGAAAGAGGAAAGATAAAGACTGGGACTGTATGACTCAGTGAAACCTAGAGTGCTCAATAATTGTGATAAAATGTACAAATATGTTTTTTGATGAGGGAGAACAAATGATTGTCAACCTTGCAAGGTGTTAAAAATTGGATGGTATTGGGGGAAAAATACAATTAATGCAAACTAGAGACTATAATTAAAAAGAAACATTGTATTATGCTTCCTTTAATATAACAAAGGCAATATACCAAAGCTAAATGCATATGAGTGGGACATAAGGGAGGGGTATGGGACTCTTAGCATTGGTGATGTTGTCTGACTCTTTATTCTACTTTAGTTTAATGCTATTCTTCCTTTTCTTGCTTCCCAGATGTCATTTTTTATGTTGTCTTCTCTTTCTTTTTTCTTTTTCTTTTGTTTCTCTACCTTCTTTGACTCTTCGTCTTGCTTTGTGGAAGAAATAGAGATGTCCTTATATAGATAGTGATGATGGTGGTGAATACATAAATATGTGACTGTAGAAGGAACCATCAATTGTTTACTCAGGATGGAATGTGAACAAAGCTGTCTTTAAAAATGGCTTGATGAAGAAAACTTGAGGGCACTATACTGAGTGAAATATGTCAGACACATAAGGGTAAATATTTCAGGGTCTCACTGATATGAACTAATCATAATATGCAAACCTATAGACACAAATTATAAGTTATCAGGATATAGGACAAGGCTAAAGAATGGGGAGTAGTTGCTTATGAGCAGAATGTTAAACTTGGTTGAAGTTAAATGTTTGGAAATGGAGAGAGATAATGGTAGCAAATTGTGAGAATAACTAATACTGCTGAATGGTGCATGAATGTGGTGTAAAGGGATAGCTCAGAGTCACATATGTCATCAGAAGCAAAGTTGTTGGTTAAAAGATGAGAATGTATAAAACAGTGAACCATGTGGTGGTCAATGTCCATGATTAACTGTACGAATATTAGAAATCTCTTTCATGAACCAGAACAAATGTATGACACTATAACTACCTATTGAAAACTATATACTACAAATGGTAGTATTTTAACATTCTTTCATCAACAGTATCAAATGTACTATGCCAATACTATGATTCAACACTGGAGGGGGTTGGTTAGGGGTATAGGAGGATTTGGGTTTTCTTTTTTGTCTTTATTTCTTTTCTAGAGTAATGAAAATATTCTAAAAATTGAAAAAAAAATTGTGGTGATGGATGCACAGCTGTTTGATGGTACTGGGGACATTGATTGCACACTTTGGATCTTTGGATAATTATATGGTATGTGAACAATCTCAATAAAAAATGAGGGGGAATTTAAAATATTTCAGATGAACAGACATGGAGAGACTTTGTGAACAAGATTCCTGTTCTATGAGAAACACTAAAAGAAGCACTACAGACAGATAGGAAAAGACATGTGAGAGAGGTTTGGAGAAGAGTGTAGAAATGAAGAATATCAGTAAAGGCAAAAAGAGATAGGAAACAATAAAAATAAGATGTGACATATAAAATCCTAAAGACAAAATGGTAGACAGCTAACATTATGTTGTGTGAAGTTAGCCAGAAAAAAAGGACAGATACTGCATGGATTCACTAATATGAGCTAATATTGATGAGCAAAATTTGAGAGTTGACATCACAGGTTATAAGGAGATAGAAAGAGATTAGTGATGAGGCATTGGTGCAGAATTAGTACAGAAAGTTCAACAGGATTGACTATATAGATCCAGAAATGGAATGGATAGCATAAAAGTGTGTCATGGCAGCACAATACTGTAAGTATGCTGAACAAAGGTGACTGTGAGTGTGGTTGAAAGAGGAAGGGTAGGGGCCTGTATGACATTGGAAAGAAAGATAGGAGATAAACCCTGGGATTGTATAACTTAGTGAAACCAAGAGTGGTCAATTATGGGGAACAAATGAACAAATATAAGAAGGTTTTTAAATGAGGGAGAACAAATGAATGTCAACATTGCAAGGTGTTGAAAATTGGATGCTATACAAATACAGTTGTGCCAGTCTGAATATATTGTGTCCCCCAAATGCCATTATCTTTGATGTAATCTTGTGTGGGCAGAGGTTATCAGTGTTGATTAGATTTCTTTGAATGTTTCTTTGGAATGCACCCCACCCAGCTGTGGGTGATGACTCTGGATAATTTCCATGGAGGTGTTGCTCTGCCCAATTGAGGTGGGTCTAACTTGAGTCACTGGAGCCATATAAATGAGCTGATGGACAGAGGGAACTCAGTGCAGCTGAGAGTGAACTTTTGAAGAGGTGCTACAGCCAAGAGGGACACTTTGAAGAAAGCACAGGAGCTGCAGATGAGAGACAGTCTGAAGACAGACATTGAAAGCACTCTTGCTCTGGAGAAGCTAAGAGAGGACAAATACCCCAAGTGCAACTAAGATGACATTTTTGAGGAACTTCAGCCTAGCAAGGAACATCCTAGGAGAAAGCCATTTTGAAACCAGAACTTTGAAGCAGATGCCAGCCACATGCCTTCCCAGCTAAAAGAGGTTTTCTGGACACCATTGGCCATCCTCCAATGAAGGAACCCAATTGCTTTACCTTGGACACTTTATGGTCTTAAGACTGTAACTGTGTAACCAAATAAACCCCCTTTTATGAAAGCCAATCCATCTCTGGTGTTTTGCATTCTGGCAGCATTAGCAAAATAGAACAACAGTCAATGCAAACTAGAGTCTATAGTTAATGGTAACATTGTAAGATGCTTCCATTAGCTGTAACAAAGTTAATATATCAAAGCTAAATGTCTATAAGAGAGGAATATAAAGGAGAGATATGGGATTTTTGGTAGTGTTGTTGTCTGACCATTTCATTGTATTTCATTCTTATTTTCCTTCTACTTTTATATTTTTATTTTTCATTTTGTTTTCTCCTCCTCTTTCTTTGCAGAAGAAATGGAAATATCCTCATATAGATTTGGAAAGCATAATTATGTGATTATGCCAGGAATCATTTTTTACTTAGGATAGATTGTATGGTGTGTGAATAAAACTGTTTAAAAAATAAAGGGAGGGATACAAGTGCTAGAGAAAATGTGGAGATAGGGATGTGCCTATTCCCTGTTGGCAGGGAAGTAAAATGACACAGCCTAGCTGGAGGTCAGTGTGGTGGTTCCACAGAAAGTTAGCTATGGGATTGCCTTATGGTTCTGCAACCCCATTATTGGGTTTATGCTTGGAAGAACTGATAACAGGCACATGAGCAGACACTGCACATTGGTGTTTATGGCAGTCATATTCAGGATTCACAACTGGTGAAGGTGGCCTAAGGATACATCAATTGATAAATGGAATGGTGAAATGTGGTGTATACATACAATGGAATACTGGGCAGCAGCAAGAAGAAATGATATTGTCAGGTATGTGTGTAGATGAATGGACCTTGAGGGCAGTATGTTGAGTGAAATAAGCCAGAATCAAAAAGACAAAATCTAATATGGACTAACTAATATGGACTAACCATAATGTCCAAACATTGAGAATTGACTCTGAGAGCATAGGTTATAAGGAGAAGGCTCATGGTAAAAGTTCCTAGATTGTAAGCTCTTACAGAATCTACATCTATTCATGAGTCATAATGGTGATTTCTAAATTCTAAGATGCTGAGCTTTTTGTGTATAACCTGGCCTGTCCCTGGAACTTTGGGTATCTATGTGACACCTGAGACTCAGAGCCAGCATTCAGCTATGAGTGTCAGGATTACCCCATACAGCAAAGATTAAAGAAGCTGAAGTTGTGATCAGACTTCAATTAGAGATATGAATGAAATGGACTTAATTAGAACTAAGGTCAACCAGGTTAGAGGGAAAAGGATGATACTGAATGTATTCTAAAACCTCTATTTCTGTGTGAGACCAAAGAAAGAATTGTTTGGTGGAAAATCTATATTTTCTGTAGCACACTATATAATTTAAATTGTATGGTCAGTTTATTCAAACACCATAATTACATGGAATCTTGAATACAGGGTGAGATCTGGTTGATTTGTACAGGTTAGTGTGAAACTCTGACATCTCAGAGTAATTTGGGCAGTGAATAAAAAGTGTTTGCAAAGGACCCTTGAGGGACAGGAAAAAAATGTGGAAATATTAAACTTCCTCACTGGGGAGTTTCTCATATTCTCACAAGCATTGGGGACTACCATGGTAGTAGGCCAAGCCTTTGATCCTGGGGCTTGCCCTTATGAAGCTTGTTACTGCAAAGGACAGGCTAAACCTACTTATAATTTTGCCAAAGAGTCACCTCCAAAGAACCTCTTTTGTTGCTCAAATGCAAGCTGTCTCTCTATAAGCCCACTCATCAGATAAATTCACTGCCCTCCCCTCTACATGGGACATGACTCCAAGGGTTACAAATCTTCCTGGCAATGTGGAACATAACTCCCAGGGATGAGACTGGACCCAGCATCATGGGATTGACAAAGCATTCCTGACCAAATTGGGGAAGATAAATGAAACAAAATTAAATTTCCATGGTGGAGAGATTTCAAATGGAGTCAAGAGCTCATTCTGCAAGTTATTCTTATGTGTCATATAGATATCCATTTTTAGTTTTTAGGGGATTAGAATAGCTAGAAGGAAATACCTGAAACTGTTGAACTACAATCCAGTTCCTTGATCCTTGAAGATGATCATATAACTTTGTATCTTATACAATCTGACTGTGTGATTGTGAAAACCCTTTGGCTCACACATGCTTTATCCAGTGTGTGAACAGATGAGTAGAAAAAGGGAACAAAATGTAAATGAATAATGTGGAGGAAAAGGAGTATGAATTGTTTTGGGTGTTCCTTTTTACTTTTATTTTTATTCTTATTTTTATTTTGGGGAGTAACGAAAATGTTCAAAAATTGATTGTGGTGATGAATGCACAACTCAATGATGATATTGTGAATGATTGATTTTACACTTTGGATGATTGTTTGGTATGTGAATATATCTCAATAAAATTGCATTAAAAAAACAAGCCTATGGATGCAGTAAAGGTGATGCTGAGGGGGAAATTTATAGCTATAAATTCATACATTAAAAAGGAAAGAGCTAAAATCAAAGAACTAATGGAACAACTGAAGACACTAGAGAATGATCAGCAAACTAACTCTAAAGCAAGTAGAAGAAAAGAACAAACAAGGATTAAAGGGCAAATAAATAATATAGAGAACAAAAAGAGAGAATAAATAAAACCAAAATCTGGTTCTTTGAGAAGATCAATAAGATTGACAAATCCTTAGCTAGACTGAGACAGTCAAAAAGAGGGAAGACTTAAACAGAATCTTAAATGAGAGGGGGACATTACTGTGGATCCCATAGAAATTTTAAAAATCGTAAGAGGATACTATAAACAATGGTATGCCAACAAACTAGAGAATTTAGAGGAAATGGATAATTTCCTGGAAACACATGAACAGCCTAGGCTGACCTGAGAAGAAAAAGAAGACCTGAACAAACCAATCACAAGTTAAGGGATCCAACCAGTCATCAAAAAGCTTCCTACAAATAAAAGTCCAAGGCCAGATGGCTTCATGGTGGAATTTTACCAAACTTTCCAGAGAGAACTGACATCATTCCTGCTCAAAATCTTCCAAAAATTGGAAGAAAAGGGAACACTACCTAACTCATTTTATGAAGCTAAAATCACTCTAATATCAAAACCAGATAATGCTATGAGAAAGGAAAACTATAGACCAATATCCCTAATGAAAATAAATGCAGAATTTCTCAACAAGATACTTGAAAATTGAATTCAAAGACACATTAAAAGAATTATACACCACAACCAAGTGGGATTCATTCCTGGCATGCAAGCATGGTTCAGCATAAGAAAATCAATCAATTTAATACAACACATTAGCAAATTGAAAGGGAAAATCAAATGATCATCTCAATAGGTATAGAAAAAGCATTTGACAAAATTCAGCATCCTTTTTTGATAAAATCACTTCAAAAGGTAGGAATTGAAGTAAATTTCCTCAATATGATACAGTGCATATATGAAAAACCCACAGCCAACATTGTACTCAATGGTGAGAGATGGAAATCATTATTCCTAAAGTTGGAAATGAGACAAGGATTACCATGGTCACCATTATTCAACATTGTGCTGGAAGTTCTAACCAGAGCAATCCTGAAAGGCAAAGAAATAAAAGGTATCAAATTGGAAAGGAAGTAGTAAAACTATCATTATTTGCAGATGATATAATCATATATTTTGAAAATCCTGAGGAAACAATGATATAGCTAATTGAGCTAATAAACAAATTTAGCAAAGTGGTGGGATAAAGATTAGTGTGCAAAAGTCAGTAATGTTCCTATTCTCCAGTAATAAAAACTGGTGACACATTCAAGAAAAAAATTCCATTAACAATAGCAACTGAAAAAATCAAGTACCTAGGAATAAACTTAATGAAGGATATAAAAGACCTCTACACAGAAAATTACATAACTTTACTAAAAGAAATCAAAGGGGACCTAAAGATGGGGAAAGATATTCTGTGTTCATGCATAGGAAGGCTAAAGTTCATTAAGATGTCAATTCTACCCAAAGTATTCTACAAATTCAATGCAAGTCCAGTGAAAATTCCAAAAAAACAAGTGTGCAGATGTGGAAAAGCTAGTTATCAAATTTATTTGAAAGGGAAAGAGGTCTTGAATTGCTAAAAATATTCTATAAAGAATGAAGTGGAAGGACTTACACTTCCTGACTTTAAAGTCTTCTATAAAGCCACAGTTTTCAAACTAGCAGGGCACTGGCATGAAGTTAGGCACATTGATCAGTGGAATTGAATCAAAGTTTTGGAAGTAGACCCCCAGATCTATGGTCAACTGATTTTTGTTAAAGCCCCCAAACCCACTAAACTGGGAGTGAACTGTCTCTTCAACAAATGGGGCTGGGAGAACTGGATATCCATATCCAAAAGAATGAAAGAGGACCCTACCTTACACCCTATAAAAATTAATTCAAAGTGGATCAGAGACCTCAATATAAGAAACAGTACTGTAAAACTCACAGAAGATAATGTATGGAAACATCTTCAAGACATATTAATAGGTGGTATCTTCTTAGATCTTACACCCAAAGTACGAGGAATAAAAGAAAAAATGGATACATGGGAACGCCTCAAAATCAAAACTTCTGTACCTCAAATGAATTTGTCAAAAAGGTGAAGAGGCAGCAAATGTAATGGGAGAAAATATTTGGAAACCATATATCTGATAAAAGACTGATATCCTGCATATATAAAGAAACCCTACAACTCAGCAATGATAGTGAAAACAGCCAAAGTAAAAAATGGGCAAAAGATATGAAAAGACAATTTTCCACGGAGGAAGTACAAATGACTAAAAATGCATGAAAAAAATGTTCATATTCACTAGCTATTAAGTAAATGCAAATCAAAGACACAGTGAGATATCACCTTACCTCAATAAGAGTGGCTGCCATCAAACAAACAGAAAGCTACAAATGCTCAAGAGGATGTGGAGAAAATGGAAATCTTATTCATCATTTGTGGGAATGTATAATGGTTCAACTGATGTGGAAGACAGTTTGGCAGTTCCTCAGAAAACTAGATATTGGGTTAACTCTATGATCTGGCAATTTCACTTCTCGGTATATACCCAGAAGATCCAAGAGCAGTGACTTGAGCCGACATTTGTACACTGATGTTCATAGCTTCATTGTTCACAATTGTCAAGAGATGGAAACAATCCATGTGCCCTTCAACAGACAAGTGGATAAAAAAATGTGGTATATACATATGAAATACTATGCAGCAGTAAGAAGGAATGAGGTCATGAAACATATGACAACATGGATGAAAATTGAACATATAATGCTGAGTGAAATAAACCAGACACAAAGAAATATTGTATGTGACCGCTAAAGCAAACTCCCTGAACAATATTAAATCAGTGTCTTATAATGTAGAATATAGGGGACCTAGAGATAGACAGAAGCTAGTGAAGGGCAAATGATAACCTAATATGTAGAGACATGTTAATGAGGGTGAACTTAAAGGTATGGGAAAGTATAGGGGTGATGATGGTTCATTAATGGGATTTTAGGTATCATTGCCACATTGAAGTTGAACAAGATCAAAAGTGTTTGTTTAAAGGCATGTAACCCACTGAATAGCACTGCAAATATAAATAAGTATTTGTGTGATATGCTTCTAAGGTTTGACACTGGAACAAAGGGTTAACAAAAGAGTGGTATATGGAACAACTACCCATTACATATTATAGACTATATTTAATAGGAATACTTTACCAGCACTACACTGATTCTAGTGATGAATAATTAGTGGCTAAGAGCTCTGGGATGTTTTGTATTATTGTTTGAAACTGAGAGTGATGATAATTGTACAATTAAGTGAAAATTATGTGAGATACTGATTGTTTATCTTGGACAGAATATACACTATATGAAATTAGGAACCCCCTACTTAATAAGTCAAACCCTCAATCTTGAGGCTTGCTTTTGTGAAACTTAGGGCTGTAAATGGTAGGCTAAGCCTTCCTATAATTACACATAAGAGGCATCTTCAGAGAACCGCTTTTGTTGCTCAGATGTGGCCTGTCTCTAAGTGCAACTCAGCAAATAAATTCATTAACCTCCCCCTACATGGTACATGACTCTCAAGGGAATGAATCTCCCTGGCAACCTCGGACCCATCTCCCAGAAATGAACCTGGCCCTGGCATAAAGGGATTGAAATTGCCTTCTCAACCATTAGGGGAGAAATAAAATTAACAAAATAAGGTTACAGTGACTAAGAGATTTCAAATAGAGACTAGAGGCTGTCCTGAAGATTACTCCTATGCAAGCTCCAGCTAGATATACCAAATGCCCACAGTATGCCAAGCTCTAACCAGCAGTAGTCCTGAAATACCTAGGTCCCTATCTGAGATTCTATAAAAGTTTCACTCACTAAGTTTCTCTCTCAGAAACTTAAATTTGCTGGAGTGTTCCTATGCCAGACAAGTCCTAAAATCCAGAGGCAACAGCCTTTTTAAGAACAAGCAGATGCAGCCCCCTTCCCCATATTGTTGACACCCATTTTCAATATGAACAAGTTAATGTAGTCACTGCCTAGACATCCCTGAAGATCAAGAAAGTGATTAAATGAAAGAAAGTGATAGTGACAAGATTGGATTTAACAAAAGATCATGAATACTGATAAATATATAAATATTTTAAATGCTCCTGTATTAGAATAGCTAGAATAAAATAACTGAAATGGTGGAACTGTAACTCATAACATTCTTTGAAATTTGCTCTGGAGCTACTCATTAAATTGTACTTTGAAAGTTATCACCTTTCTTTACATATCTTATATTTCACAATAAGGAAATAGCTGAAACTGTGGATTATAACATTCTTTGAAATTACCTATATAACTACTTGTTAAATTGTACTTTGAAAGCCATCACTTTTCTGTACATATGTTATATTTCACAATAAAGTAATAACTGAAATTGTGGAACTGTAACCCATAATATTCTTTGAAATTTGCTAACTACTTGTTAAATCATACTTTGAAAGTTATCACCGTTATGTATATATGTTAAATTTAACAATTAAATGTATTAAAAAAGAAAAGAAAAATGAGATTTTAAAATATTCACAGGTAAACAGAAGCTGAAAGAGTTCATTAATAGGATAGTTACCTGACAAGAACTACAAAAGAGAGTTCTGCCAACTGAAAAGAAGTTAGGAGAGATAGGCCTGGAGGAGGGGACAGAATTGAAGAGAATTAGTAAGAGTAACTTAAAGGATAAAAATGGAGAAAAAATAAATCTGACTAATAAAAAACAAAGGATAAGATGGTTGAAGTAAGAACTGCCCTTACAGTAATAACTTGGAATGTTAATGGATTAAATTCCCCAATCAAAAGACAGATTGGCAGAATGGATTTAAAAACATGATCCATCTATATGCTGTTTACAAGAGACTCATATTAGACCCAAAGGTACAAATTGTTGAAAGTGAAAGGATGGAAAAAGATATTCCTGGCCAGGCAGTAACCAAAAAAAAGATGGGATAGTTATACTAATATCAGACAAAATAGATTTTAAATGCATAAATGTTATGAGACAAAGAAGGACACTATATATTAATAAAAGGAGCAATTCATCTATAAGAAATAACAATCATAAATTTTTATGCTCCTAATCAAGGTGCCCCAGAATACATGGTGGAAACACTGGCAAAACTGAAGGGAATCATAGATTCTTCTATCATAATAGTGGGAAACTTCAATATAACACTCTTTCCAATAGATCAAATATATAAACAGAAGATCAATAAGGAAACAGAGAACCTAAATAATATGACAAATGAAGTAAACCTAGCAGATATTTACAGAACATTGCACCCTGAATGAGCAGGATATGCATTCTTCTCAAGTGCTCATGGAACATTCTCCATGATAGACCATATGATGGGGCACAAAACAGGCCTTAATGAATTTTAAAAGATTGAAACTGTACAAAATACTTTCTCTGATCATAATGGCATGAAGCTGGAAATCAATAACAAATGGAGATCCAGAAAATGTACAAATATATGGAGGTTAAACAACATGCTCTTAAACAATCAATGGGTCAAAGAAAAAAATTGCAAGAGAAATCAGTAAATATCTTGAGACAAAGGAAAACAAGAACACAGTGTATCAAAACTTGTGGGACACAGCAAAGGCAGTGTTGAGATGGAAATGTATAGCCCTAAATGCCTACATTAAAAAGGAAAACCTAAAACCAAAGGTACTACTGAACAACTGGAGAAACGAAAGAAAGAATAGCAAAATAATCCTAAAACAAGAAGAAAGAAAGAAATAAAATAGAGCAGAAACTAATGAAATGGAGAATAAAAAAAGAAATGGAGAATCAATAAAACTGAATGTTGGTTCTTTGAGAAGATCAATAAAGTCAACAAACATTTAACAAAACTGACAAAGGCAAAAAGAGAGAATATGCAAATAAATAAATTCAGAAATGGAAGAAGGGGCATTACTATGGACCCCAAAGAAATAAAAAAGATAAAAGTTTACTATAAATTACCATATGCCAACAAATTAGACAATTTAGATGAAATGGACAACTTCCTAGAAATATACAAAAAATATACACTGACTAGAGAAGAAATAGTAGACCTCAACAAAACAATCACACATAAGGAGACAGAATCAATCATCAAAAACCTAGCAACAAAGAATAGCCCAAGACCAGATGGCATCACAGGTGAATTTTACCAAGAATTCCAAGGAGAATGCCAAATGAGATAAAGATACCAAAGAAAAGAAAACTACATATCAACGTGTCTTATGATTATGATGCAAAAACCCTCAACAAAATACTAGCAAAATGAATCCAACAGCATATGAAAAGAATTATGCACCATGATCAAGAGGGATTTATCCTTGTTATGCAAGGATGTTCAACAAAGTAACTCAATATAATATATCACATTAACCAAATGAACAGAAAAATCATATGATAATCTCAATTGATGCAGAAAATATATTTGACAAAACCCAGCACCCCTTCTTGATAAAAACACTTAGAAGACTAAGAATAGAAGGAAAACTGTTCAACATGATAAAGGGCATATATGAACAACACACAGCTAACATCATCCTCAATGGTGAGAGACAGAAAGCTTTCCCTCTATGATCAGGAACAAGACAAGTATATCCATTGTCACCTCTGTTATTCAACATTGTGTTAGAAGTTCTAGCTAGAGCAATTAAGAAAAAGAAATAAATTCACCCAAATTGGAAAGGAAGAAGCAAAACTTCCACTATTTAAAGGCAACATGACCCTATATTAAAAAAGTCCTGGAAAAACTATAATGAAGCTATTAGAGCTAATAAATGAGCACAGCAAAGGGCAGGATACAAGATCAACAACAATAATCAGTAGTGGAAGATGGTGGATTAGGAGACAGGGCAAAATTTTCCTCCATGAAAACACTAGATAAAGAAGAGAAGGTGCTCCAGAATAGCAGTTCCAGGTTCCACTGGCTTGGCAGAGACTTGTGCACCCATAGTGACCGTGTACACAGAAAAACCAAGAGATTGTATTCAGAGACATGTGTGTTTGGTCTGCAAAGCCATTGGAGAACTGGCAGCCAGATTTGCAGTTAGGCACAGTGGGGAGAAACAGAGACCATATTTGGAGACTTGTGAGTGTTTGGTCCAGAAAGCCACAAGGGAACTGACAGTTGGAGTTGCAGTTAAACATGGTGGGGAGAAACTGAGAGACTGTCTTCAGAGGTAGGTGAGTGTCTGAACTGGAAATCCACTGGGGAACCAGCAGCTGAAGCAACAGTTGAGCATAAGGGGGAGTACATTCCATGCCCTGGGCACCTGCCTCAGTATCTGGCATGGGTAATAACCATTCACAAACCCACAGCTAAGAGTTTCTGTGCCAGGGATTGACTGTTGCTGGAGGTGAATGATCATGGAAGTGGGTAGTTTCCATGCCCTGAGCAGCCATCTTTGCAGCTGGCTGGGAGATGCCCCTTCACAGTGCTACAGCTAAGAGTTTCCTTGAGGGAATTTGGAATTTGGCTAGCTTGTGATGGTGCACACTCCTCCTCTGTGGAAGCCTGTGATGTGCACAGCTTAGAGGCAGGGGTGCCACATGGAAGTGCCAGGAGCCCTCCACCAATCCGAAGAACTTCTGGGCCCATCACAGAGAGGGATGTGGGGAATCTGAACTGAAGGGTAAGATGTGTTCTTCAGTCCCAGGGTATTCCACCACCAGGCCTGGAAATGGCTGGGAGAGTGTCTTAGAGCCATCTCCCTGGAAACTGCAGAGGGCATGCCCCACTCACAGAGCTTTTGGTACCCACTGCACACAGAAAACCAGTGCACTGATTGGACTGCCACATAGTTTGGGCCTACCAGTCAGTGCATAGACAAAGTTGTGGAAAACTGACTTAAGGATAAGAGGTGGCTCTGGAGTAATTTCTGCTGGTAGGTCAGAGCCCTCCACCAAGCTGTAGCTCTGTCAAATTGTAGATAACTGTTTAAATGAGCCTGCATATCCTAAAGGAACACTATCAAGATAAGCAAATGCCAAGAGACCAAAAACAACAAAAAATTATAAAGCATATGAAGAAACCAGAAGATATGGATAACCCAAGTGCCCAAATTAAAAAACCAGAGGAGACACAGAACTTGGATCAATTAATCAAAGAAGAAATCATAAACACCAGTATCATAGCTCAGGATAAAGGACATCAAGAAGACCCTAGAAGATTAAAAAAAAAGAATTTGCAAGAGTAAACAAAAAAATAGTGCATCTTATGGAGGTAAAATTAAAAGACTCTTGAGACACATAACGCTAGATTTGAAGAAGCGGAGGAATGAATAAGCAACCTCGCAGATAGTGTGTTGGAAAGTGAAAGCACAAAAGAATGAATGGTGAAAAAAATAAAAAAATTTAAAGTGGAGCTCAGGGAAATGATGAACAACATGAAGTGCACAAATATAAGAATCATTTGTGTTCTAGAAGGGGAAGGGAAAGGTAAAAGACTAGGAAGACTATACAAAGACATTGTTGGGGAAAACTTCCCAACCCTTCTAAATGACATAAATATGCAAATCATAGAGACCCAATGAACTCCAAATAGGTTAAATCCAATTAAACCCACTTCAAGATATATCAAATGCTGAAAAGAAGGAGAAAGTTCTGAAAGCAGCAAGAGAGAAGAAATTCACCACATACAAGGGAAACAGCATAAGATTAAGTAGTGACTACTCAGCAGTCACCATGGAGGTGAAAAGGCAGTGGTATGACATATTTAAAGTTCTGAAAGACAAAAAATGCCAATGAAACATTCTTTATCCAGCAAAGCTCTCCTTCAAATTTGAGGGAGAGCTTAAAATATTCACAGACAAACAAATGCTGAGAGAATTTGCTAACAAGAGACCTGCCCTACAAGAAATACTAATGGGAGTCCTACTGGCTGAGAAAAAAAAGAAAGGAGAGAAAGGTCTGGAGAAGGACTCAGAACTGAAGAGTTTTAGTAAGGGTACTGTGCCAATTTGGATGTTTTATGTCCCCCAAAATGCCATGTTATTTGATACAATCTTGTGGGGACAAGTGTTAATTAGGTTGGAATCCATTGAGTGTTTCCATGGAGATGTGATTCAATCAACTGTGGGTGAGACATTTGATTGGATAATTTTCATAGAGATGTTACCCCATCCATTCAGAGTGGGTCTTAATTGAATCACTGGAGTCCTATAAAAATGTTCACAGACAGAAGGTGGTGCTGCAGCTTATGGACACATTTTGAAGATGACTGTTGACAGCTGACACTTTGGAGAATGCCCTTTTGAAATGCAACCTGGGAGCAAGCAGATGCCAGCCACATGCCTTCACAGCTAACAGAGGTTGTCTGGATGACAATGGCTTTTCTTCAGTGAAGGTACCCTATTTTTGATGCATTACTTTGGACATTTTATGGCCTTAAGACTGTAACTTTGTAACCAAATAAACCCCCTTTATAAAAGTCAATCTATTTCTGGTATTTTTCATAACAGCAGCATTAGCAAACCAGAACAGATTTTGGTACCAGAGAAGTGGGGTGCTGCTGAGCTTGCAAATACCAAACATGTTTGTGCTGGTTTGGATGTATTATGTCCCCCAAAATGCCATTATCTTTGATGCAGTCTTGTGTGGGCAGGAAACATATTGGTGTTGATTGGGTTGGAGACCTTTGATTGGATGTTTCAGTGAAGATGTGATTATTCAACTGTGGGTGAGATCTTTCATTGGATAATTTCCATGGTGGTGTGGCCCCACCTGCAGATGACAGACAGTTTGAAGATGGACATTGAAAGCCGACTCTTGCTCCAGAGAAGCTAAGAGATGACAAATGCCCCAAGAGCAACTAAGGGTGACATTTTTGAGGAACTGCAGCCTAGAGAGGAACATCCTAGAGAAAGCCATTTTGAAACCAGAACTTTGGAGCAGATGACAGCCATGTGCCTTCCCAGCTAACAGAGGTTTTCCAGACACCATTGGCCATCCTCCAGTGAAGGTACCCAATTGTTGATGACTTACCTTGAACACTTTATGGCCTTAAGAAAATAAATTTGTAACCAAATAAACTCCCTTTATAAAAGCTGATCCATTTCTGGTGTTTTGCTTTCCAGCAGCATTAGCAAACTAGAACAATGTTGGAACAGCTTTTTAAATGGATAAGGGGAAAATTCTGGAAGAATTGTGAGAAGCTTGATAGAAAAGACCCTAATGGTTTTGAAAAGACTATTGGTAGAAATATGGACTCTAAAGATACTTCTGATGAGGCCTTGAGCAGAAATGATGTATGTGTTGCTGCAAACTGGAAGAAAAGTGATCCTTGTTTTAAAGTGGCAGAGAATTTGGCAAAATTATGTCCTGGTGTCCAATGCAAGGCAGAATTTGAAGATGATAAGCAGGGATACTTAGCTGAAGAGATTTTAACACTAAATATCAAAAGTGTGGCCTGGCTTCTCCTTGAAGCTTATAGTAAAATGTGACAGGCCAGAGATAAGCTGAGAAATGAATTCTTGGGCACAGAAAAACCAGAAACTGGTAGTTTGTAAAATCCTGGGCTTACAAAAAGTGTGACCCCAGAAGCTACAGCCCCACATGAGGATTTAACCAAACATGAAACCATACCACCATTTCAGTACAAGCAAGAATTGGAGATGAATTTATCCAGAAAGGATTTGTGGAAAGTCCTATTGTCTGACAATTTTGACCCCTGTATGCTTTATGATGACTCTACAGAATATTTGTGAGTAGACAAGGAACAAATTGAAGGAAAAATTTCTTCAAAGACAGAGCCATGGAGATTGAGGTCTGGGATCAAGAGGTCTTGGACAGGGAGAGTGGAGCATTCCACACAAGTGAAGAGGGTGAGTTTGACTCTGAGGCAGAAGGCTGGCCTTCAGCCTTGAGGCTCAGGAAGAGTGCTGTCACCCCAAGCATCAGAGAGAGTGGGGCATTTTCCCCAGGGGTTGGGGAGAGCCTGGCCACCACCCTACAGTTTGGAAAGGTGAGAGGCTTTGCCCCAAAAAGTCAGAGTCTGGGTGGCACCCCAATGTTTGAGGGAGGTGGGGCCAAGAAGAAGGTGGTCTCCCCAATGTGTGAATACGTTGGGGCATTCACCCCAACTTTTGGAGAGAAAAGGGCTGCCACAAAGACCCTTGGAAAGGGTTGGACTCCTGCTCTCTCAAGGCCTAAGGGAAAAACATCATTCTATAAATGACTCTCAGACTTTGAAATCTAATGGAGTTTGCCCTGCAGGTTTTAGGAATTGTTTTGGTCCCTTTAACCTGGTTTTCCTTTCAGTTTCTCCTTATGGCAATGGGAATGTTTATCCTATGACTGTCCCTCTTTTGTATATTGGAAGAGATAACTTGTTCTAGGTTTCACAGGTCCAGAGCCAGAGGGGAATTTTGCTTTTGGACAGAACATGCCTGTTACTGATTTTGATGGGATCTTGTACTTACCTATTATTACTGAAATGATTTAAGCTTTTTTGATATTGTGTGGTGATGAACGTATATTGTATATGGAAAGATAATGTCATTTCTGGGTCCAAGGGGTGGAATGTGCCAGTTTGGATGGATTATGTCCCCCAAAATGCCATGTTCCTTGATGAAACATTATGGGGGCAGATGTGTTAGTGTTGATTACGTTGGAATCCTTTGAGTGTTTCATGGAGATGTGACTCAATCAACTGTGGGTGAGACCTTTGGATAATTTCCATGGAGGTGTTATCTCACTGTGGGTCTTAATTGAATCACTGGAGTCCTATAAAAAAGTTCATAGACAGAAGGTGGCGCTGCAGCTTACAGAGAGATTTTGAAGAGGCCATTGAAGTCTGACACTTTGGAGAATGCCATTTTGAAACACAACCTGGGAGCAAGCAGACACCAGCCATGTGCCTTCCCAGCTAACAACATTGTCTGGGTGCCAATGGCCTTTCTTCAGTGAAGGTATCCTATTGTTGATTCATTACCTTGGACACTTTATGGCCTTAAGACTGTAACTTTGTAACCAAATAAACCTCCTTTATTAAATACAATACATTTCTGGTATTTTGCATAATGGCAGCATTAGCAAACCAAAACAGGTATGTTAAAGGAAATAAAGGGAATGAGTAAAAAAATACATCTGACAAATAAAAATTAAAGGATATGATAACTGATTCAAGAACCACTTTCACAGTAATAACATTGAATGAGAATGCATTATACTCCCCAATTAAGAGATACAAATTGACAGAATGGATTAAAAAATATGAACCATCAATATGTTGCTTACAAGAGATTCAGCTGAGACCCAGAGACACAAAGAAATTGAAAGTAAACAGATGGAAAAAATATTCCATGCAAATTACAGCCAAAAGAAAGCAGGGGTAGCAACATTAATCTCAGAAAAAATAGACTTTAAGTGCAAGGATGTCATAAGAGACAAAGAAGGACACTATATACTAAAAAAAGAGACAAATAAAAGGAAATAACAAACATAAATGTCTATGCACCCAACTGAGGTGACCCAAGGTACATGAGACAAACATTGGCGAAACTGAAGGAAGCAATTCATGCTTCCACAATAATTGTGGGAGACTTCAATACATCAATCTTTCCTACAGATAGATCAACCAGAGGACAAATAAAGAAATTGAGAACCTAAACAATGTGATAAATGAATTTTACTTAACAGACATATATAGAGCCTTACATTGCAAAATCACCAGAATATACATTCTTCTCTAGTCCTCATGGAATTTCTCCAGGATAGATCATATGCTGGGGCATAAAACAAGCATCAATACATTTAAAAAGATTGAAATTATTCAAAGCACATTCTCTGATCATGGTGAAATATGACTGGAAGTCAATAACCATCAAAGATCTAGAATATTCATGAATATCTAGAGGTTATAAACAGCACATTCCTAAACAATCAGTGGGTTACAGAAGAAATCACAAGAGAAATTGCTAAGTATCTAGAGATTAATGAAAATGAAAATGCAACATATCTAAACCTATGGGATGTAGCAAAGGCAGTATTGAGGGGAGAATTTACAGCTCTAAATGCATACATTAAAAAGGAAGAAAGCTAAAATCAAAGAACTAATGGAACTACTGAAGAAGCTAGTAAATGAACAGCAAACCAATCCTAAAGCAAGTAGAAGAAAATAAATAATGATTAAAGTGGAAATAAATGACATACAGAACAAAAAAAAAAAAACAATACACAGAATAAATAAAACCAAAAGTTGGTTCTTTGAGAAGATCAACAAGATTGACAAGCCATTAGCTAGACTGACAAAATCAAAAAGAGAGGAGACCCAAATAAACAAAATAATAAATGAGAGGGGGAGCATTACTGTGGATCCCAAAGAAATTTTTAAAATCATAAGAGGCTACTATGAACAACTGTATGCCAACAAACTAGATAATTTTGAGGAAATGGACAATTTCCTGGAAACACATGAACAACCTAGACTGATCAAAGAAGAAATAGAAGACCTCAACCAACCAATCACAAGTAAAGAGATCCAGTCATCATAAAGCTTCCCACAAATAAAAGCTCAAGGCCAGATGGCTTCAGAGGGGAATTCTACCAAACTTTCCAAAGGAATTGACACCAATCTTAAAACTCTTTCAAAAAATTGAAGAAGATAGAACACTACCTAACTTATTTTATGAAGCCAACATCACTCTAATACCAAAACCAAGTAAAGTTGCTGCAAGAAAGGAAAACTGCAGGCCAGTCTCCCTCATGAATATAGATGCAAAAGTTCTCAAAAAAATACTTGAAAATCAAATCCAAAGACACATTAAAAGAACCATACACCAATTTGGGCAGAGAGTAAAAACTATATTTACAGCCTCCCCTCCCCCCCCACCCTGAGTTGCTGGGGAAAGTTGCAGAAGTGTTGGACTTCCTCACCTGGACTGGTGTCAATGTTGTCACAAACATTGGTACTGGCGGTTTGATGTGCCGAGCCCTCGATCATGGGACTTGCCCTTATGAAGCTCGTTACTGCAAAGGAGAGGCTAAACTTGCATATAATTGTGCCTAAGAGTCTTCCCCTGAGTACCTCTTTGTTGCTCAGATGTGGCCCTCTCTCCCTCTAACTGAGCCACCTCAGCAGCTGAACTCACTGCCCTCCACCCTACATGGGACCTGACTCCCAGGGGTGTAAATCTCCCTGGCAACACAGGATTTGACTCCCAGGGATGAATCTGGACCTGGCATCATGGGATTGAGAATATCTTTTTGACCAAAAGGGGGATGCAAAATGAGACAAAATACTTTCAGTGGCTGAGAGATTTCAAATGGAGTTGAGAGGTCACTCTGGTGGACATTCTTATGCACAATATAGATAATACTTCTTAGGTTTTAATGTATTGGAATAGCTAAAAGTAGATACCTGAAACTAACAAACTCCAACCCAGTAGTCTGGACTCCTGAAGACAATTATATAATAATGTAGATTACAAGGAGTGACAGTGTGATTGTGAAAATCTTGTGGATCACACTCCTTTTATCTAGTGTATGGATGGATGAGTAGAAAAATGGAGATAAAAACTAAATGACAAATAGGGCGGGATGGGGGATGGTTTGGGTGTTCTTTTTTTACTTTTATTTTTTATTCTTATGCTGATTCTTTCTGATGTAAGGAAAATGTTCAGAAATAGATTGTGGTGATGAATGCATAAATATATGATTGTACTGTGTACAGTTGATTGTATACCATGGATGATTGTATGATATGTGAATACATTTCAATAAAACTGAATTTTAAAAAAAAGAATCAAAGAAGATCCTGGGGAGGAATCTGGACCCAGCATCGTGGGATGGAGAACATCTTCTTGACCAAAAGGGGGATGTGAAAGGAAATGAAATAAGCTTCAATGGCAGAGAGATTCCAAAAGGAGTCAAGAGGTCACTCTGGTGGGCACTTCTACACACAATATAGACAACCATTTTTAAGTTCTAATGAATTGGAATAGCTAGCAGTAAATACCTGAAACTATCAAACTACAACCTAGAACCCTTGAATTTTGAAGATGATTGCTTAAAAATGTAGTTTATGGGGGTTGACAATGTGATTGGGAAAGGCATATGGACCACACTCCCCTTTGTCCAGTGTATGGATAGATAAGTAGAAAAATGGAGGCAAAAAAAAAAAAAAAGGCACCCAGTGTTCTTTTTTACTTTAATTGTTCTTTTTCACTTTAATTTTTATTCTTATTATTTTTGTGTGTGTGGTAATGAAAATGTTCAAAAATTAATTTTGGTGAGGAACACAACTATATAATGCTACTGTGAACAATTGAATGTATACTTTGTATGACCGCATGGTATGTGAATATATCTCAATAAAATTGAATTTAAAAAAAAATCATACACCAAGACCAAGTGGGGTTCATTCCAGACATGCAAGGATGGTTCAACATAAGAAAATCAATCTAATACATCACAGTAACAAATCAAAAGGGAAAAATCAAAAGTTCACCTCAATAGATGCTGGAAAAGATTCCACAATATTCAGCATTTTTTTTTTTTTTTGATAAAACACTTCAAAAGCTAGGATGAAGAAATTTCCTCAATATGATAAAGGACATATATGAAAAACCCACAGCCAGCATAATATTCAATATTGAGAGAATGAAAACTATCCACCTAATATCAAGCACAAGACAAGTATGCCCAATGTCACCACTGCTATTCAACACTGTGCTAGAAGTGCAAGCCAGAGCAATCTGGCAAGACAAAGAAGTAAAAGACATCCAAATTGGAAAGGAAGAAGTAAAACTGTCATTATTTGCAGATGATATGATTTTATATTAGGAAAACTCTGAGAAATCAATGATGCACCTACATGAGCTAATACATAAATTTAGCAAAGTAGTGGGATACAAGATTAATGCACATAAATCAGTAACATTCATGTACATTAGGAATGGCCTAACTGAAGAGACACTTGAGAAAAAGATTCCATTCTCAATAGCAACTAAAAAAATCAAGTACCTAGGAAAAAACTTAACCAAGGATGCAAAAGACCTATACATAGAAAATTATATAACTTTACTAAAAGAAATAGAAGGGGACCTAAAATATTGGAAAATATTCCATGTTCATGGACAGGAAGGCTAAATATCATTAAGATGTCAATTATACTCAAACTCATTTACAGATTCAATGCAATTCCAATCAAAATTCTAAAACCTACTTTGCAGACTTGGAAAAGCTAGTTATCAAATTTATTTGGAAGGGAAAGATGCCTCAAATTGCTAAAAGCATTCTAAAAAAAATAACCAAATTGGGAGAACTTACACTTCCTGACTTTGGAGCTGACAATAAAGCCATAGTAGTCAAAACAGCATGGTATTGGCACAAAGGTAAACATATTGATCAATGGAATCTAATTGAGAATTTGGAAATAGACCCACAGATCTACAGTTCACTGATCTTTGATAATGCTCCCAAACCCACTTAACTGGGACATAACAGTCTCTTCAACAAATGGGGCTGGGAGAACTGGATATCCATATCCAAAAGAATGAAAGAGGACCCCTACCTCACACCCTACACTAGAATTAACTCAAAGTGGATCAAAGACCTCAACAGAAGAGACAGTACCATAAAACTCCTAGAATATAATGTAGGAAAACATCTTCAAGACCTAGATCAGGAGGTCCCTTCTTAGACCTTACACCCAAAGCACAAGCAATGAGAGGAAAAAAAATAGATAAATTGGGACTCCTCAAAATGAAAAGCTTCTGTGCCTCAAATGAATTTGTCAAAAAAAAAGGTGAAAAGATAGTCAATTCAAAAGGGAAAACGTATTTGGAAACCATGTATCTGATAAAAACTGACATTTTGCATATATAAAGAAATCCTACAACTCAATGACAATACAAACAACCCAATTATAAAATTGACAAAAGATAAGAAAAGATATTTCTCTGCAGAGGAAATACAAATGACTAAAAAACACATGAAAACATGTTCATCTTCACTAGCTATTAGGGAGATGCAAATTAAGACCACAATGAGATATCATCTCACACCAATTAGAATGACTGCCAGTAAACAAACAGGAAACTACAAATGCTGGAGAGGATATGGAGAAATTGGAACACTTATTCATTGCTGGTGCTACTGTATAATAGTGTAACCATTCTGGAGGACTGCCTGCCAGTTCCTTAGAAAACTAAGTATTGAATTACCCTACGAACCAGCAATTTCACGTCTCAGTATGTTCCCAAGAGGTCTGAAAGCAGTGACATGAACAGATATTTCCATACCAATGTTCATAGTGGCATTATTTACAATTGCCAAGAAATGGAAATAATCCAAATGTCCTTCAACAGAAGAGTGGATAAAGAAAATGTAGTACATACACATGATGGAATACTAAAAGGTAGTAAGAAGGAATGAGGTTGTGAATCATATGACAACATGGATGAACCTTGAAGACATAATGCTGAGTGAAATAAGCCAGACACAAAAAGAGAGATATTGTATGTTACCACTATTGTGAACTCTGTGAAAAATGTAAAATAAATGTTTTGTATTGTAGAATGTAGGGGACCTCGAGTTAGTTTTTTTTGTTTGTTTATCCAGCAACTAGTGAAGGGGGAATGATAATTTAATAAGAACAGATAAGATATTGAGGGTAATCTTAATGATATGGGAATGTTAAGTAATGACTATGGTTTAATTTTCTTTTCATGTGGTAGGAACATGTTGGAAGCAATGTAATTATCTGGGGTTATTTGTTTTTCTTATTCCTTTGTTTTGTTTTGTTTGAAATGTTTTTAAGTTTTTTTGAATAATAACATTTTATAAAAAATAATGAACTTTAAAAAAACAAACAAACAAAAACCCCACACAAGTAGTTAGAAAGCAAATTTCAAAGAATGTTATGGGTCATAGTTTGACAATTTCAGTTATTTCCCTATTGTGAAATATAGCATATATACAGAAAAGTGATAACTTTCAAATATGATTTAACAAGTAGTTAAAATGCCACTAGACTGTATGCTTTAAACTGGTTAATTCTATGTGATGGGGATTTTACCTCAATTATTTTAAAAATATGAGTGGGAGAAGGGGTTTGAGATGTTTTGGGTGTTCTTTTTTACTTTTTTACTTTCATTTTTATCCTTATTTTATTTTTTTTCCTTTTGAGTAATGAAAATGTTCAAAAATTGTTGATGAATGCACAACTATATGATGACACTGTGCTCAATTGTACACTTTGGATGATTGTATGTATTTGAATATACCTCAATAAAATTGCATTAAAAATCAGTACTGTTTCTAGACATTGGTAATGAGAAATCCGAGGAGGAAATCAAGAAAAATATTCCATTTACAATAGCAACTAAAAGAATCACATATCTAGCAATAAACTTAACCAAGGATGTAAAGGATTAATATTCAGAAAACTGCAAAGCATTGCTAAAAGAAACCAAAGAAGACCTAAATAAATGAAAGGACATTCCTTGTTCATGAAACTGGAAAGCAAATTGTTATTAAGTTGTCAATTTTACTCAAATTGATCTACAGATTCAATGTAATACCAATCAAAATTTCAACAGCTTCCTTTGCCAAAATGGAAAATCTATCAACTTTATTTGAAGAGTAAGGGGCATCAAATAGCCACAAATGTCTTGAAAAAGAAGAATGAAATTGGAGGACTCATGCTTTCTGATTTTAAAGCATATCACAATGGTAAAAATTGCATGGTACTGGAATGATGATAGACATATTGATCAATAGATTGAACTGAGAGCTCAGAAATAGAGCCTTACTTCCATGGTCATTTGATTTTTTTTCAACTCCACAAATGTTTATAAATTCCCTGCATGAGCTAGAATCTGGGGATGCAAAAATAAACAATAAGTCTTCTCTGAACTCAAGGAATTCACAGTTTAGTGGGATGCAGACACATGTCAACAGGTAGCAGTTAATTCCAGTGCAAAAATGAGGTGTATGTAGTTTGCTGTGGAAGCAGAGAGAGGAGCACTGACCTGGCCAGTGTGCAGGGAGGGATTCCCAGAGGATAGGATGCCTCAGCTGAGTTATTTTTTCTTTGATTTTTGTTTTTATTATTTTGGTCAGGTGATTTTTAGCAAGGATCCCAAGGCCACTCAACTGGAACAGAACAGATTCTTTAATAAATGGTGCAGAAGAACTGAATATCCATATCCAAAAGAATGAAAGAGGATCACTATGTCACACTGTTCTAGTTTGCTAATGCTACCAGAAAACATCTGTTAGCTGGGAAGGCATGTAGCTGGTATCTGCTCCAAAGTTCTGGTTTCAAAATGGCTTTCTCCCAGGACATTCCTCTCTAGCTGCAGTTCCTCAAAAATGTCACTCTTAGTTGCTCTTGGGGTGTTTCTCCTTTCTTAGCTTCTCTGGAGAAAGACTCTCCTTTCAATGCCCATCTTCAAACTGTCTCTCATCTGCAGCTACTCTCAGCTTCTATGCATTCCTCAAAGTGTCCCTCTTGGCTGTGGCAAGTTCACTTTTTCTGTCTGAGCTTATATAGAGCTCCAGTAAACTATACAAGGCCCATGCTGAATGGGTGTGGCTGTACCTCTATGGAAGTTATCCAATTAGAGTTATCACCTACAGTTGGGTAGGTTACATCTCCATGGAAATAATCAAAGAATTACAGTCTAATCAAAACTAGTATGTCTGCCCACACAAGATTGCATCAAAGATAATGGCATTTTGGGTGACAAAATACATCCAAACCAGTACACCCACCCTACACAAAAATTAACTCAAAATGGATCAAAGACCTAAATATAAGAGCTAATACCACAAAACTCCAACAAGAAAATATAGGGAAGTATATTGAAGATCTAGTCATAGACAGTAGTTTCTTAAACCTTACACACAAAGCACAAGTAATGAAAGAAAAAATAGATAAATGGACTTCTTCAAAACTGAATACTACCTTGCCTCAAAAGTCTTTGTCAAAAGGGTGAAATGGGAGCTGATCCAATGGGAGAAAATATTTGGAAACCACATATCTGATAAGGATTTGATATCAAGAATATTTAAAGAAATCCTGCAACACAACAATAAAAAGACAACCCAATTTTAAAATGGGCAAAAGAAATGAATAGACATTTTTCCAAAGAGGAAATACAATTGGCTAAAAAGCACATGAAAAGATGCTCATGTTCATTAGCTATTAGGGAAATGCAAATCAAAACCACCAAAAGATATCATTTCACATCTACTAGAATGGCCACTATTAAACAAACAGGAAAGTATAAGTGTTGGAGAGGATATGGAGAAATAGTAACAGTTATTCCCTACTGGTGGGAAAGTAAAATGTTACAGCCACTGGGGAAGACAGTTTGATTGTTCTTCATAAAGCTAGGTATAGAGCTGCCATGTGATTGGGCAATCCTGCTACTAGGTATATACCCAGAAGAACTGAAAGCAGGGATTCAAACAGACATTTGCACACCGATGTTCACAGCAGCATTATTCACAGTTGCCAGAAGATGTAAACAACCAAGTGTCCATCAGTTGATGAATGGATAAACAATATTTGGTACATATATATGATGGACTTTTATTCATCAGTAAGATGGAATGAAGTCCTGAAGCATGCAACAACACAGATGAACCTTGAGGAAATTTATTGAATGAAATAAGTCAGACTCAAAAGGATAAATATTGTATGATTTCAGTAATATGAATTAATTATAATATGTAAATTCATAGAGATTAAATCTAGAATACAGCTTACCAAGAGACAGAATGAGGCTAAAGAATGGGGGACAGATGCTGAATGTGTGCAGAATTTTTAACTAGGTTGAACTTAAACATTTGGAAGCGGTAGCACATTATTGTGAGTATAATTAAAAGTGCTGAAGTTTGGTGAATGTGGTGGAAAGGGAAGTTTAGAGTCATGTATGTCAAGCAAAGGAAAGCTGGAGGTTAAAACATGGGAATGTATAACACAATGAATCTTGTGGTGGATGATGACTGTAATTAACTGTACAATATAAAAAACGTATTTCATGAACTAGAACAAATGTATGACACTATTACAAGGAGTTAATAATAGAGGGGTACATGGGGAAAATGTACCTATTGCAACCTATGGATTAGAGTTAACAGTAATATCTTAATATTATTTCATCAACATTAAAAATGCATGGCACCATTACCACACCAATAATATGGGAGGATAAGGGATATGGGATATTTGGGGTTTTCTTTTTTCTTTTTCTTTTTTCTGGATTGATGAAAATGTTCTAAAATTGATCATGGAGATGAATAGACAACTATGTGATGATACTGTAAGCCATTGATTGTATACCCAGAAAGCTTGTATGGTGTGTGAATATATCTCAAAATTGCATTTTAACAAAAGGATTGAAATCCTGATGCATGCAACAAGATGGATGAACTTTGAGGATACTATGCCAAGTGAAATAAGCCAGCAAAATTGACATCAAATATTTCACAATTTCACTGAAATGGACTAATTATAATAAGCAAACTCATAGAGTTAGAATCTAGAATATAGGTTATCAGGGGATAGATTTGGGTTAGAGAATGGGGAATTGTTTCCTAATTTGTGTGGAATTTCTATTTAGGTTGATTTTAAAGTTTTGGAAATGGATGGTGGTGATGGTTACACATTATTGTAAGTGTAATTAACAGTGCTGAATAATGAATGTGAATGTGGCTGAAAGAGGAAGTTTCTGATTATGTATGTTACAAGAATGAAAGAAGACAAAACAAGACTGTATAACACGGGGAACACTGTTGTGGACAATAGACTGGGTTTAATACTACAAGTATAAGAATGTTCTTTCATGAATTACAAGAAATGTATGACACTAATTCAAGATGTTAATAGTAGGGAGGGATATGGGAAATAACCTAATGTAAACTATGGGCCACAATTATTAGTACTATATTCGTATTCTTTCAGTAACTGCAACAAAGGTACCACACTAGTGCAAACTGTCAACAATAGGAGGTTAATTAGGAACACTGTATTTTATACATGACTTTTCTGTAATCCTACAACTTCTCTAACTAAAGAATACTAATTTAAAACAATTATGCTAAGTGAAAGAAACCAGACACAAAGTACAGCATATTATGTGATTCCATTTATACAAAATGTAAATATAAATAAATCTATAGATATAGAAATAGATTAGTGGTTATGTAGGGTTGGGGAAGGATAGAGAGATTGAAAGGTGACTGCCAAGGGGTATGGATTTTCCTTTTTGGATAACAAAATTGTTCAGAATTGTGATGATGAATGCACAACTGTTTGAATATACTGAAAGCCATTGATTGTACACTTTGGATGGATCACAGGGTATGTGAATATATCTGAATAAAGCTGCATTTTAAAAAGGAAAGAAAAAAACCATAATGAGATTCTAGTTCACACACTGTAATCAAATAGGTGGGTATTAACAAGTGTCATCCAGGGAGGGTCAAAGCAACAGGGAGGAAGGTTTATGATACAATTATGTGTGGAGATTTGGAGGCGGGGAATGTACACGTAGTACATTTTAAAACATTAGCAACTTATATGTGATTTGCTTCCAATTATAAAGGCAGACTCAACACTTCCTTCAGCTGGACATTTCAGAGGCTAGTTACTTGTGGAAAGGTGGACATCTAATTCTACAGAAATAAAAATGGACACAAGCAAAGAATCTTTATAATGATTTGATAGAAATGAGGCACATTCATCCATATTTTTTTTCCTGAACTCAGGGCTCCAGCCTCATTATGGCTGCATAATGAGGGCAGTATCCCCCACCCCAATGACCTCCATGGGTAAAGTTGGAATTGCTTCCTACTTGGGATCAGGCACAGAGCATAACCAAAGACTGTGGATGGGAACTCATGAGCTGTGGCTACAGCTCCAGAAAAGGTCAGGTGCATCCACTTCCCCGACTCTGTAATGCTCTCTCCTCATCCTCCCCAGCCAGATCCTCGGTTGACAATGTACTTAGGACCTAGACACAGACACATACCTATTTTCTCTTCTCTACACACTCAGGGCTCTACCTCATCAGGGCACATTCTCTTCCCTGACCAAACTACACTGTCCAACACTGGCTTTCACATACATGACCACCAGTTTATCCTGGCTCCAGAGTTACTCGTCTCTCCTGGCCTGCTATATTCTTCATATGTCCCAGTCTTTTGTGGGGCTTTCACACAGGCTTATTGACCTTGTTTCTTGAAAATGTGTTTTAAAAATTGAGAACACAAGTACAGGTTTGTAGAATAAAATGATACTGGTGTCTTCATATACATGTATACATATTTCTTATATACATGTCATGAACATACCTGTAGTTGATAAAAATTGGATTTTTTACTCCTTTCAGCAAGACAAAGAACACTATGGAAACTTAAGGCATTTCACTAAGAGTGTTAAGGGCCTTCTTATAAGATTTTCACTTGTGTTAGTTGATTTGGGGGCAGGCTAAAGAAGCATGGGTTTGCTCAGGATGGAGTGCTATCAGAAAATAACATTAGATGATTGGCATCTTAATAAATCTTATCTCTTGGGAGATCAGACCAGAGCAAGAGAACAACTGTGATTGGTAAAGAAGCAGTAATCTCATATAGGCTGGGAGGAGGATGGCTGATAATTAGTGGCTTAGACAATGTTCATGTTTTATCTGTGTTCAGACCTGATTACAGAGTGGACTTGTGTCTTGGTTCATCATGGCTATTTAATGGCCTTGTATGATGTTGATGTTTCTCTGAAATTGTGCATGTTAACCAACAGTTTGAGCTGAAGATACCACACCAGCTCCTTGGTGAGAAAGGTGGCCTTTCTTCTTCTCACACATTTAATGAGAAGTGAAGTCAGGAGGTGAGCTGGAGAATTGCAGTCTGCCTTCTGGGGCTTTTACGGTGTCTGCTATGGACACTGGGTCTAAGTTTTTAAAAGAAATGGAAATGAAAACCTATCAGAAAAATAATGGAGCTACAGTGAGCCTGATTGCAGGAGGAGGGGACTCTGGATTGGTGGCATCCATAAGGTGTCCAAGACCTTCAGCAAAGTGATGAGCCAGTGTCTAGGCAGAGGGCCCTGAGTCATCCCCTCAGGGATGCCCATTTCCCAGTCCCCCTGATGCCTGACCCTGATCCTCCTCTGTCTCAGGAACTGATGTCACTTTACTATGCTCCCCCTAATTTCACTTATCCACCCTCAGCCTCTCCCACTCCCATACCAACCAACTCAGTCCCAGAAACTGCCTAAATGTCAGCCTCACAGGGCTTGAGGATGGGAAGTGCTGATTCTCCCTCACTGCTAGATGCCAACTTGGAGAGGACAAGGAAGGAGGAAGGCCTGAGCAGGGACCCCCTTTATTCATGGGTCACAACTGCTGCCCTCTGGCTCATTTGAGAACAACCCAAAGAGGAAGTGAAAATGCTTGAAATAGAAATTTCTACCATAAAAAGCATTTTCTAAGAAACATTCAATACAATACACTGAAAAAGTAGATGAAATAAAAACAAAATGACTTTGACCTCTATTCTGAAAATGTATAAACCACAAGTGATACAACAGAGTAAAATAATAGTGTGCATACTGGACCACATAGGAAAGGACATGAGTGAGTGTGCATGTGCATGTGGTCATTTCACACACCCTGGGTAACAAGTGGATTGTGTTTCTCTCACTTGAGCATAAGGGGTGACTCTTCATGAGAAAAAAATGTCTCAAGGATTTACATTTGTCTTCATTAAACAACTTTTGCTGCTACTTCTTTGTTGGAATCTGAGGGCATGATGGCACAATTTGTCCCTAGATTTGAGTAAGGAGAAGAATACCAAGGAAAGATATTAGTAATTACTAAACCCTAATGGATGATCCCTCTAGCATAGTATTGGAACATAGTGTTGGCTTATTTTGTTACTACACCTAAATTATCATAATTTTCTAAATGTTATATGAAAAGTTGCTCTTAGAAATCAATTAAGGCTTATTTTATAGAAAACCAGGGAAATGGGAAAATACAAATCCATCTTTTAAATTCTGTATCAGACATGTGATATGTGGATTCTCAAAGTTCAAAAATATACATGTTAAAATATATACATGTAAGCCTCTATCTCTGAGGACAGAAGAAGATGGCACAGAGAGGACTGAAAGTTAGTTAGTCCCCTGGAACAACTAATAAACAACCCGGAACAACTAATAAATAATCTGGAATAACTGCTGGGGGTCAATCATGACTGTTCACACATCATACACCAACCTGGATTGGGAGGAATGCCTGAGATTGCAGCATAAAATTTGTGAGTAGAAGCTGTACCAGGAGGGGGAGCCCAGAGGACCAGGTGCTATTTCTGGCTGGTGGGTGAAACTTGGAGAGCCATGGACTGCCTGAAAGGGGGCTTTCTGTCCCTTTTTCTTTCTCTCAACCTGGGCAACTCATTGGAGAAAGCCACAGTCATTTTCAGCTCACAGTGCTCTGACCCAGACAAGGGTGGATCTTCCCTAAGAGGAAGGAGGTGGTGCCCAGCCCTACTACTGGCTTCCCATTCAGAACCAGACCCCAGTGCCTTGGGGAAAACAGCCAAAAGAGAGACTGTGGGCCACACCTCCTTACACCATTTAGGCTGAGAGACACCACCTGCTGGGCAGGTTAGGAAAAGCACAGCAGCCAGAAGCCTCACACTGTGTCATTCTTCTAAGACACACCCTCAGGGAAACCTGACACTGAATATTGCCCCCTTCAGAGATTTGTGCCCATTCTGGTTTAGGAAAACCTGATTGGGGTAACCAAAGAAACCAAATGTCTAGACAACAGAAAACTACAACCTACACTAAGCAAAACAAAGTTAAGGCCCAGTCAAAGGGACAAACTTACACTTCAATTGAGATACAGGAATTGAAACAACTAATGCTAAATCAATTGAAAAATTTATGGAAGATACGGCAAAAGAGATGAGGTGTATAATGAAAACACTGGGTGAACATAAGGTAGAAATCAAAAGTTCAAAAAACCAACTGACAGAACCTATGGAAATGAAAGGCACAACACAAGAGGTGAAAGACACAGTGGAGACATACAACAGCAAATTTCAAGAGGCAGAAGAAAACACTCAGAAACTGGAGAACAAGACACCTGAAATCCCACACAGAAAAGAACAGATAGGGAAACAATGGAAAAAATATAAGCATTGTCTCAGGGAATTGAATGAGGACATGAAATGCATGAATGTACATATCATGGGTGTCCCAGAAGGAGAAGAGAAGGGAAAGGGGAAGAAAAAATAATGAGGAAATAATCAATGAAAATTTCCCATCTCTTATGAAAGACAAAATTACAGATCTAAGAAACACAGCATACCCCAAACAGAATAGATCTGAATAGGCCTATGCAAAGACACTTAATCAGATTATCAAATGCCAAAGACAAAGAGAATCCTGAAAGCAGCAAGAGAAATCAATCCATCACATACAAAGGAAGCTTGATAAAACTATGTTTGGATTTCTCAGTAGAAACCACGGAGGCAAGAAGAAAGTGGTGACATATTTAAGATACTGAAAGAGAAAAACCACCAACCAAGAATCCTATATCCAGCAAAACTGACCTTCAAATATGAGGGAAAGTTTGAAATATTCTCTGACAAACAGACAATGACAGAGTTTGTGAACAAGATACCTGCTCTACAGGAAATACTACAGGAAGCACTACAGACAGATAGGAAAAGACAGGAGTAAGAGGTTTGGAGCACAATTTTGGGTGACAGTCCGACAGCAATATAAGTTCACTGAACAAAGATGACTGTGAGTGTGGTTGAAAGAGGAAGGTTAGGAGCATGTGGGACACCAAAAGGAAAGAGGAAAGATAAAAACTGGCATTGTATAACTCATTGAAACCTAGAGTGCTCAACAATTGTGATAAAATGTACAAATATGTTTTTACATGAAGGAGAACAAATGAATGTCAACTTTGCAACTTGTTAAAAATAGGGTGGTATTGGGAAAACACAATCAGTGCAAACTAGAAACTATAATTAACAAAAACATTGTATTATGCTTCCTTTAATATAACAGTGGCAATATACCAAAGTTAAATGCATATGAGAGGGTAACATAAGGGAGGGGTATGGGACTCTTGGTATTGGTAATGTTGTCTGACTCTTTATTCTACTTAAGTTTAATGCTATCTTTCCTTTTGTTACTTCCTAGCTGTCATGTTTAATAATTTGTTATTTTTTCATTTTTTTCTTTTTCTTTTGTCTCTCTACCTTCTTTGACTCTTCCTCCTTCTTTGTGGAAGAAATGGAGATGTCCTTATATAGATAGTGGTGAGGGTGGTGAATACATAAATACTTGACTATACAGGGAACCATAGATTGTTTACTTAGGACAGAATATATGGTGTGTGAACAAAACCATCTTAAAAAGTGGGTTGATGAAGAAACCTTGAGGACACTGTATTGAGTGAAATAAGTCAGACACATAAGGACAAATATCATATAGTCTCACTGATAAGAACTAATTATAATACATAAACTCATAGACATGAAATATAAATTAGCAGGATATAGAATAAGGCTAAAGAATGTGATAAAGAAATAACATGTACAAAAGTTTTTTTTTTAATTTTATTGGGATTGTTCACATGCTCACATACCATACAATCATCCAAAGATCCAAAGTCCACAATCAATTGCCCACAGCACCATTATACAGCTGTGCACACATCACCACAATAATTTGTTTTCAATTTTTAGAACATTTTAATAACTTCAGAAAAGAAATAAAGACAAAAAAGAAAACTTGAATTCTCCCATACCCCTAACCAACCCCCTCCATTATTGACTTCAGTATTGGTATAGTAACGTTTGTTATTGTTGATGAAAGAATGCTAAAATACTAACTGTAGTACATAGGTATATTTTTCCTTATATACCCCTCTATTATTAACTTCTAATTACAGTGCCATACATTTGTTCTAGTTAAAGAGACTTCTAATATTTGTACAGTTAATCACAGACATTCTCCACCACAAGAGTCACTGTTTTATACATTCTCATATTTGAACCTCCAACTTTCCTTCTGGTGACATATGTGACTCTAAGCTTCACCTTTCCACCACATTCACACAGCATTCATCCCTGTTACTTATTCTAGCAACATGCTACCATCACCTCTGTCCATTTCCAAACACATAAGTTCAACCTGGTTAAACATTCTGCTCATAATAAGGAAGTTTTGTGCATGTTATTTCTTTTTCAGAAGGTAAGAACACAGGACTTAGGCCTAATGTGAAGGACCCTCGTGCAGCTAACATTTAGTGAGAACTAGCAAGAACTTAGAATACCAGTTAGAATATACATGTATAATATATAATGTATAATATATCTGTATATGTATAATATATATATAGAAAAGGGAAAACCTTTTTAAAACCAAAGTGATTCTTCTGCTAATATTAGACCAAAGCTAGGATGACTTTAGATTAAATATGAGGAATAAATATATTACTGTGTGCCAGTTTGAATGTATTATGTCCCCCCAAATGCCATTATCTTTGATGTAATCTTGTGTGGGGAGACCTATCAGTGTTGATTAGGTTGGAATTCTTTGAGTGTTTCCATGGAGATATGCCCCACCCAACTGTAGGTGATAACTCTGATGAGATATTTCCATGGGGGCATGGTCCCACCCATTCAGGGTGGGCCTTGATGAGTGGAGCCATATAAATGAGCTGAGAGGCAGAGGGAACACAGTGCAGTGCAGCTGTGAGTGACATTTTTTTTTACTACAAGAAAAATTGTTTATTTTTAGCAATAAGAAAAAAATGATAAAAAGAAAAGTAACATGTCTTACAATACAATATACTAGTAAGGACAGCAAATAACACCACTACCAAGAATCCCATATTCCTCCCCTATATCCTATACATTTAGCATTGGCATATTGCCTTTGTTACATTTAATGGAGGTATATTACAATGTTACTGTTGACCATAGACTCCAGTTTGCTTTATGATTTTTCCTGAATACCATCCCCTTTTCAAATTTCTACATGGTTGACATTCATTTGCTTTCCCACATGCAAAAACATTTTTATATTTGTATGTTTAGTAATAATCATTGGCCACTCCAGTTTTTGCCACGTTATACAGTCCCAGTCTTTATCACCTATCTTTACCTCTGGTGTCATACATTCTCCCATCCCACCTCTTTCAGCTTTACTCACAGACATCTTTGTTCAGTGTACTTACAATACTGTGCTACCATCACAGTATTATGCTATCTATTTCTGGATCTATGCAATCAATCCTAAACATTCTGTAGTCCTTCAGCATCAAATGGCTGATCTCTGCCCTCTTTCTATCTCCTGGTCGCCTGTGTTGTCAGCTTTTAACTCCCAAAGTTTGTTCATTAATGTCTGTTCATATTGGTGAGACCATACAGAATCTGTCCTTTTGTTTCTGGCTAACTTCACTCAACATAATGTCCTCAAGGTTCATCCACATTATTACATGATCCATGTCTTTGTTCTGTCTTACAGCTGCATAATATTCCATCATGTGTATATACCAGTTTGTTTATCCACTCGTCCTTTGGTGGACATTTGGGCTGTTTCCATCTCTTGGCAATTGTGAATAATGCTGCAATAAACATCAGTTTACAAATGTCTGCTTGTGTCTTAAGTTTCAGTTTCTCTGAGTATATACCTAGCAATGGAATAGCTGGGTCATATGGCAAATCTATATTTAGCTTCCTGAGGAATCTCCATACTGTCTTCCAGAGTGGTTGCACCATTCTACATTCCCACCAACAAAGAATAAGTGTGCCTCTTTCTCCACATCCTTTCCAGCACTTGTCATTTTCTGTTTTTTGGATAATGGCCATTCTGGTAGGTGTGAGATGATATCTCATTGTGGTTTTGATTTGCATTTCCATAGTAGCCAGTGAAGTTGAGCATTTTTTCATATGCTTTTGAGCCATTTGTATTTCCTCTTCAGAAAAATGTCTGTTCATGTCTTTTGCCCATTTTTTAATTGGATTGTTTGTCTTTCTGTTATTGAGATGCAGGATTCCTTTATATATTTGGGATATTAAACCCTTATCTGATATGTGGTTTCCAAATATCATCTCCCATTGTGTAGGTTGCCTTTTTACTTTTCTGACAGTCCTTTGATGTACAAAAGTGTTTAATTTTGAGGAGATCCCATTTGTCTATTTGTTCTTTGGTTGCTCGTGCCTTGGGTGTGAGGTCTAAGAAACTACCTCCTATCACAAGATCTTTAAGATATTGCCCTACATTTTCTTCTAAGAGTTTTATGGTCTTGGTGCTAATGTTTAGGTCTTTGATCCACTTGGAGTTAATTTTGGTATAAGGTGTGAGATGGACATCCTCTTTTATTCTTTTGGAAATGCATATCCAGTTCTCCAAACACCATTTATTGAACAGGCTGCTCTTTCCCAGTTGCTTCAGCTTCACTGCCTTATCAAAGATCAGTTGTCCGTAGATGCAAGGATCTACTTCTGAACACTCAATTCAATTCCATTGATCAGTATATCTGTCCTTATGCCAGTACCATGCTCTTTTGAGCACTGTAGTTTTGTAATATGCTTCAAAGTCAGGTAGTGTGAGACCTCCCACTTCATTCCTCTTTCTCAAGACATTTTTGGCTATTCGGGGCACCTTACCCTTCCAAATAAATTTAGTTATTGGTTTTTCTATTTCTGTAAAGTAAGTTGTTGGGATTTGAATTGGTATTGCATTGAATCTGTAAATCGGTTTAGGTAAAATTGCCATCTTAACTATATTTAGTCTTCCAATCCATGAACATGGTATGTTCTTCCATTTTTTCAGGTCCTGTTCAATTTCTATTAGCAGTTTCTTATAGTTTTCTGTGTAAAGATCTTTTGTGTCCTTGGTTAAGTTTATTCCTAAATACCTGATTCTTTTGGTTGCTATCGTAAATGGGATTTTTTTCTTGATTTCCTCCTCTTGTTGCACATTACTTGTGTATAGGAACACTACAGATTTTTGTGTGTTGATCTTGTAGCCTGCTACTTTGCTGTATTCATTGACTAGTTCTAGTAGCTTTGCTGTAGATTTTTCTGGATTTCCTGCATATAGAATCATATCATCTGCAAATAGTGAAAGTTTTACTTCTTCCTCTCCAATTTGGATGCCTTTTATTTCTTTTTCTTGCCTAATTGCTCTAGCTAGAACTTCCAGCACAATGTTGAATAACAATGGTGATAGTGGGCATCACTGTCTTGTTCCTGATCTTAGAGGAAAAGCTTTCAGTCTCTCCCCATTGAGTGTGATGTTAGCTGTGGGTTTTTCATATATTGCCTTTATCATATTGAAAAAGTTCCCTTCTATTCCTATCCTTTGAAGTGTTTTCATCAGGAAAGGATGTTGAATTCTGTCTTATGCCTTTTCTGCATCAATCGAGATGATCATGTGGTTCTTCTGCTTTGATTTATTGATGTGGTGTATTACATTAATTGATTTTCTTGTGTTGAACCAGCCTTGCATACCTGGAATAAATCCCACATGGTCGTGGTGTATAATTCTTTTAATGTGCTGCTGGATTCGATTTGCAAGTATCTTGTTGAGGATTTTTGCATCTATATTCATTAAAGAAATTGGTCTATAATTTTCTTTTTTGTAGTATCTTTGTCTGTTTTTGGCATTAGGGTAATGTTGGCTTCATACAAAGAGTTAGGTAGCTTTCCCTCTTCTTCAATTTTTTTGAAGAGTTTGAGCAGGATTGGTACTAATTCATTCTTGAATGCTTGGTAGAATTCACATGTGAAACCATCTGGTCCTGGGCTTTTCCGTTTTGGGAGCTTTTAGATGACTGACTCAATCTCTTTACTTGTGATTGATTTGTTGAGGACATCTATTTCTTCTTGAGTTAATGTTGGTTGTTTATGCTTTTCTAGGAAGTTGTCCATTTCATCTAAGTTGTCTAGTTTATTAGCATATAGTTGCTCATAGTATCTTCTCATTATCTCCTTAATTTCTGCAGGGTCGGTAGTTATATTTCCTTTCCCATTTCTGATTGCATTTATTTGCATCTGCTCTCTCTTTTTTTTTTGTTAGCCTAGCCAGTGGTCCATCAATTTTATTGATTTTTTTCAAAGAACCAACTTCTGCTTTTGTTGATTCTCTCTATTGTTTTCCTGTTCTGTGAGTGACATTTTGAAGAGGAGCTACAGTCAAGAGGGACACTTTGAAGAAAGCACAGGAGCTGCAGATGAGAGTTTGAAGACAGCCATTGAAAGCAGACTCTTGCTACAGAGAAGCTGAGAGAGGACAAATATCCCAAGTGCAACTAAGAGTGACATTTTTGAGAAACAGCAGCCTAGAGAGGAACATCCTGGGAGAAAGCCATTTTGAAACCAGAACTTTGGAGCAGATGCCAGCCACGTGCCTTCCCAGCTAACAGAGGTTTTCCAGACACCACTGGCCATCCTCTATTGAAGGTAACTGATTGTTGATGTGTTACCTTGAACACTTTATGGCCTTAAGACTGTAGATGTGTAACCAAATAAACCCCTTTTTATAAAAGCCAATCCATTTCCGGTGTTTTGCATTCTGGCAGCATTAGCAAACTAGAACACATTTTGGTATCAGAGAAGTGGGGTGCTTTTGTTGCTGAGTTTGCAACTACCAAACATGTTGGAATAGCTTTTTAAATGGATATGGGGAAGATTCTGGAAGAAGTGTGAAGAGCTTGATAGAAAAGGCCTAAACTGCTTTGAAGAGACTGTTTGTGGAAATATGAATTCTAAAGATACTTCTGATGAGGACTTGAGCAGAAATGATGAATGTGTTTTTGCAAACTGGAAGAAAGGTGATCCTTGTTTTAAAGTGGCAGAGAATTTGGCAAAATTGAGTCCTGGTGTCAGATGGAAGGAAGAATTTGAAAGTGACAATCTGAATACTTAGCTGAGGAAATCTCTAGATTATGTGTGGAGGATGTAACCTGGCTTCTCCTTGCAGCTTATAGTAAAATGTGAGTGGAGAGAAATAAACTTAGAACTGAACTCTTGGGTTCAAAGAAACCAGAAGCTGATGGCTTGGAAAATTACAGGCTTCCAGGGGGTAGAATCCCAGAAGCTACATGAGGATGTAACCAAACATGGAACCCAGGCACCATTTCAGTGCAAGCCAAGATTGGAAAAGGAGTTAAGCAGAAAGGATTTGTGGAAAGTCCTATTATCTGACAGGTTTGACCCCTGTGTGCTTCATGTGCAGCCAACAGAATTTTTGCAAGATCTTTTACAGACAGAGCCATTGCCAGTTTGGACTGGAGGAGACAGACAAGGAACAAGTTGAAGGAAAAATTTCTTCAAAGACAGAGCCATGGAGGTTGAGGTCTAGAGTCACGAGGTCTTGGGCTGGAAGAGTGGAGTGGCCCATATGCATGGAAAGGGTGAGTTTGCCCTGGAGGTTGAGAGCGGACCTTCCACCTTGATGCTCAGGAAATGTTCAGCCACCCCAAGCCTCAAAGATGGTGGAGAACATTCCCAGGGAATTGGGGAGAGCCTGGCTGCCAGAGATGGAAAGGAATCCAGGAGCTGCCCCAATGTTTGAGGAGGGTGGGGCTGAAAAGGTGGTCTCCCCAGTGTGTGGATATGTTGGAGTACTCACCCAAGCATTTGGAGAGGAAAGGGCTGCCACAGAGGCCCTTAGGAAGGGTCAGACTCCCACTCTTTCAAGACCCTAGGATGCAATGTCATTCTGTAAATGACTCTGAGACTTTGAAATCCAATGGAGTTTGTCCTGTGGGTTTTAGGAACTGTTTTGGTCCTGTTAATCCTGTTTTCCTTACTCTTTCTCCTTATGGCAATGGGAATGTTGATCCTATGAATGTCTCTCCTTTGTATATTGGAAGCACATAACTTGTTCTAAGTTCACAGATCCCCAGCTAAAGGAAAATTGTGCCTTAGGGCTGACCATGCTTATACTTTTTTTGATGGAATTTTGTACTTAACTATCATTACTGAAATGATTTAAGTTTCTGTGATATTGTGGGATGAATGTATTTTGTATATGGAAAGATAATGTCATTTTGGGGTCCAGGGAGTGGAATGTGCCAGTTTGAATGTATTATGTCCCCCCAATTGCCATTATCTTTGATGTAATATTGTGTGGGCAGACCTATCAGTGTTGATTAGATTGGAATTCTTACAGTGTTTCCATGGAGATGTGCCCCACCCAACTGTAGGTGATAACTCTGATGAGATATTTCCATGGAGGCATGGCCCCACCCATTCACTCCCCACCCATTCAGGGTGGGCCTTGATGAGTAGAGCCATATAAATGAGCTGAGAGGCAGAGGGAACACAGTGCAGTGCAGCTGTGAGTGACATTTTGTAGAGGAGCTACAGCCAAGAGGGACACTTTGAAGAAAGCACAGGAGCTGCAGATGAGAGAGAGTTTGAAGACAGCCATTGAAAGCAGACTCTTGCTACAGAGAAGCTGAGAGAGGACAAATATTCCAAGTGCAACTAAGAGTGACATTTTTGAGGAACTGCAGCCTAGAGAGGAACATCCTGGGAGAAAGCCATTTTGAAACCAGAACTTTGGAGCAGATGCCAGCTACGTGCCTTCCCAGCTAACAGAGGTTTTCTGGACACCATTGGCCATCCTCCAGTGAAGGTACCCAATTGTTGATGACTTATCTTGGATATTATATGGCCTTAAGACTGTAACTTTGTAGCCAAATAAATCCCCTTTATAAAAGCCAATCCATTTCTGGTGTTTTGCATTCCAGCAACATTAGCAAGCTAGAACACTGTGAATCATTTTATTCACAGTCACTGTGCTTGCATAAATTCATGGTTTGCTAAATGACAAAACATGGCACAGGGAGAAAATCCAGTGGGTATCAGAGATTATTCTCCAGAGGGCAACCAACATAGAGGGCCAGCATTGCAGAAGTTCCATTGCTTAGTCCTGCCTCCACAGAATCTCCACCTTTATCAGTTTGATATATAGAATTCCAATTGTTTAATTTCAAGTGTCGTTTTTGAAATGGAATGTCTAAAGACAACTATCTCATCTTTTCAAACTTTCTTGTCAGGTGAAGAAAAAAACTGCACCAAGAGATTCAATAATTATCCCCAAGTGCTAAACATGAAGCAGAACTGGGACTAGAGATGGGTTTTCTTGCCTTGGTGTACTAATCTTAGAAGGGGAATATTTGATCATAGAAAAGTATCACTTTAAGCTATGCTTAAATGTAATTTAATACAACTGTAAATGACAGTCCTTGCTTTAAACGGTGTTAGAAAGCTACACTACATGAAACCTTTAGCTCAGGGAAAAAAGAGAAATGTAGTTATATAAGTTGCTAACTCTATTAATTTGCTTCAAATTTTTGCAGACTGTGATTCCATAATAAGAAAAAATGAATTGTCTCTTGTAATAACTTGATTCTATACAGAAGGATAATGTGTCAGCACAGTCATCTGCTATAGAGTACCACTTTCATCATAACTACTGAACATGACACATTGTCTACCAGTAAATTGCTGAAAATAAATTTGTCAACATTCTATTCCTCAATATAGAAAATTTTCACTGCCTTATTAACCACTAATTTTTGTCAAACATAAGTGAATTGTAAGGCAATGTGGGTGGAATGGTTTTTAACACCATTAAAGGTAGATTGGAAGGTTTAGTTGACCAGTTTCCATTAAAAAAATTGTCATTTCTTGATTGTCAGAGTGGTTTCATGTTCTTTGAAATATAATATTTATCTAGAAATGTATACATTGTCATTAGTATGCCAAATTTGATTGTGAACTGAGTTAAAAAGTGAGATAAAAATCATAATTGAACCACATGAACAAAATCAACTAAACATTGCATTGACAGCTGAAAGACTAGGATCAGAAAAACTACTCAGACAATAACTTGTGATAAATGAGAGGAAATAATACCAATTCTAGAGAAATTTCTATGAAAATATCCAGTAGTTAGTGAAGCCAAGGAACTCTGAATGACCAGTCACTGAGGAGATTCAAAGAATTGAAACCAAAGCAACTTGGGATTCCCAAAAACAAAGGATTTCACAGCAATATAGAATTTTTGGTCTTATGGGATGCCACAGAAAAATGATATTAGATGTAGGAAGCTGTATTTCATTGAGTTCAAATATTCACTAATGTATACTGTATTTAAACTAGAAAGATTTACATACTCCACTTTCTTCATGGTAATAGCCAGTTTAGGAGATGTACACATGCTAGCTTCTGCCTTCAGTCCTCCCCATACTAATCACCACAGTTCTACTCTTCTGTTTCCCACTACTGTCTCTGAGAAAAGTCCTTTGTCTTTCAAGAATCACACAGGCCATCTTTTCCATGTAGAATACATAATGAAATAATTTCTGTAGAAATTTAAAATATATTCATGAATCAATTCCTGAGAGTTTAAAATGCCCTCAATTAAGGAAAAATCTCTTAAATTTGATAAAATAAATGAAAAGATGATGAAATATTTTTAAATTGTAGGATAAAATAAAAATTAATATTTATACTTATTTTAACTTAGTTGAAATACATGCCCCTCCATATTCATTACAAACCAAGGGATATGTGCCAAACAAGAAAAATAAAAAGAATAAAACAAATGTCCCAGTTTTTTGAACAGGTGAATGAAGGAAGCTTCCCAGAAATGGACTTGGGCAGAACAGAAATAAAGATTCCTTAGCCTAATAAAATATGTATAAAAGAGATGAAGTTAAAAGAAGAGAAAAACATGGAGCAAGCAGGAAAATAGAGGGCAATTCAGAAATTTATGAAATAAAAAGATAACATAGAATCTTTTTCTTAAAGATGTTGTTACAGGATGTACCTCTACTGAGGAATCTGAAAATGAAAATGTTGACTTTTTCCCTCTATGTAAGGATCAGGTAACTGTTGCGCTCATCTACCACCTGATGCTTTCTGTTCTGATAGTGAAGAACCAGTTATTCCTTCTGATGCAGAAGCTTATTTAAAAGAACTTTTACCACAAAACACCCAAGTAGAATTTCCTAATGATATAAAATGGAAAGGCCTTCCTATAATAACTGGGACAGATGATTTGTATCTTTCAAGTCCTATATTAGAACATAGTACTAAGGGAGAGGCTAAACAGGTCCAAGCAGAAAAGGAGGGAATGAAAGGCAGGATGTAATGGCTAAATTAATTATAGAATGAAATAAGGAAATTATACTAATAAATTAGTAATCTCTCTTCTAATTGTTAGTCTTTTAATAAGTAAAGGTGTGTTATATTACTCTTACAGAAGTCATGGCTTAAGTAGTAGAAATATTTTCAGTAACGTTTTATGGACATTCAAGGTTATGTTTGAATCTCCTATAATGCTGTGAATACCCTTTGTTTTTGACTCATGTATGGTTCACCACCTGTAGTTCACCAGCCATGGTTCAAACATAAAAATAGAGTATGACTTAATTGAATATATCCTGAGTCAAAGGCTGTGTAAATACTCTGCAACTTAGACTGGAAGTAGCTCTCTGATCTCATATCCAGCTGAGTCTGGAGAAGGCATAAGTTCCCAGGCTTTGTAATGTATCAATTTATTTTTACTTTGTAAACTTGTTCCTTTAACTCTATGTAATCCTTTACTAAATATACATTGAACTTGAATTCTTGTCTTGAGTTCTCTTTACTTTTAAACTATTGTCTGTCCCTATACTCTTATTTGAGTAGATTACTTTATGATGCCCAAACTGACTGAATCACAATCTGATAAAGCTCAGGCCTTTTCTAATGGAGATCACAGGTTTGAGGTGCAAAGAGACAAGCCTGTGACAATATTCTCCAGATAAATGTCCTCAAGCCACTTTCTATTTATACATGCCACTTTTTATTGAACGATTCTTTGTCAGCAACTGAATTTGTTCAACTTGTATCCTCCTGTTTTACTTGTGGAAAGTTTGTTCCCTCTCAGGACTCATAGAAGCTTTAGCCTCATTGATGATACTGTTTGTAAACAATAATATGGGGGAAAAGTGAAATTATGTATACAAATTCATGAAAAAAGAATATATAGAAAAGGAGAAAATTAAACTTAGACATAATTAACTTTTCTTAAATTTGCTGGGGACAAAAAGAAATAATTAAAAATGGCCATAAAATTATTATAATTAGTAATAATTTTAAAAATAACATGTTCTGATAAATTCATGTATATGAGCTTTAGCTTAGAGAAATACAAAATAACAACAGCATCTTATAACTTTAAAGAGAATCCTTAGAAAAATAAACTGCAGCCTTGGGGCAGTAGATGCTCTGCTTTCTTTACTAAAGGACACTCCTTCCATCCTGACCTGCCCTCCTCACTCCCACCTGCTCCCTTCTCTACCTAGACAATGTGCCTTCCTCCTCCAAGTCCTGGAAAAATTGTTGATAGTAGTCTACACTAAGAAAAAAGTTTTTTATTCCTTAGAAAATTAACAAAACAGTTGAAAATTATCATTTATTTATGAGTTAGCTCTTCAATGTGTCTATAAATTAATAGAATTTGAAATAATTAAAAATCAATGGTAAAAATGTAAATACATAATAGTTACAATTTTTAATAGTTACAAATTTAGCTAAGTTAAAATTGATCACTACATCTAATTTACAGTCTGAGGAAGAAAGTGTTGCTACAAAATCAATAATATCATGAGAAAAACAAAACCAAGATAACAAATGATTTGACTATAGGGGAATAGGTTCAGGGAAGCTATTCAGAAACCTATCTGTAGGCAGAAAAACAGAAACATACCACTTTATGAAACTCTCTATGAAAAGTGCTTCCAGCTCCAAGTACCAGAAAAATCTGAGGTCCCTGACACTGAGGGAAGATTTAAACCACAAAACATGGCAATGCAGAATCTTTATACACTAAAGGACTCCTCTGAAGGTCTGACAGCAATATTACATCAGACTTGGGGCACATGTGGGAGAGGTACAGGTCATATAATCCTATTTCCTCAGCCCCAGGATCATGCTGCACAACTCAATGGTCACTAGTCTCATTGTGTCATGTAAACCTCACCTCCAACTCCCCCTGGTGTTGGGGAGTAAAGAGGACCACATTATCTCCCATCACAATTGTATAAATGCAGGGAAAGTGGCCCTTTGCTAAATTGGCCATTGCTTTGGGAGACATGGTGGGTCTCCTGCTGCACTGGCAGAACAGAAATAATTTCTTTCTTCATAGGCAGAACAGAAATAATTTCAGAAACAGACCTTTTATCAGGCCTTACTCTCCTCTAACTCCAAACATATAAGCATCTTCTCTGCTTGCTTATGAGACTGGCTTCCTTTGAAAAGGGAAGACTACCCCAGGACTCTCAGGCCTGAAAAGTCTTTTCCTTCTTCCCCTCTATTACTATACCTTCTCACCATTTGACACCAATGAATCTTTCATATGGACTGCTTTCCCTTGAGATGCCTTGCTGTTAGTGAAATGGTGAATGGAAATCCTTGAATTATATAGATGTGCTAGCACACAAAAGGCAAATGATAGTACTTATCAGATCTCTAACTCATAATATACAGAGTAATTCCTTTAGGCAACCCAAAACATAGTGGAATGTATGGGTCAGGTGGGGATAGGGGTTGAGTCAGATTAAGGAACATACAGTCCTTTGTGGTGCTGAGTCTCTGTCAATGAATGACCATGAAGTCTCAAACTTTTGGCTGTGAAACAGAAACAGAAACTTGGTATGACAGAGCAAATCTTTGGTTTTCCTTGCAAATGTAGGAGAATATTTGTGTGAATTGTCATGTTGTCAAGCTGGATATTGAGCTATTTACAGAGGGAACAGCAATTCTGGAATCTTTCTTCATACCCTTGGCATTCTGATAGATTCTGACAGTCTGTGCAAGGGCATGTAAGGATAGATATTCCAGGACCTCATTTCTTCCATGGATCATTCCTGAATTCTGCTCTAGTTACAGAGGACAAGAGTGTTGTCTTATCAGGAACATGGAATGAAAAGACTGTAATGTCAAATTTACAATTACCTCATGCCATATTACTTCCCATTCCAACTTCTATGAAATTATCATTGGCAAACAACTGCTCATGCAAACTTCTTGAAAAATTCCATGTATATTGTATATAAAAATGTATACATGGGGTGGGGCAAGATGGCAGAGTGGTGAGGTATGGAATTTAGTCACTCCTCTAAGAAAGCTGATAAATAGCCAGGAACTCTCCAGAACAGCTTTCTCATGGAATTCTGTGACCAGACACACATTGTACACTAGTCTAGAATGGGTGGAGCAGCTAAGATCACAATGAACTGTAAGTCTCTCAGGCTGTGGAGGCTGGTACCCCTCCTTCACTGGCATGGCAGGCTGTCTTGGAGCTGGTTCCCCAAGGGGAAAAGATGCAGTCTTTACTGGGATCAAGGAGGGTGGCTCAACCAGGCTCCAACTGCAGAATTAATTAACAAATTTGGACAGCTGAATAAAATCTCAGAGCACAGATTAAACAAGCACAAAAGGAACCAGGAGGTTTTGTCCCAGCAGAGAGGAGGCAGGGCTAACAAGAAAAAAAAAAACAGAGGCTTTTGGAGTTGAAGGAGCTCAGAATACTGGAAAAGGGTCATATAGAGCCAGGTACCATATAGAGCCAAGTGTGATTGGTGAACTGGTGAGCTGGGGTCCAGCACTGAAAAGTTTTTTTTCTTTCTGTTTTTTATTTTTTTTTAACTTTTTAAATAACCCATTAGAGCTGCAGGCATTCTCAGGTTTCAGCACTGCCCCAGTCAAGAGCAGAATTAAGGTATGTCTGAGAGTAACCAGTCAGGTGAAGGAGATAATTTCCTAAAAGTCATACTTTAAGTAGTCTCTACTGGGAGCAAGGGAAGGTAGCTCAGCCAAGCTCCAATTGTGGTTTCAATCCCTGCAGAGAGGAGTCAGGGATAATAAAAAAAATAGAGACTTTAGGAGTTAAAGGAGCTCAGGATACTGGAAAGTGGCTGTGCACCAAGAAAAGAACCACAGAGAGCCAGGTACCAACTCTGGCTCTTGACTGGCAAAACTTGGGGGCTGGGGACTGGCTCTGAAAAGAGGATTTCCTTTTTCTCTCTCTCTCCATTTTTAAAAAAAGATATTCTAAGTAGCTATTAGAGAAAGCCTCAGGTATTTTAAATTGTCAGTGTGGACCCAGGCAAGGGTGGAGTTAAGGTAGGTCTGAGAGGAAAAGTAAGGAGACAAGTGAAAGACAATTTCCCAAAAAGCTTATCTTCCCAAAGTAAAAGGGGTGCCAAGATCAAGCGGTGGCCCTCCTTCTGAGAATCCAGACTCCAGGGGCTGGAATTAAAAAATAGAAACAGCTTAAGCTCACCTTAATCACTCCACTGGCAGGGACAGGGTCTGCTGAGAATTAAAGGCACTGCACCTCTTTACACCAGTGGAGAGCTGTGGGCTGACAAGCACCACATGCTGGGCAGGATAGGAAAAGCACAGAGTCTAGAGGCCTCACAAGAAAGTATGACCACCTGCTGGATCAGGGAAAGTTGATACTGATGACACCCTCCTCCTGAGACCTGGGCCTGACTGCTCTGGGAAAATCTGATTGGAGTCAATCACATCTGGTAGACCCTCTTCAAAACAAAAAGGATCCATATTGGCAGGAAAAGAACAAGAAAAACAAGAGCTGAAAAATTCTGATCAATGAAAGAGAATCTATGCAAGAGGTCTAGAATAATTTGAATGGAATGACAAAGAACAAAGCCTAACAACAAGAAAATCCTAGGTAAAAGTATGAAAACAATGCCCATAATAAACTATTCAAGGACATCAGATGCCTAGACAGTAGCAAAAATTTCTGAGTCACACTAGGAAAAATGAAGATATGACCCAGTCAAAAGAACAAACTAACATTTCAAACAAGATACAGAAATTGAAACAACTAATTAAAGAAGTTCAAACAAACATGCAAAATCATATCAAAAATCCAATCAATGGTGGATGTAATGAAGACATGAAGACATTGGGTGAATGTAAAGAAGAACTCAAAAGGTTGAAAAAATAAATGGCAGAACTTATGGGAATGAAAGGCACAATAGAAGAGATGAAAACCACACTGGAGACATACAACAGCAAATTTGAAGAGGCAGATGAAAGGATGAGTGAACTAGAAGACAGGATATCTGGAATCCTACACATGAACAGGTAGGGAAAAGATAGAAAATTTTCAGAAGGGTCTCAGGGAATTGAATGGCAACATGAAGTGTATGAATGTAGGTGTTATTGGTATAGGATACAAGGAGGACAGGGTATTAATGGATGGAAAGAATAATGGAGGAAATAATCACTGTAAATTTCCCAACTCTTATGAAAGACATAAAATTAGAGATCCAAGAAGTACAGCATACTCCATACAGAATAGATCTAAATAGACCTACTGCAAGACACTAATGAGACTGTCAACTGTCAAAGACAGAGATTTCTGAGCAGTAAGAGAAAAGTGATCACATAAAAGGGAAGCTCAATAAGACCATGTATAGATTTCTCAGTAGAAACCATGGAGGAAAGAAGGTAGTGTTAGAATATATTTAAGATACTGAAAGAGAAAACTGCCAACCAAAAATTCCATATCTGGCAAAACTGCAATTCAAAAATGAGGGAGAGTTTAAAATGTTGTCAGACAAACACACACTGAGAGGGTTTGTGAACAAGGGATCTGCTCTACAAGATATACTAAAGAGAATGCTACAGGCTGATTGAAAAAGACAAGAGAGCGGTCTGGAGAAGAGTAGAAATGAAGACTATCCGGAAGGAAAAAAAGAAAGAAGAAATAAGATATGACATATAAAATCAAAAGACAAAGTTTTAGAAGAAATTAGTACCCTTACAGTAATAACATTAAATGTTAATGTTAAACTAGAGGAAGGGGTAGCAGTAGACAAGATGGAACTTAACAAAGGATTACAAATACTGAATCTTTATATAATTTTCTTTTTCTTAGTTGTTAGGGTATTAGAATAGCAAGAAGGAAAGAATTGAAATGGTGGAACTGTAATATATAGAATACTTTGAAATTTGTTCTATAGCTACTTGTTATATTGTAATTTGAAAGCTTTCACCTTTTTGTATATGTTATATTTCACAATAAGGAAGTAACTGAAACTATGGTACTCTCACTCATAAAAACTTTGGAAATTTCCTATATAACTACTTGTTAAATTATATTTTGAAAGATATTACTTTTATATATATATATATATGTTATATTTCACATTAAAGATATAACTGAAAATGTGGAACCCTAGCCTATAATATTCTTTGAAATTTGCTCTCTAACTACTTGTTAAATTGTACTTAGAAAGTTATCATTTCTATGTATATATGTTACATTCTACAATAAAAAATTTTAATGTTAATGGATTAAACTCCCCAATAAAAAGACATAAACTGGCAGAATGGATTAAAAACAGGACCCATCTATATGCTGTCTACAAGACTCACCTTAGACACAAGGACAAAAATAGGTTGAAAGTGAAAGGTTTTGAAAAGATATTTCATGCAAACAACAACGGAAAAGAGTGAGATTAGCTACTCTAATATATATCAGGTGAGTTAGACTTCAAACATAAAACAATTAAAAGAGAAAGAAGGACTCTATAAGTTAATAAAAGGGACAATTCATCAAGAAGACGTAACAGTGATAAATATTTATGCACCAAGCCAGAGTGCCCCAAACTACATGAGACACACACTAGCAACACTGAAGGGAGAAGTAAACACGTCTACAATAATAGTTGGGGACTTCAACACACCACTTTCATCAAAGGATAGAACATCTAGACAGAGGATCAATAAGGAAACATAGATGTTGAATAGTACAATAAATGAATGAGACTTGACAGATATTTATAGAACACCACACCCCACAACAACAAAATACACACTTTACTCAAGTGCTCATGGATCATTCTCCAGGACAGACCACAGGTAGGGTCACAAAGCTAGTCTCAATAAATTTAAAAATATTGATGTTTCATGAAACACTTTCTTGAATCATAATGGAATGAGGTTGGCAATAACAGATGAAGGGCCAGAAAATTCACTCTTCCAAACAACACTATTAAACAACCAGTGGGTCCAGGAAAAAATTACAAGAGAAACTAGCAAACATCTTGACACAAATGAAAATGAAAGCACAACATATCAAAACTTATTGGATGCAACAAAGATGGTGCTGAGAGGGAAATTTATTGCCCTAAATGCCCACATTGAAAAAGAAGAGCAAAAATTGAGGAATTAACTTTTAACCTGGAGGAACTAGAGAAAGAGTAGCAAAATAACCCCAAAGAAAACAGAAGGAAAGAAATAACAAATATTAGAGCAGAAATAAAGGAAATTAAGAATATGAATACAATAGAGAATGTCAACAAAACCAGGAGTTTGTTCTTTGAGAAGATCAACAAAATCAATGGACTCTTAGCTAATCTAATGAAAAAAGAGAGTGCAAATAAATAAAATAGAAAATGGGAATGAGGATGAGTCAGTTTGAAACTGTTGGATTCCCCGAGAAAGACTATGCTCTTTAATGCAATCTTTTGGGGGAAGACTTATTATGGGTGGTGTATTAGTTAGGGTTCTCTAGGGAAACAGAATCACTGAGAGGTATCTATGAATATAAGATTTATAAAAGTGACTCACACAACTGTGGGTATGCATGAGTCCAAGTTCCATAGGGCGGTCAGCAAACTGGCAACTCCAATGAAGATGTGTGATGAACTCGGGAAATGAACTGGCAACTTCAGTGAACTCCTCAGGAAATGTTTTGCTGGGCAGCTGAAGAAGTGAATGTTCTCTATCTGTCTTGCTTAAAAGTCTTCAACTGATTGATTGGATTAAATCCAGCCAACTGCATTCTCTCATTGTGGAAAACATGCCCTTTGTTGAGTCATCAGTCACAGCTTCAGCCAATTCACTGATGATTTAATAAACCAGCCTGTTGCATTATTAACCAACCACAAACTTCCTCACAGCAATGGTTAGGCCAGTGCTTGCCTGACCAGACAGCTGGGTACTATCACCTGGCTAAGTTGACACATGAACCTAACCACAACAGGTGGGATCTTTTGATTAGGTTGTTTCCATGGAGACATGACCCACCCAGCTGTGGGTGAGACTTTTTATTAGATTATTTCCATGGAAGTGTGACTCCACCCATTCAGGGTGGACCTTGATTAGTTTACTGGAGTACTTAAGAGAGCTCAGAAGCTTACACAGAGTCAGATACTTGGAGGCACAGACAGAAGACCTTTGGAGATAATAAGCTAAGATATGAAGCCAAGTTTGCCCCAGAGAGCTAAGGAAGGACCTCCAGAAGCTTAGAGAGAAACACCCTGGGAGAACAAGCAAGGATACACAGGAAATGAGAGAGAAAAGCTAAGGGAGACAGAAACCCAGAGACATTTGGAAGAAAGCCACTTAGAAACCAGAACCTGGAAGTATCCTTTGCCAGCCACATGCCTTCCCAGCTGACAGAAGTGTTCTGGATGCTATCAGCATTTCTTCAGTGAGGTGCCTTAATTTGGAAATTTTCACTGCCTTAGAACTGCAAATTCATGACCTAATAAGTCCCCTTTATAAAAGCCAATCCATTTCTAGTATTTTTCATAATGGTAGCTTTAACAACCTGGGACAGATTTTGGTACCAGAGTGGGGTGCTGCTGAGTTTGCAAACACCAAACATGTTGAAATGGCTTTTTAAATGGAAAAGCTATCTTAAGTGGAAGATTCTGGAAGAATTGTGAGGAGCTAGATAAAAAAGGCCTAGATTCCATTGAAGAGGCTGTTGATCGAAATATGGACACTAAAAATACTTCTGATGAGGCTTTAAACAGAAATGATGAATGTGTCATTGCCAACAGCAAGGGAAGGTGCAGTTGCTTTAAAGTGGCAAAGATTTTGACATAATTTAGTCTTAGTGTCAGAAGAAAGACAGAATTTGAAAGTGGCAAGCTGGGATACTTAGCTGAAGAGATCTCAAAACTAAATGTTGAAAATACAGCCTGGCTTCTCCTTGCAGCTTATAGCAAAATGAGAAAGGAAAGAGATAAGCTGATAACTGATCTTGGGTATGAAGAAACCAGAAATTGATGGTCTGGAAAATTCTTGGCTTCTGGAAAGTGAGATCCTAATGGCTAGTGCCCCATGTGAAGATTTAATGAAACCTGTAACCAGCCAGTCATTTCAGTACCATCCATGATTGGAGATGGAATTATCCAGGAAGGATTTGTTGAAAGTCCTATTTTCTGACAGTTTTGAATGCTGTATGCTGCATTCCAAGCCAAAAAAAAAATTTTTGCAAGGTATGTATAAACAGAACCACTTCCAATCTGGAGAAAAAGGGACAGAAAAGGGGCAGATTAAAGAAAAATTTTTTTCAAAGGTTTCAAGGTCTGAAGCCAAGAAATCTTAAGCCAGAAGAGTGGACACACTCATGCATGTGAAGAGGGTGACTTTTTCCCCAAGACAGAGGGCAGGCCTTCTGCCACAATGTTCAGGAAGAGTGTGCGGCTACCCAAGACCTCAGAGAGGGTGGAGCACATTCCCTGGGGATAGGGGAGAGCCTTGCCAGCAGCCCACTCTTCTGAAGGGATTGATCATGTGCCCATGAAATGGCAAAGTGTTCAGGTGCCACCCAGATGTTTGAGGAGGGTGGAGACAAAACAAGGTGTTCTCCCCAATATTTGGATATGATGGAGCAATTAACCCAGCATTTAGAGAAAGAAATATTCTGCATAAGCCTTTGAAATGGTGGGACTGCCACTCTCTCAAGCCCTGAGGACAAAACATCATTCTATAAATGACTCAGGTTTTGAAATCTAATGAAGTTTGTCCTGTGGGTTTTAGGACCTGTTTCAGTGCCATAACCCCTGCTTTCTTTTCAGTTTCTCCCTAAGGATAAACAATGGGAGTGTTTATCCTTTGACTGTCCCTCCTTTATATATTGGAAGCAGATAACTTGTTCTGAGATTCAGAGGTCTACAGGCAGAGAAAAATTCTGCTTTAGCACAGATCACACCTGTAATTGGTTGTGATGGGTTTGTACTTATTGTTACTGAAATTATTGAGGCTTTGTGATATTGTGATGGAATGAATGAGTTTTGCATTTGGAAAGAACATATATTTCTGGGTCTAGAGGGTGGAATGTTCCAGTTTGAAACTCTTGCATGCCCTGGAAAGACTATGTTCTTTAATGAAATCTTGTGGGGGCAGACTTATTATGGATGGAATCTTTTGAATAGGTTGTTCCCATAGAAGACATGACCTACCTAACTGTGAGTGAGACCTTTTGATTAGATTATTTCCCTGGAAGTGTGACCCAACACATTCAGGTAGGGTCTTGATTAGTTTACTGGAGTACTTAAAAGAGCTAAATAGCCAATATAGAACCAAATGCTTGGAGATGCTAAACTATGAGGTGAAGCCCAGAGTTTTCCCTGGAGAAGCTAAGAGAAGACCCCCAGATGCTTAGAGAGAAATGCCTTGGGAGAACAAAGAAGGATGCACAGGAAATGAGAGAGGGAAGCTAAGAGAGACATAGTCACAGAGACATTTTGGAGAAAGCCATTTTGAAACCAGAAGTCAGGATCAAAGGTCCAGCAGACACCAGCCACATGCCTTCCCAGCTGACAGAGCTGTTCCAGGCACCATCAGCATTTCTTCAGTGAGGTGCCTTAATTTGAAAATTTTCATGGCCTGAAAACTGCAAATTCATAACCAAATAAGTCTCCTTTATAAAAGCCAATCTATTTCTGGTATTTTGCATAATGGTGGCTTTAGCTAACCAGAAGAGGGGACATAACAACTGTCACCACAGAAATGAAGGAGACAATGAGAGGATACTATGAGCAACTATATGCTAATAAACTAGACAACTTAGACACAATGAACAACTTCCTAGAAAAGCATGAACAACCAACATTGACTCAAGAATAAATAGAAGACCTCAACAAATCAATCACAAGTAGAGAGACTAAGTCAGTCGTCAAAAAGCTCCTAAAAAAGAAAAGTCCAGGACCAGATGTCTTCACTTGTGAATTCTACCAAGCATTCAAGAAAGAATTAGTATCAATCCTGTTCAAACTCTTCAAAAAAATTGAAGAGGTGGGAAAGCTACCTAATTCATTCTATGAATACAATATCACCCTGATACCAAAACCAGACAAAGATGCTACAAGAAAATGAAATTATAGACCAATATTTCTAATAAATATAAATGCAAAAATTGTCAACAAAATACTCACAAATCTAATCCAACATCACAATAAAAGAATTATACTCCATGAACTAGTGGAATTTATTCCCGGTATGCAAGGCGGTACAACACAAGAAAATCAGTTAATGCAGTACACCATATCAATAAATCAAAGTGGTAAAACCATAAATCAAAGTGGTAAAACCACATGATCATCACAATTGATGCAGAAATGGCATTTGAAAAAATTCAACATCCTTTCTGGATGAAAACAATCAAAAGGATAGGAATAGAAGAGACCATCCTCAATATGATAAAAGCAATATATGAAAAAAACCACAAATAACATCATACTCAATGGGGAAAGACTAAAAGCTTTCCCCCCAAGATCAGGAACAAGACAAGGATGCCCACAGTCACCACTGTTACTCAACATTGTGCTGGAAGTTCTAGCTAGAGTAATTAGACAAGAAAAAGAAACAAAAGGTATCAAAATTTGAAAGGAAGAAATAAAACTTTCACTGTTTGCAGATGACATAATACTAAATGTTGGAAATCCCAAATACTCTACAGTAAAGCTACTAGAGCTAGTAAAGTGGTAGGGTACACAGTCAACACACAAAATCAGTAATATTTCTATACACTAGTAAAGGGCCATCAGAGGAGGAAATCAAGAAAAAGAATTCCATTTACAATAGCAATGAAAAGAATCAAGTACTTATGAAGAAACATAACCAAGGCCATAAAAGACTTATACATAGTAAACTATAAGAAATTGATAAAAGAAATCAATCAGAACCTAAATACATGGAAGGATATACTGTGATCATGGATTGGAAGAATAAATGTGTCAGTTCTACCTAAAGTGATTTATAGATTCAAGGCAATGCCAATTAATTCCCAACAACTTACTTTGCAGAAATAGAAAAACCAATAACCAAATTCATTTGGAAGGGCAGTGTGCCCTGAGCCAAAAATGTCTTAAGAAAGAGGAATGAAGTGGGAGGTCCCACACTACCTGATTTTAAAGCATATTACAAAGCTACAGTGGTCAAAACAGCATGGTACTGGCATAAGGATAGATATACTGACCAATGGAATTGAATTGAGTGTTCAGAAATAGACCCTCTCATCTACAGACAGTTGATCTTTGATAAGGCAGTCAAACCAATGCAAGAGATCAGGCTTCAATTAGAGACATGAATAAAATGGACTTGGTTAGGATGAAGGTAAATCACATTAGATGGTAAAGGATGATATTGACTGTGTTTTAAAACTTAAACTTCTATGTGAGACCAAAGGAAGACTTATTTATTTGGGGTAAAATCTATATTTTCTGTAGCACACTTTATAATTTAACTTGTATGATGTTTATTCAAACAGCATAATTACATGGAATCTTTAATAGGGGTGAGATCTGGTTGGTTTATAGAAGATAGTGTGAGGCACCAATACTTCCCAGAGTAATCTGGGGAGAGTAAAAAAATGTATTTGCAAAGCCCCCTTGAGGGACTGGGGGAAAATGTGGTGATGTTAAACTTCCCCCACTGGGGAATTCCTGATATTCTCACAAGCATTGGGGACTACAATTTAGTAGGCCAAGCCCTCAATCTTGGGGCTTGCCCTTATGAAGCTTGTTACTGCAAAGGAGAAGCTAAGCCTAAATAAAATTTTTCCTGTCACCCTCAGAGAACCTCTTTTTTGCTCAAATGTGACTTCTCTCTCTAAGCCAACTCTGCAGGTAAACACACTGCCCTCCCCCATATGTGGGACATGACTCCCAGGGGTATAAATCTCCTTGACAACGTGGGACATGACTTCCAGTGAAGAGCCTGTATCAAGCATTGTAGGATTGAGAAAGACTTGTGGAGACAAATGGGTAAGAGAAAAGAAACAAAGTTTCAGTGGCTGAGAGGTTTCAAATGGAGTCAAAATGTTGAGATCTGAGGCCATGGAGAGTGAGCTAAAGATGAAATTCTTGAATAGCATGCCCCTAGTTTGAGGAGAATGTTACTTAAGTAAATGTCCTCCTTGGTTTTCAGCCTGGGGAAAAGAACAGTGAGGTTTCAGAACATACAGGGCAGGAAGGGGTTCTTGTCAAAAACTGGAAGACAGATATCTTACTGTTCCACAAACACCCCAAATCATCCAAGACACCAAAGGCAAAGTGCTATTAACATAATGTTTACCTATTTCCTTTTGTTTTCCTTGTTATTTTTTATCTTTATTTTTAACCCTTTCCTTTTTAATGACCTCCAAACTCTCAAAAGGGCCGATTATACCACAACATCTGTGGAATTCCTTTTGGTAGATTTGCCCTCTTAATGCTTAATGACATGGTAATGCATGGGTGTTTCTAAAAGTCATTTATTTTGAATAATATCAAATGTATAAAAATTGCAAGAGTAGTAAAAAAACTCCAAGCCCTTCACTCAGATTCCCCAATTATCATTTTACCACATTTGCCTATTAAACATTTCACAAAAATTACTCTAGTGTATTTATTCCAGAAACCAAAGACATTCCTAGAAAGCCACAATTTGGGAAACTGTTTTACTGGTGCAATATCATTCACAGAGCCCTTCAACTTTGACCCACTATCCAAACCATACCCAATTGCCTCAACAGTATCTCTTTTTCCATTGTCATCCAGTCTGCTTCAATCTGGAACTCTTCCTGAGATACTTCCTCACTTTCACATCTTTGACAGAATTAAGGAGCACAGAAGACACCAACCTGGGTCTACCCAGTATTTCCTCCTGAGCCAATTCAGGCTCTGAATACCCAGCATGAATGCCCCAGCCTGAAGCTATACTCTCCTCAGTACAGCCCATGAGGAGGGACATGACATCCAGCCACCAACACACTGGTGATGTGAACTTGATAACAAGCTGAAATTTCTGCCAGGTTCCTCCACACACAAAAACATGTTTTGTCTTTATGAGAACATACTCTGATTTTCTAAGACTTTGTCCAGTGGAATCCTTAAGGTTTCAGCTAACACATCTATGCTTTCCAAGAGGTTTTCCCCTTCTCCACAAATGAAGTCCTTCAAGATTATATGCACAAGTCAACCAACAAAGCAACACAAAGGTCACCTTTCCCAGTCTTTGCAAATTGGCTTTATGTTTACTGGTGCTCTTTCAGAGGTTAGTTCTCCTACCTGATTATCAGTGTGAGGCAAAAGCACAGGATTCACTTCAGTCTTTTCTGAGCATGCTTGTCCTGGGCATATGCTTCTGGCATTATGAATTTCCCCCCCCATTAGAGAGATCTCTAAAGTCTTAAAAATAGACTTTCCCTACCTTCTGGATCCTTTATTATGTGTCTTAAGTATTGTAATCTTTTAACCCAGGCCACTTTGATTTGATTGTTTTTTACATTAAGTTGTCTCAAACTGCTTCTCTGCCTAGGGCGAGTTCTGGGTGGCAAGCCAGAAAGGAGTGTCCTAGTTCTGTGTTTCAAGCTACAACTTGGTAGATTTTCACAGACATACATGCAACTAGAATGCACATAGGGGTCATTCTGCTGCCTCTGCAATGTGCCAGGGACCCATGCCAAGAGTGCAGGCTAGCTGCACATTGAGCTAGGGAGGGGTTAAGGGAGGGTCCAACCAGGGTGTCAGAGCTTTTGTTACAATTTTTAAGTTGTATTTTCTTTATTCTGTCCTAGCACAGTTATTGTGACCCTTTAACTGTTTTGCAGAGCTCTGAGGAAGATGGTTTTGCCAGTTTTTTGCTAGTTCAAATATTCTGTGAGGGAAAAGAACCCGGGGTGCCTCATGCCACCATCTTCCACAACCAGCTAGTTCCTTCTGTTTTTATCGACCTTGACATTATTAAATAACCATACCACAGAATGGTTATCCATTTTACTCTTGGTGCATATTAAAAATGTAGAAGTTCTTATTATAAACATGTGTTTTCATTCCCCCTGGGTGAACACCTGGGAATAAGAATATTTAATCACATGGCAAGTGTGTGTGAAATTCTTTTTTAAACAACTCTATTGCAGTATAATTTACATGACCTAAAATTCACCTGTTTAAAATATACAATTCATTGATTTTTTAAGTAAATGTACAAAGTTAAGAAACCATCATCACAATCTAATTTTAGATCATTTGCACAATGATTCTTCTATCGTTTCTGATTTATTCCATCCACTACATTTGATACATTTGTTCCCTATTTACTTCTTGAAATTCTTCCATCACCTTTTCTCTAGTTCATCGCATTCTCCTTTTTCTTTTTTTTTAATCTGACCTCATGAACCTTCCTTCTCTGTCTTCTCTGCCTTTTCTTTTAAAACCCTTAGGTATCCCTTGGACTACTTTCCTATTTCAGCAGCTTGTTCTTTCCTTATCACATCCAGATGCTTGACTTTAAACACCATCTGTACTGGCATGACTTGTATATTTATCACTCCATCCCATTCCTATCCTTGCACTCCAGTTTCACACACAGCTGCTTTCAGATCATCTCCATGTGGACATTTAACATGCCAAAAGTGAATCCTAGAATTCTTGAACCTGCTCCTGTTTCCTCCTTTCCATCCTGACAGGTGTTCAGACCTCAGCTTTGCCCCATTTCTTGACTTCTCTTTTTTTCCACTTCATATCCACCCAGTCAGCAAATCCCATACATCATCTTCAGAGGTCATCCACACCTGATGCCTTCTGTTTGCCTCCACCTTTCTTCCCTTGTCAGAACTGACATCATCTCTGTCAGAATGGCTATGGTGACCTCACCCTTCTCATTTTGCCTCATCACCTCTCCAGTTTCTTAAGTGCCTGGAAAATATCTATTTTGTTGTTGTTTGCAGTGTTACATATATCACACATTAAGTCGAATTTATTATTCATGATCAGATCTATCTTTTCTGATGTCTTCTCTTTTCATTCTACCAATTACTGACAGAGTTGCACAAAAATCTCCAATTCTGATTTAGGTTTTTCTATTATCTATTGTATTTCTCTCACTTTTCAAAAGACATGTTATTAGGCACATACAAGTTTTAATTGTTGTATTTTCTTATTATGAAAGGACTCTCTAGAATTTTTTCTTATTACCTATTTTATTTGAAATTAACATGGTGACACAAGATATACTGCTTTTAGTGTTTGCATTGTATATTTCTCCCACCTTTTACTAACAACACTGACCTATGTCTTCAATGAATTTCTTGTAAACCTCATGTGTTTTCTTTTTAAATCCTCTGGACAATATTAAGTGGATCATTTATATTTAATTGTTGTTAGATTTGCATTTTAATCTACCTTCACTTCATGGACTTTCTATTTGTCCCCTTTGTGTAGTTTCTCCTGAATGTTTTCTTTAGTTCTGGTTATTTTTGTTCAATTTTTCTCTTGTATTTATTTAGAAGAGATGCACTATTTTAATATTCTATTAGAAATTATCTGAGAAATTAAACTATTTTTCTTGCCTTATCAAATCTAAAGTTAACACAATATTTTATTCCTTCTTCATGTATTTTAAAACCAAATTATTTCTGCATCTCAATCTTATGACATGATTGATTTTTTAATTCAATTTTATTGAGATATATTCACATACCATGCAGTCATATAAAGCATACCTTCAATTGTTCACAGTACCATTATATAGTTGTGCATTCATCACCAAAATTAATTTTTGAACATTTTCATTACCACACACACACAAATAATAATAAAAATTAAAGTGAAAAAGAACAATTAAAGTAGAAAAGAACACACTGGGTACCTTTTTTTTTTGCCCCCATGTTTTGGCTCATCCATCCATACACTGGACAAAGGGGATTGTGGTTCATGTGGCTTTCCCAATCACATTGTCACCCCTCATAAGCTACATTTTTATACAATTGTCTTCAAGATTCAAGGGTTCTGGGTTGTAGTTTTATTGTTTCAGGTATTTACTGCTAGCTATTCCAATTCATTAGCACCTAAAAAGGGTTGTCTATATTGTATGTAAGAGTGACCTCTCAGCTCCTTTTGGAATCTCTCTGCCACTGAAGCTTATTTCATTTCCTTTCACATCCCTCTTTTGGTCAAGAATATGTCCTCCATCTCATGATGCTGGGTCTAGATTCCTTCCCAGTAGTCATATTCCATGTTTCCAGGGAGATTTATTCCCCTGGATATCAGATCCCATGTAGAGGGGAGGGCTGTGATTTCACCTGCCAAATTGGCTTAGCTAGAGAGAGAGGGCCACAGACATGATTGATTTTTGAATGTTGTAAAGTACTTCATTGATGTAGCTGACAGACATTATTATTTCATGCATTTGATATTCTTCACAATTTATGCAGTTAAGTAACAATTCTTATTGTTCTTCAATCTTACCCAAATCTTGAAATTTCTATCTGGAATTATTTTTCTTATGCCTCAATTATGTCCTTTTACATTTCTGTTAGAATTAGTTCCAGCTAGCAAGTTTTCTCAGTTTTTGTTTCTCTGAAAAAGTTTCTATTTCACTTTATCTTAAGGATTTCACTTTCAGTTTAATTCTACTTTGGCAGTTATTTTCTAATGGCAGTGAAATGATCATATGCCATTCATTGCTTTCTGTCTGTCATTGTTGGTGTTGGCAATTAGCTCATTTGTTTCTCTTAAATTTTTTGAAGTTGTACAAATACATGTTTAGATGTGGGTTTCTTTACAATTTACAAATGTAGTGGAGTGGAGCTATACTAGAAGCAAACTAACCATTACAAAACAAGTCAATGGTTAGTTCTGACTGACTCAAGTTCCCCCATTAACATTAGGGGGTTACCTTTGTAATTATAAGACTCTAAATGTAAAAAAAAATCCACCAGATAAAGGGAGTACAAGTGACAAGATTTTTACAATCAAGGGTACAAGATGCAGGCTATACAATCATTATCAGAGATCAAGGCAGCTGGAAACCAGTTCAGAGATTTCAGGTATTTCCCTATACCTACTTTAAAATTCCAGAAAGTAAAAAAGGAATAGCTATATAAAGATTCAGTAATAATCATCCCCTAACTAACTAGGTTATACACAAAGAGTCCAGCATCTCAGAATTTAGAAATAACCATTATAATTCAAGAATAGATGTGACTGCTATAAGAACCTACAACCTAGGAACCTTTACAGTAAGCCCTCCCCTGATAACTTGTGACCTCAGATTCAATTCTCAGAGTTTGTACATTATAGTTATTTCATATTAGAGAGGTGTTATAATGTTTCCCTTCCATTTCTGGTTTATTTCACTCAACATACCATCCTCAATGTCCATTCACCTCACAACTTCACTCCTTATGGCAGCTCAGTATTCCATTGTATGTTTACACCACAGTTCACCATTCTGTTCATTAGTCAATGTACCCTTAGGCAAACTCAATCCAATGCAAATGTCCATTCATGTCCCTCTGTTTGACTCTTCCAAGAATATACCCAGGACCATATGGCAACCGCATCTTAGCTTCCTATGGAACCAGCATGCTGCCCTCCAAATGTACCATTCTGTTTCCCCACCAATGATGATTAGGTACATCCCTTTCTCCAGCACTTGCATCCCTCTGTTTACCTTTTAGACAGTTTTACTCACACACCATACATTCCATCCTAAGTAAGCAATCAGTGGTTCCCTGTATAATTACATAGTTATGTACTCATCACCACTATCTATATAAGAATATTTCCATTTCTTCCACAAAGAAAGAGGAAGAGATGAAAAAATTAAAAGGAAAAAAGAAAAAGAAAAAAATGACATCTAAAAAAGTAACAAAAGAAAAACTAAAATTAAAATAAAATACAATTAAAAAGTTAGACAACAACACCAAAGCCAAGAATCTCATGCCCCTCCTTTATATTCCCCTTATAGACATTTAGTTTTGGTATATTGCCTTTACTGTTAACTATAGACCCTAAATTGCATTGATTGTATTTTCCCCAATACCACCCCATTTTTGACATCTTGCAAAGTTGACATTCATTTGTTCTCCTTCATGTAAAAACATATTTGCACATTTAACTGCAATCATTGAGCACTCTATGTTTCACTAAGTTATACAGTCCCAGTCTTCTATCTTTCCCACATGGCCCTAACCTTTTTTCAACTATACTTACAGTTATCTTTGTCCAGTGTACTTACATTATTGTGCTACCATCAACCAATATTGTCCTCCAAACCTCTCACTCCTGTCTTTTCCTATCTGTCTGTAGTACTCCCTTTAGTATTTCCTGTAGAGCAGGTATCTTGTTCACAAACTCTCTCACTGTCTCTCTGAGAATATTTTAAACTATCCCTCATTTTTGCCAGATATAGAATTCTTGGTTGGCAGTTTTTCTCTTTCAATATCTTAAATATAACATACCATTGCCTTCTCCCTCAATGGTTTCTACTGAGAAATCTGCACATAGTCTTATCAAGCTTCCCTTGTATGTGATGGATCACTTTCTCTTGCTGCTTTCAGAATTCTCTGCCTTTGACATTTGATGATCTGATTATTAAGTGTGTTGGCATAGATCTGTTCAGATCTAATCTGTTTAGGGTACACTGCACCTCTTAGATCCTAAATTTTATGTCTTTCATAAGAGATGGTAAATTTTCAGTGATTATTTCCTCCATTTTTGTTTCTGCCCCTTTTCCCTTCTCTTTTCCTTCTGGGACACTGATGACATGTATATTCATGTGCTTCATGTTGTCATTAAATTCCCTGAGATGCTGCTCATATTTTTTCATAAATTTCCCTGTCTGTTCTTTTGTGTGTAGGATTGCAGATGTCTTGTCCTCTAGTTCATGAATCCTTTCTTCTGACCCTTCAAATCTGCTGTAGTATATCTCCATTGTGTTTTTCATCTCTTCTATTCTTTCATTCCCATAAGTTCTGCCAATTGTTTTTTTTTTGTTTGTTTGTTTGTTTGTTTGGGGGGGGGATATGCCGCTCAGTTCCTTTATTGAGAAAATGGGGGAAGCAAACTAGAGCGAGCTGTTTTGAAATAAAGATCTATAACATACTCATTGATAATGGGATCTTAGTTCATTGTTAAGTTTACCAACCTCTCTGCCACCTCCCCATTTGAGTCAATACACTCTTGCCATATGCTTTAAGAATCCCATCATTTCTCTCAGCTTTCAGAGCTGTGTGGGAGCCCTCAGCCCAGGGCCTTCCCCAAGTGCCTTGAAGACTGCACACTGCAAGTTGCTTGACCTAGGACAGTCAAGGTTTGACCTACTCTCCATGTCAAATCAGGCCTCCAGCACTAAATGTAATCTACAGCTTGCCCTCCTGAAACTACCTCCTCCCTGAAACTCCCTGAAGTTTCAAGATAGTCTATAATCCTCCCCTCCTCCCTGTTGACTACAATCAGTCCCTCCCTACGTCCTAGGACTCCTGCTCCCCTCATACCCATTTGAATGTCTTTGTTCTAACCCTTATAAACCACTCCCTGGCACCCCCTGCTTTGTGGAGAATCTTCATGTTGAGCTCTGAACCCGCTGCCACTCAGAGCAGCTCCTGAATCCATTCAGAGCAGCTCCTGAACCCAGGGCAATGTGACTGACTTCCCACCCTGTAGATAAGCCCCAAAATAAAAGCTCATGTCTCAGAACATGTCCAGTGCTTTCTTTAGTCCTTTGGCTGCAAAAGCCCTCTTGAGCTGTGGCAAGCTGCTATCACAAATTAGTTTGACTTAAACAACAACCGTCTATTGGCTCACGGTTTCAGAGGCCAGAGGTCCCAATCAAGGAGTTGCCATGAGCATGCTTTGTCCCGGGGTCTGTGGCCTTCTGGTGCCGGCGGTTGGCAGTGCTTGGGGTTCCTTGGCTTGTATCTCTGGTCCCATCACATGGCGCTATCCTCTCCTTTCCTCTCTTCTGGGCTTCCACTGACTTCTGGCTTCTCCCCAATTGTTTTTTAAACTTCTGAGTTCTTCCTTATGTTTGCCCAATGTCTTCTTTATATCCTTCATCTGTTTTGTCATATCTTCCCTCAACTTGGTGATTTGATTTTTGAATTGATTTAGCATATTTGTTTGAACATCTTTAATTGGTTTTTCAACTCCTGTATCTCATTTGAAGTGTAAATTTTTTCCTTTGACTGTGCCATATCTTCATTTTCTCTGGTGTCATTCATAATTTTTTGTTGTCTAGGCCTGGTTTCCTTGATGAACTGAATCAGATTTTCCAAGACCACATGGGCTCAGGTCTCAGGAGGAGAATATATGAATTAACAGGTTTTCCTGAGGGTGAGACCCAGGAGATTGTGAGAATTTCCTGTAAGGCCTTCAGATTCTGTGCTTTTCCTATCATTCCCAATAGGTGGTGCTTCCCAGTCTGTAGCTCCCCACTGTTGTAAAGAGGTGTGGTCCTTTTAATTCTCAGGGGATCCTCTCTTGGCCAGGGGCCAAGGGTGTCAGAAGCCAAGCTTAATTTTTTTCTGGTACCCACCCCAGGCCCTGGGGTCTGAATTCTCTGAAAGATGACAGCTACTTAAGCTTGCCCCACCCCTCTTTCCTAAGGGAAAATACACCCTTTAGGGAATTATCTTCTACACTTGAAGTCCTCTTGTGTCTCTGACTGTTAACTTCACCCTTGCCTGGGTCAGGGCTGAAAATCAAAAATGTCTGAGGCTTTATTTAATGAGCTTAGAATGACAAAAAAAAAAGGAAAAAGAGAGAAAGCCCCTTTTCTGAGCCAGTCCCCAGTCCCCTGCTGTTTCACTGGTTGATTAGTGTTGGTACCTGGTTCTCTGTGCCACTTTTCTTGGGACCCAGCTGTTTTCCAGTATTCCAAACCCAGCTGTCTCCAAAATCCTCTGTTTTTAATTATCTATGCATTTATTTTCTGTCATCCCTGTCTCCTCTCTGCTGGGAGGAACCTCAGGTTCCATTTCTGCTTGCTCCAGGTTTATCTGTGCTTGTAGCTTGTATCCAGTAGTCCAAATTTCTTTATTTAAACCACAATTGGAGCTTGGTTGAGTTACTTTCCCTCACTCCAGATAACCTGCTTCTTTTTTCCACAGGGAATGTTTCAGCTTGTCCTGCCATGCTGATGGGGAAGGGGCACCAGCTCCACGGTTTGGGGAGCTTTACTTACAGTTCTATGCTGTGATCTCAGCCATTCCACCCATTCCAGGCTTATGGATGATGTGTTCAGTTTTGGATGTCTCCCAACAGTTGTTCTAGACTATTTGCTATTCATTCCTGGCTATTTACTAGTTGCTCTAGAGGACTAACTAAATTCCACACCCCTGTATGCCACCATCTTACCTCACCTCCCCCTATTATTTATGTATTTTGTGTCTTTATTTTATTTCTCATCTGCCCATACACCAGATAAAGACAGTGTCAGTCACATGATTTTCATAATCACATGGTCACACAATAAAAGCTCTGTAGTTATACAGTCATCATGGAGAATCAGTGCTACTGCATTACAGTTCAACAGTTTCAGGTACTTCCCTCTAGCTATTCTAATACACTAGATACTAAAAAGAATTATCTATATAATGCATAAGAATAACCTCCAGAATGACCTCTTGACTCTATTTGAAATCTCTTAGCCACTGAAACTTTATTTTGTTTCTTTTCTCCCTTTTAGTCAAGAAGACATTCTCAATCCCATGATGTCAGGGCCAGGCTCATCCATGGGAGTCATGTCCCACATTGCCAGGGAGACTTACACCCCTGGGAGTCATGTCCCATGTAGGAGGGAGAGGAATGACTTAATTTGCCAAGTTGGCTTAGAGGTACAGGCCACATCTGAGAAACCAAAGAGGTTTTCTTGGGGTGATTCTTAGGCATACTTTTAAGTAGGCTTAATTTTGCCATTGTAGAGATAAGTTTCTTAGAGACAATCCTCTAGGTTGATGGATTGGCTTATTAAATTGTCTCCCTAATTTTTGAAAGACAATCTTGCCAAATATATAGTTTTTTGGTTGGCAGTTGTTTTCTTTCAGCACTTAAGTATTTCAAGTCACTTCCTTCTTGACCACATGGATTCTGATGAGAAAACTAGCACTCAATCTAATTCAAACTCACTTGTATATAACACATTGTGTTATTAAGAGCTTTCAGAACTCTCTCTTTGTCCTTTCCATTTGATGATGTCATCAATATGTGATATGGTGTGTTTTTCTTCCATTATTTCCTTTTTGGTGTTCTCTGGGCATATTCACATGTTTTCTAAGTTTGGAAAGTTTTCTGTCCTTATTTTTTTGAATATTCCTTCTGCCTCTTTCTCTCTACTGTTTATAGAACTCATGTAATGTGTATGTTGGTATGATTGATGGTGTCTCAGATGTCTTTCAGGCTATTTTCACTTTTTATAATTCTTTTTTCTTTCTCTTTCTCGGCCTGATTCATTTCAATTATCTTGCCTTTGTGTTCACTGATTCTTTCTTCTTCCACCACCAATCTGCTGTTGAAACCCTCCTGAGAATTTTTCATTTCATTTATTGTGGTTTTCAACTCCAGTAGTTCTGTGTCTGTTTCCTATTTAAAATTTCTTTATCTTCACTAAGATTCTCATATTATTAATTCATTGCTTTTCTGATATCCTTTACCTCTTTCTTTGTATTAGCTTTCATCTCCTTAAGCATATTGAATATCAATTTTCTAAGTTGTCTAGTGTGTCCATATTCTGGTCTACTTCAATGACGTTTTCTGGAATTTTTCCTTCTTCCTTTGGATGGGTCATCATTTCCTGTATCTTTGTTTTTCTTGTAATCTTTTGTTGCATACTATACATTTTAATATTTTAAAATGCTTAATCTGGGATTTATTCCCTGAGATGTCTGTTTCTTGATTTTGTAACCAGTTAGTAATGTGATAGAGATTGAAATTCATGCTTTAGTATTCCTGTGTTATCATTAGATGACCTGCTAGAATATTTTAGAGAATTCTATCCCTCTGTTCCCACAGTAGTAAGCCTCTGGGTGGTGCAGCTTTGGATATCCCCATTGTCACCCTGGGATGATTGCATTTGAATGTCTCTCATTCTCTTTCTCAGACCAGTCCAGCAGTTAAATTCCACTAACTACAGGCCCATTACTTTATTGCTTTTAACCATATCTTGAAGACAACCATATCTTGAAAGATATTGCTTTTAATCATATCTTGGACATAATTACATCTACAGATTAATCCAGTCACTTGCAATACTGTGGAAGGAAGTGTACCTGAGGGCAGTGTTTGATGTTTATTCTGACCAAGAGTGCTTCTCTCAGCCATCTCCTTCCCAGGTTTTCTCTTACAAACCAGTCAGCTAACAGTTTGGCTTGTATGTTCACTAAATCCATGCATCTCCTTCCTGTTGCTTCCATCACCTTCTCCACTGTTTTCAGAGCACCCTTGAAATTTTCCACCCTGTTGTGAATAGAAACAGTTCTCTTGGAAAGAGATTAGTTTGCATTTGATTTACAGGTTCTTTCTCTCCTCTGGCAAAATCTAAAAGTCTCTTAGCCAAGGTTTAGGAACTGGGGAGTGGAAAAGTAGCAAGATATGCCTACCTTTGGAGCTAAGCTTTTGGAGAGAGATGGTGAAGAGCAGTAGACTGAGGTACTCTCAGTTTGCTTCTTCTGGAATGGAATCAATTTAGAAACCAGGGTAATGGGCATCAGGATCCCCTTATACTCAGGGATGACTAGTTCATGAATGGGGGCAGCTGGAAGTATAGAACTCCCACCTCTCCCTGCTTCTCTACTGCACTAGTTCTGAAGTTAGCTTCCAGAGCAAGTAGCTAGAGAAGGATGGGTAATGCTGACCACCTGCTACTCCTGGGAAGAACCCCCCCTGACTGGGGGTTTGGGAAAGGAAGGAGTCTTGTGTTCCTGGCTATCCTAGTCCACAGTGGAATCTCCCCCTTGTTGATCTTTTAGACAACTTGGCTCTGACTCAGCATGGAAAATGAATTAGACTGATTAACTTGGCCCTGGCTTGGTGTGGAAAATGAATTAGTCTTTTGTACTTTATGAAGATTGTATAATGTAATTGTACATTGTAAATAGTATAAAATAAATGCATGTAAAATAGAAAAAAACTGAGGGAATGATCTCAGTTTATTATCACAGACTCCCTTTTCTTATCAAATTTTTGTAGATAGTGATAGTATTGTATTTGATATTCCATGGGAAGCTTTTGGCCTTAGATGGTTTTCAATGCAGTTTAGTGCAGTTTTCCAGAACAGACTGTATTCTTCTTCTGATGTATACTTATGAATGAACTAGTGGCCTAATTAACCAGGTAAGAAGAATCTCTTGTTTTTGTTTGAGAGTTCAACAGTGATTTTAATCACTTCATTCAATTGCAGAAATACTGAATGCTACAAGTTCCTTTTGCAGTAATACTGAATGCTAGAAGTTCTTGCAAATTGTAATTTGTTATATAGCCTCAGGCTCCTCTTCAGTAAAAGAATTTCTTCACTTTCCCCACCCACAGACCACAGGTTTATACTGGTAGGATATTTGAGTAACCCACTTTGCCTAACCCAGTAAACTACTTGAAAATCATTGACCTAGAGGCACACATTTTTACTTCTTGTTTTCCTTAAATGTGCCAAAGATAAACTGCACCATTTCAAAAATTTTGTTAAAGTATATTTGGGCAACAAACCAATTGAAAATGGATAGTGCCAAACTGAAAATGGTAAGTAGCTCCACCTAGTGACTGGAAAGAGAAGGGTTTATAGGGCAAATGTGGAAGCAAGTGAGAAAATGTTTTGATTGGGTGATGTTACATTTCCATTTTTACATAATGGGATCTTATGATGGGGAGCAGATATACATTGACTAGTATAGTATCCTTGTCCTTTCTGATAAGCTCTCCCTAGTGGACCAAAACTGGTTCATCACCAGGTGTTGCTTATCTGCAGTTTTGCAAGGTGCATTCCATTGTCCCATTTTGTTTTTCAGAAAGCCCCTGCAGATCAATTGTTTTTGTCTTTTGGAAAATTCTTTTTCAGAAAGTGATCCCACCTCCAATGCCCAATGTAGGTGACCATTTTCTTTTGCTTAATTGTACACCCTTTTGGTCATCCCTGTTGATTTCCTTTTGGTCAGTCCAGTAGGCTTGTTTAGTCATTTTGTTTTTTTTTTTTTCTTTCTAGATAGCAGTGCGGTTCATCAGGACTGTTCAATTACATTTAAGACTGTTGAAACAGGGTTTCTTACTTAATTCAGCACCTACACATACAGTTCTCTCTCTTTAAGTTGTCTATTTTTATTTTTATTTTATCTTGGTCCACTAGAAACAGTCCCATTTCTATCTCATTTTCTTTTGATTAACTATCTTAGAAGCAACAATCTGTCTTGAGGGTGACAAGGAATTTTAACAGGATCTGAAAACATGGTTTGTACAAAAAGAAATAAAAGCATATAAACTAATAATCACAATTAAAATTGTAAATCCAAGGTGTACTAGTTGTCCTTATATTACATTAAACCAAAAACCTAGGTCAGGAAATAGATCTGTCCATTGAAATGATTCACTCTGACTGATATTATGAAACATCTTTAACTTGGTCTTTTAAAAGATTGAGGTTATGTGTCACTGTGCCAGACTTGACATAAAAACAACATTGTTCATGGGTAGTCAAGGTATCTAGAGCCCTTCTGTTTTGCAAGACCACTGAGGTTAAGCTGTACATTTAATTAAGGCTGCAGGGTATGTAAAGCATTTATGGTGGTGTTAAAGCAATGGTTTATTATCTTAGATATTAGGTATCACTCCAGGTTATATGTTCCTACAAAGGTATGATAGTGTGCATGAAAAGGTGAAACTCTGTATTATGGTAGATCAAGTTTGATTTCTGATGTACAAAAAACCCTAAGTTAGATATCTGACTGGCATTCAGGTTAGACAAAGATCACAAGTTACAGGTAGATTAAAAAATCATCAGGAGTAACATCTGATAACCCACAGGAGTGTGTTGTAGTTTTCTATTGAAATATTTCTCTCTACAGTCACCCTCCTTTTGAGATTACTCTTCTTCATTAGATTGGCCTGATTTTTCACATAGGTGCAGCAAGACTGGTGATTTTCAATATAGGTCTTTTAAAGTTTGCTTTGCTGGAAGTTTTCTTGTGGAATCTCAAGTTGGACTTCACTTAATGTAGAAGTTGAATAGTTTTTATTTTTATTTTATAAATAATAATTTCATTGTTATTAGCCATGCTGCATTGTGGGGAAACCATTGGTTGGCATTTGGAGGCAGACTAGTTCTTTTTTAAAAAACCCAAAAGCAGCTGCAAATACAGCAGTGAGAACCACACAGTGAAGTGTGGCAGGAATGAGCTGTGCAAATGCCTCATTATCTGGAGTGGAAGATAGCCTTTCATAGACCCACTGCTAATTGTCTCATTGTGAGGAGGGCAGAGGTGAGCCAAAAGGAGAAAAAAACATGCCCCTTGCAGCCATCTTCCCAGTGGGCTGGGAGCACTCCTGCCAGGTGCTGGAGCCACAGACCAGAGCCACACCAAGGGACCCAGTGTGACAGGAAGTGTTTCTGGAAACACCATGCACACACCACAATCTCAGGCAGGGACAGTGGCCATTCACATGCCCACAGCTGGTTGTCCCAGAGCTCAGAAGGCAGAGCTGTGCATAAAGAGGGAGGTTAACATGCCCCATTCAGCCATCTTTACAGGAGGCTGAGAATGCCCCTGCATGGCCCAGTGGCCAGGGCTTCCCTTGAGGGGCCTGCACTTGTGACATAGCACAGCCTTCCCTCAGCAGAGGCCCAGGAAGGGCATGGCTGGGAATAGAGACCCACTGAGAAATCCCAGGGACCCTATGCCAATACCAAGGACTTGTGGGTCAGTGGCAGAGACAATCTGTGGTGAGACTGAAATGAAGGTTTAAACTCTTGCAACAGCCTTAAATCTCAAGGAACAGCTGGGAGGTTTGATTATTAAAGCTGCCCTGCCTCCCTAACCACTCAGACACATGCCCCATATTCAGGGCAGACAGCACCAACAACACAGCCAAACTTGGTGCACAAATTGGACCCCACAAGAACCAGACCCCCACACACCACAAAGACAAAATTGGGGAGAACTGACTTGAGCAGAATAGGTGACTCACGGATGCCATCTGCTGGTTAGTTAAAGTGTACACCACCAAGCTGTAGATCTGACACATTAGAGGTTGGGGTTTGAATAATCCTTCATATCCTAAAAGAACACTGTCAAGTAAAGCAAATAACAAGAGCCCAAAAACAACAGAAACTTTTAAAGCATATGAAAAAACCAGATGATATGGATAACACAAACACAAACACCCTAATCAAAAGATCAGATGAGACACAGTACTTGGAGCAATTAATCAAAAAACTAAAGACAAACAATAAAAGCATGGCACAGGATATAAAGGACATGAAGAAGAGCATGGTACAGGATGTAAAGGACATGAAGAAGGCCCTAGAAGAGCATAAAGAATAAATTGCAAGAGTAAATAAAAAAATAGATGATCTTATGGAAATAAAAGAAACTGTTGACCAAATTAAAAAGATTCTGGATACTCATAGTACAAGACTAGAGAAAGCTGAACAATGACTAAATGACCTTGAGAATCACAGAATGGAAAATGAAAGAACAAAAGAAAGAATGGGGAAAATTTTGAAGAAATCAAAATGAATCTCAGGGATATGATAGATAAAGTAAAATGTCCAAATATAAGACTCATTGGTGTCCCAGAAGGGGAAGAGAAGGGTAAAAGTCTAGAAAGAGTGTTCAAAGAAATTGTTGGGGAAAACTTCCCAAACCTTATATGCAATATAAATACAAAAAGCATAAATGCCCAGTGAACTCCAAATAGAATAAATCCAAATAAACCCACTCCAAGATATATTCTGATCAGACTCTCAAATACTGAAGAGAAGAAGCAAGTTTTGAAAGCAGCAAAAGAAAAACAATTCACCACATACAAAGGAAACAACATAAACTAAGTAGTGACTACTCAGTGGCCACCATGGAGGTGAGAAGGCAGTGGCATGACATATTTAAAATTCTGAGAGAGAAAAATTTCCAACCAAGAATATTTTATCCAGCAAAACTCTCCTTCAAATTTGAGCAAGAGCTTCAATTTTTCACAGACAAACAAATGCTGAGAGATTTTGCTAATAAAAGACCTTCCCTACTTCAGATACTAAAGGGAGCCTTACCAACAGAGAAACAAAGAAAGGAGAAAGAGATATAGAGAAATTTAACAGACATATATAGAAAACATTACATCCCAAATCACCAGGATACACATTCTCCTCTAGTGATCATGGAACTTTCTCCAGAATAGACCATAGGGTGGGACATAAAACAAGCCTCAATAAATTTAAAAAAAATTGAAATTATTCAAAGCACATTCTCTGATCACAATGGAATACAAATAGAAGTCAATAACCATCAGAGACTTAGAAAATACACCAACACCTGGAGGTTAAAAATGAGGGGGAGATGAAAACATTCCTAGATAATCAAAAGCTGAGAGTCTTCATCACCAGTAGAGCAGTCCTATAAGAAATGCTAAAGGGAATTGGGCAGGCTGAATTGAAGGGACACTAACAACTGACTGAAACCACATGAAGAAATAAAGGTTTCCAGTAAAGATCACAGGGTAAATATAAATATCAATATTACTATATTTTTTATTTGTAACTCCACTACTTCCTACAGGATCTAAAACATATAAAGTGTAATGATAAATCAGTGGTTTTGGACTCAATGTGAAATACGTAATTTTTGCCAAGAACTACATAAAAGTGGGGGAATGGAGGAAGGAGTATAGGGACATAACTTATGTGTCCTATTGAAGCTAAGTTGGTATCAAAGGAAACAAGATTGTTATAGACTTAAGTTGTTAAATTTAAGCCCCATGGTAAACACGAAGAAAATATCAGGGTATATAATCATAGAGATGAAAAGCAGAGTATGGGCTATGAGAAGTGGGTGAAGGGGCAATGGGGAGTTAATAAGAAATGAGTGTAGGGTTTCTGTTTGAAGTGAAGGGAAATTTCTAGTAATGGATGGTGGGAAGGTGATGGCATTGCAACATTGTGAATGTGATTAATCCCACTAAACAGAATGCTTGGGAGGCTTTGGAATGGAAGATTTATGCTGTAGATATGTTTCCACAATTGAAAAAAAAAAAGATAGTCTAAATAGATAATGACAATTAAATGCCATAGATAATCCTTGATGAGATCTAAGAATAGAGGAGAAAAGGCTCAAAAGGACACAATTGGGACATAAGGAAAAAAAATGAAATATAGAATGTAATCAATGTTAAATTTCTTGAACTTCTTAACTATACTTAATGTAATTAAATAAATGAATATTCTTGTTCATAGGAAATTTACATGTGAATTATATTATTTGTTCAAGGATGTGTGCAACTTGCTCTCATATGTTCAGAAGACAGAGCAACACATAGGGAAGGAGGGAGGGAGGGAAAGAAAAACATGGTAAAGTGACAAAATATTAAAGTTGGTAGATCAGGGTATTGGTGGAGGGGGATTGGGGTATGCTAGAGTTCTGTGTATGGGGGTTGTATTATTTTTGCAACTGTTCCTGTAAGTTTGAATTTATTTCAAAATAAAAAATTATAAAAGATACAGTTGAGATATTGTTTCACTTTAATGAAATGATCAATTAAAGATTTTCAAATAAGTGTGCTAAATCAATTGAAAAACCAAATCAACAAGTTCAAGGAAGATATGGCAAAAGAGGAGGGGCAAGATGGAAGCATAGAGAGGAGTGGAAAACACTGGACAAACACAAAGTAGAAATCAAAAGTTTGAAAGAAACAACTGGCAGAATCTATGGAAATGAAAGGCACAACACAAGAGATTAAAAACACAATGGAGACATACAAGAGCAGATCTCAAGAGACAGAAGAAAACACTCAGGAACAGGAGAACAAGACACCTGAAATCCTACACACAAAAGAATAGAAAGAGAAAAGAATGGAAAAATAGGAGCAACGTCTCAGGGAACTGAAGGACAACATGAAGTGCATGAATGAACATGTCATGAGTGTCTCAGGAGGAGAAGACAAGGAAAAAAGTGCAGAAACAAAAACAAAAGAAATAACCAATGAAAATTTCCTATCTCTTATGAAAGACATAAAATTACAGATCCAAGAAGTGCAACATACCCCAAACAGAGTAGATCTGAATAGAACTACACCAAGACACTTAATAATCAGATTATCAAACATCAAAGACAAAGGGAGAATCCTGAAAGCAGCAAGAGAAGTGATCCATCACATAAAAAGGAAGCTTGCTGTGACTATGTGTGGATTTCTCAGTAGAAACCATGAAGACAAGAAGGAAGTGGAGTGATATATTTAAGATACCGAAAGAGAAAAATCACCAACCAAGAATCCTATATCCATTAAAACTGTCCTTCAAATGTGAAGGAGAGGTTAAAATATTCTCTGACAGACAATGAGAGAGTTTGTGAACACGATACATGCTATACAGGAAATACAAAAGGGAGAACTACAGACATAGGAAAAAACAGAAGTGAGAGGTTTAGAGCACAGTTTTGGGTGATGGCAGCACAGCAATGCAAGTACACTGAACAAAGATGACTGTGGGTATTGTTGAAAGAGGAAGATTACGAGCATGTGGGACACCAGAAGGAAAGAGGAAAGATAAAGACTGGGACTGTATAACTCATGAAACCTAGAGTGATAAACAATTGTGATAAAATGTACAAATATGTTTTTACATTAGGGAGAACAAATGAATGTCAACATTGCAAGGTGTTAAAAATAGAGTGGTCTTGGGGAAAATACAGTCAAAGCAAACTAGTTAACAGACACATGGTATTATGCTTCCTTTAACGTAAAACAAATACAATATACCAGAAAGGATTGGCTTTTATAAAGGGGATATTAGGTTACAAATTTAGAGTTCTAAGGCCACAATGGTGTCCATACTAAGGCATCAACAGGAGGATACCTTCACTGTAGAAAGGCCAATGGCACCTGGAACACCTCTGTGAGCTGGAAAGGTGTATGGCTGGTGTCTGTTTGTCCTTTGCTCCTGGGTTGCATTGCTTTTATCTTCTGATTCCAGTGGCTTTCTCTTTAAGCATCTGTGGGTTCTCACTTTGCTTCTCCAGGGCAATCTCTGGGCTTCATTTCATAGCTTAGAATCACCAAACATCTTTCTCTACATTTGCAGACGTCTGGGTCTGCATGGGCTTTGAGAGTTCTCTCTCTCCCTGAGCTCCTGCAAGGACTCCAGTAAACTAATTAAGATCTGCCTTGAATGGCCAGGGTCACACCTCCATGGAAATAATCTAATCAAAATGTCCCACCCACAATTGGGTGGGTCAAAACTCCATGGAAACAACCTGATCAAAATATCCCACCCACATTAAGTCTGCATTCACAAGATTGGATTAAAAAACATAGCTTTTCTGGGGTATATAACAGTTTCAAACTGGCACAGTTGTACAAATACTCTTTTTCCGTTGGAAATATGGGAAGTTTGGTTTCCTTAACTTCTGGTATTTGGGAGTATTAATTTATATATAAGCACTTATTTTTCTTTAAGCCAATTAGAATAATGCTCTTTTAAGGAGTTTTATAAGTTGATTTGGTAGTACCATGTAGAAGCAGGAAAATACCATACAACAAACATATAGACAGCTCACAGCTTCGATGTAAATTCTTTTTCAGTCATGAGAAGACATAAAAACAGTAACACAGAAAACATAGAAATATATAACTCATCAGTTTATATTGAGGAGCTCACTTTCTGTCCTTTCCCACTCTTACATTATTTTTCAGAATTTCTTCTTAGCAGATGGGAAAGTTGATGTTATTTGCTTATAAAAGCTTCCCATAGATACTTGTATGGGAGAATTTTAAGATCATCTTGGCCCAGATAGTTAATTGTTTAGAGGATTTGCCCTATTTCTTGGGCCTCTTTGTCCCATAGATATCTTATGGAAAGAGAGATCCCATAGAACCCTTTCTAGAATAGTCCAACAGGGTTTTGCCTTCCAGGATTTAGGATCTGAGATTCCATACAATATGTGTACAAGCTGATATGCATCAGTAATCCTGGGTCATAGGCACCCAGAATAATACCAAATTCTTCTATGAATAGTTGTGCCTCTGAGTTTCATCTTTGACCATGGGTTAAAGGTGATGGTGGCTGGAATGCCAGGGTCTGTGGAGGGTCTAACATAAAAGGGCATCTGTCTAGTTTCCATTTATTCCTCACCCTCCAAGTAAAAAGTAAGAGGGTTAGTAGATTTGGAGTAATTAGGAAAGTAGGGAAAAGAGAAGGGAATGAAGGCACAGTTGGAACCAAGTCAGTTTCTCCACAGTCCTTGTCAGTTCTTTGGTTCTTGTTTCTTAAGGTTTTCTACTTGCTTTTGTAAGGAGATTTTATAGCTGTTTTGATAAAGGTTTTTTAAATGTTTTTGTTGAGGTTTTGTGATGGTTAGGTTCTTGTGTCAATTTGGCCAGGTGATAGTACCCAGGTATCTGGTCAAGCAAGCACTGACCTAACCATTACAGCAAAGACATTTGTGGCTGGTTAATAAACCAGAAGGCTGGCTTTTTAAATCATCAGTCAGTTGGCTGCAGCTGACTGATTACATCAAGGAAGCATGTGTCTTTCACAATGAGAGAATGCAATCAGCTGGATTTAATCCAATCAGTTGAAGACATTTGTGCCTGTTTGAATATATTATGTCCCCCAAAATGCCATTATCTTTGATGTAATCTTGTGTGGGCAGATGAATCAGTGTTGATTAGATTGTAACTCTTTGAGTGTTTCCGTGGAGATGCAGCCAACCCATCTGTGGGTGATGACTCTGATTGGATAATTTCCAAGGAGCTGTTACACCACCCATTCAGGGTGGGTCTAAATTTAATCACTGGAACCATATAAATGAGCTGACAAACAGAAGGAACTCGGTGCAGCTGAGAGTGTCATTTTGAAGAGGAGCTACAACCAAGAGGGACACTTTGAAGAATGCACAGGAGCTGAGAAGAGAGAGTAGCTGCAAATGAGAGTTTGAAGACGGCCATTGAAAGCAGACTTGCTCTGGAGAAGCTGAGAGGTCTGGAGAAGCTAAGAGAGGACAAAAACCCCAAGAGCAGCTAAGAGTGACATTTTTGAGGAGCTGAAGCCTAGAGAAGAACATCCTGGGAGAAAGCCATTTTGAAACCAGAACTCTGGAGCAGAAACCAACTATGTGCCTTCCCAACTAACAGAAGTTTTCCATATGCCATTGGCCATCCTCCAGTGAAGGTACTTGATTGTTGATGCATTAGCTTTGACACTTTATGGCCTTAAGACTGTAACTGTGTAACCAAATAAACCCCCTTTATAAAAGCTGATCCATTTCTGGTGTTTTGCATTCAGGCAGCATTAGCAAGCTAGAAAAGATTTTGGTACAGGAAGTGGGGTGCTGGTGCTGCTGAGTTTGCAAATACCAAACATGTTGGGATGGCTTTTTAAATGGATAAGGGGAACATCCTGGAAGAATGGTGAGGAGCTTGATAGAAAAGGCCTAAACACTTCAAAGAGACTGTGGAAAGATGGACTTTGAAGATACTTCTGATGAGGTCTTGAGCAGAAATGATGTATGTGTTGTTGCAAACTTGAAGGAAGGTGATCCTCATTTTAAGGTGGCAGAGAATTTAGCAAAATTGAGTCCTGGTGTTGGATGGGAGGCAGAATTTGAAAGCAATGACCTGGAATATCTAGCTGATGAGATCTCCAAGCAAAATATACAAGAATTAGCCTGGCTTCCCCTTGCAGCTTATAGTAAAATGAGACAGAACAGAGATAAGCTGAGAAATGAACTCTTGGTTTCAAAGAAACCAGAAATTGATGGCCTGAAAAACTCTGGGCTTCCAAGGTGTGAAATCCCAGAAGCTACAGCCCAACAAGAGGAAGTAACCAAACATGGAACCCAGCTGCCATTTCAGTACAAGCCAAGACTGGAGAAGGAGTTAAGCAGAAAGGATTTGTAGAAAGTCCTATTGTCTGATGGCTTTGACCCTAGTGTGCTTCATGTGAAGCCAACAGAATTTTTGCAAGCTCTTTGCAGACAGAGCCACTGCCAGTTGGGACTGTAGGAGAAAGACAAGGAACAAATTGAAAGAAAATTTTTCCAAAGACAAAGCCATGGAGGTTGAGGTCTGGAGTCAAGAAGCCTTGGGCTGGGAGAGCAGAGTGGCCCACATGCATGGAAAGGGTGAGTTTGCCCCGAAGGTCAAGGGTGGGCATTCTGCCTTGATGCTCCAGAAGACTTTTGCCACCCTAGGCCCCAAAGAGGGTGGAGCACATTCTCAGGGAATTGGGGAGAGCCTGGCTGCCAACCCAGTGTTCCATAAGGGATTGAGCATGTGCCCCAGAGATGGAAGGGAATCCAGGTGCTGCCCTGATGTTTGAGGAGAGTGGGGCTAAGAAGGTGGTCTCCCCAGTGTGTGGATATGTTGGAGAACTCACCCCAGCATTTGGAGAGGAAAGGGATGCCAAAAAAGGCCCTTAAGAAGGGTTAGAATCCTGCTCTCTCAAGCCCCAAGGATGCAACATCATTCTGTTAATGACTCTCAGACTTTGAAGTCTAATGGAGTTTGCCCTGCAGGTTTTAGAAACTGTTTTGTTCCTGTTGACTGTGTTTTCCTTTCAGTTTCTCCTTGTGGAAATGGGAATGTTTACCCAATGACTGTCCCTCCTTTATATACTGGCAGTACATAACTTGTTCAAAATTCCACAGGTCCACAGCTAGAGGGGAATTATGCTGTTGGATAGACAATGCCTGTAACTGATTTTGATGGGATCTTGTACTGAGCTATTGTTACTGAAATGATTTAAGTTTCTGTGATATTCTTGTGGGATGAATGCATTTTTTATATGGAAGGATCATGACATTTTGGGGTCCAGGGGGTGGAATGTGCCAGTCTGAATATTTTGTCCCCCAAAATGCCATTTTCTTTGATGTAATCTTGTGTGGGCAGATGAATCAGTGTTGATTAGATTGTAACTCTTTGAGTGTTTCCGTGGAGATGCAGCCAACCCAACTGTGGGTGATGACTCTGATTGGATAATTTCCAAGGAGCTGTTACACCACCCATTCAGGGTGGGTCTAAATTTAATCACTGGAACCATATAAATGAGCTGACAAACAGAAGGAACTTGGTGCAGCTGAGAGTGACATTTTGAAGAGGAGCTACAACCAAGAGGGACACTTTGAAGAATGTACAGGAGATGAGAAGAGAGAGTAGCTGCTGATGAGAGACAGATTGAAGATGGCTGTTGAAAGCAGACTTTTGCTCTGGGGTAGCTAAGAGAGGACAAAAACCCCAAGAGAAACTAAGAGTGACATTTTTGAGGAGCTGAAGCCTAGAGAAGAACATCCTGGGAGAAAGATATTTTGAAACCATAACTCTGGAGCAGACACCAGCCATGTGCCTTCCCAGCTAACAGGTTTTCCAGATGCCATTGGCCATCCTCCAGTGAAGGTACTTGATTGTTTTTTTGGTTTTTTTTTTTTTGTTTTTTTATTATTTTTATTTTTTATTATTCATTTTATTGAGATATAGTCACATACCACGCAGTCATACAAAACAAATCGTACATTTGATTGTTCACAGTACCATTATGTAGTTGTACATACATTACCAAAATCAATCTCCGACACCCTCATTACCACACACACAAAAATAACCATAATAATAATTAAAGTGAAAAGGAGCAACTAAGGTACAAAAGAACACTGGGCGCCCTTGTCTGTTTGTTTGTTTCCTTCCCCCACCTTTCCACTCATCCATCCACAAACTAGACAAATGGGAGTGTGATCCCTATGGCCCCCCCCAATCCCACTGTCCCCCCTCATAAGCCACATTTTTATACAATTGTCTTCAAGATTCATGTGTTCTGGGTTGTAGTTTGATAGTTTCAGGTATCCACCACCAGCTACCCCAATTCATTAGAACCTAAAAAGGGTTGTCTATATTGTGCATAAGAGTGCCCACCAGAGTGACCTCTCGGCTCCTTTTGGAATCTCTCTGCCACTGAAGCTTATTTCATTTCCTTTCACATCCCCCTTTTGGTCCAGAAGATGTTCTCCATCCCATGATGCTGGATCTACATTCCTCCCTGGGAGTCATATTCCACGTTGCCAGGGAGATTCACTACCCTGGGTATCTGATCCCATGTAGGGGGAAGGGCAGTGATTTCACCTTTCAAGTTGGCTTAGCTAGAGAGAGAGGGCCACATCTGAGCAACAGAGAGGCATTCAGGAGAGGCTCTTAGGCACAATTATAGGGAGGCCTAGCATCTCCTTTGCAGCAACAGTCTTCCCAAGGGCAAATTCAGTGGTAGAGGGCTCAGTCCATCAAACCACCAATCCCCTATGTCTGTGGGCATGTTAGCAGGCTAATACCCCTGCATCCTCCACCAGCTCCTCAAGGGGGCCCTGCATATTTTTTTCCTTGTTTTTTCCTTTTTTAAACTTTTTTTTTTTAAATCAACTGTTTGAAAAATAAAAAAAGAAAAAGAAAACATACAATAAAAGAACATTTCAAAGAGACCATAACAAGGGAGTAAGAAAAAGACAACTAATCTAAGATAACTACTTTACTTCCAACATTTTCTTACTCTACCCCAAGAAAGTAACCTAATATAGCAACATTTCTGTGAACTTGTTCCTACTATATCCATCAGAAATTAACAGAACATAGTCATTCCTGGGCATCCCCAGAACGTTAAATAGCTTATCTGTTCTTGGATTATTGTTCCCGCTTCCTTAATTGCTCTCTATTGCTAGTTCCCCTACATTCTACATTATAAACCATTTGTTTTGCATTTTTCAAAGTTCACATTAGTGGCAGCATATAATATTTCTCTTTTTTTGCGTGGCTTATTTCGCTCACCACTATGTCTTCAAGGTTCATCCATGTTGTCATATGTTTCAAGAGATCGTTCCTTCTTACTGCCGTGTAGTATTCCATCGTGTGTATATACCACATTTTATTTATCCACGCATCTGTTGAAGGACATTTGGGTTGTTTCCATCTCTTGGCAATTGTGAATAATGCTGCTATGAACATTGGCGTGCAGATATCTGTTCATGTCACTGCTTTCTATTCTTCCGTGTATATACCGAGAAGTGCAATCGCTGGATCGAATGGTAACTCTATATCTAGTTTTCTAAGGAACTGCCAGACTGACTTCCAGAGTGGCTGAACCGTTATATAGTACCCGCAGCAATGAATAAGAGTTCCAATTTCTCCACATCCCCTCCAGCATTTGTATTTTCCTGTTTGTTTAATGGCAGCCATTCTAATCGGTGTGAGATGGTATATCATTGTGGTCTTAATTTGCATCTCTCTAATAGCTAGGGAAGCTGAACATTTTTTCATGTGTTTCTTGGCCATGTGTATTTCCTCTTCAGAGAACTGTCTTTTCATATCTTTTGCCCATTTTATAATTGGGCTGTCTGTACTATTGTCATTGAGTTGTAGGATTTTTTTGTATATGCAAGATATCAGTCTTTTGTCAGAAACATGGTTTCCAAAAATTTTTTCCCATTGAGTTGGCTGCCTCTTTACCTTTTTGAGAAATTCCTTTGAGGTACAGAAACTTCTAGGCTTGAGGAGTTCCCATTTATCTATTTTTTCTTTTGTTGCTTGTGCTTTGGGTGTAAAGTCTAGGAATTGGCCGCCTAATACAAGGTCTTGAAGATGTTTTCCTACATTATCTTCTAGGAGTTTTATGGTGCTTTCCTTTATATTGAGATCTTTGGTCCATTTTGAGTTAATTTTTGTATAGGGTGTGAGGTAGGGGTCCTCTTTCATTCTTTTGGCTATGGATATCCAACTCTCCCAGCCCCATTTGTTGAAAAGACCATTATGACTCAGTTCAGTGACTTTGGGGGCCTTATCAAAGATCAGTCGGCCATAGATCTGGGGGTCTATCTCCAAATTCTCAATTCGATTCCATTGATCTGTGTGTCTATCTTTGTGCCAGTACCATGCTGTTTTGGCAACTGTGGCTTTATAATAAGCTTCAAAGTCAGGGAGTGTAAGTCCTCCCACTTGGTTTTTCTTTTTTAGGGTGTCTTTAGCAATTTGAGGCATCTTCCCTTTCCAAATAAATTTGATAACTAGCTTTTCCAAGTCTGCAAAGTAGGTTGATGGAATTTTGATTGGGATTGCATTGAATCTGTAGATGAGTTTGGGTAGAATTGACATCTTAATGACATTTAGCCTTCCTATCCATAAACATGGAATATTTTTCCATCTTTTAAGGTCCCCTTCTATTTCTTTTCATAGAGTTATGTAGTTTTCTTTGTATAGGTCTTTTACATCTTTGGTTAAGTTTATTCCTAGGTACTTGATTTTTTTAGTTGCTATTGAAAATGGTATCTTTTTCTTGAGTGTCTCTTCAGTTTGTTCATTTCTAGCATATAGAAACATTACTGACTTGTGTGCATTAATCTTGTATCCCGCTACTTTGCTAAATTTGTTTATTTGCTCTAGTAGCTGTATCGTCAATTTCTCAGGGTTTTCCAGATATAAGATCATATCATCTGCAAACAATGACAGTTTTACTTCTTCCTTTCCAATTTGGATGCTTTTTATTTCTTTGTCTTGCCAGATTGCCCTGGCTAGCACTTCTAGCACAATGTTGAAAAACAGTGGTGATAGCGGGCATCCTTGTCTTGTTCCTGATCTTAGGGGGAAGGCTTTCAGTCTCTCACCATTGAGTACTATGCTGGCTGTGGGTTTCTCATATATGCTCTTTATCATGTTGAGGAAGTTTCCTTCAATTCCTACCTTTTGAAGTGTTTTTGTCAAAAAGAGATGTTGGATTTTGTCAAATGCTTTTTCAGCATCTATTGAGATGATCAATTGATTTTTCCCTTTTGACTTGTTAATGTGTTGTAATACATTGATTGATTTTCTTATGTTGAACCATCCTTGCATGCCTGGAATGAACCCCACTTGGTCATGGTGTACGATTTTTTTAATGTGTCTTTGGATTCGACTTGCAGGTATTTTGTTTAGGATTTTTGCATCTATATTCATTAGGGAGATTGGCTGGGAGTTTTCCTTTTTTGTAGCTTCTTTGCCTTGTTTTGGTATTAGATTGATGTTAGCTTCATAAAATGAGTTAGGTAGTGTTCCATTTTCTTCAATGTTTTGAAAGAGTTTAAGTAAGATTGGTGTCAGTTCTTTCTGGAAAGTTTGGTAGAACTCTCCTGTGAAGCTCTCTGGCCCTGGGCATTTATTTGTGGGAAGCTTCTTGATGACTGATTGGATCTCTTTGATTGTGATTGGTTGGTTGAGGTCTTCTGTTTCTTCTCTGGTCAGTCTAGGTTGTTCATATGTTTCCAGGAAATTGTCCATTTCCTCTACATTATCCAGTTTGTTGCCATACAGTTGTTCATAGTACCCTCTTATAACTTTTTTAATTTCCTCAGGATCTGCAGTAATGTCACCTTTCCCAATCATTATTTTGTTTATATGGGTCTTCTCTCTTTTTGATTTTTTCAGTCTAGCTAGGGGCTTGTCAATCTTGTTGATCTTCTCAAAGAACCAACTTTTGGTGTTATTTATCCTCTCCATTGTTTTTTTGTTCTCTATGTCATTTATTTTGGCTTTAATCCTTGTTATTTCTTTTCTTCTACTTGGTTTAGGATTGGTTTGCTGTTCATTTTCTAGCTTTTTCAGTTGATCCATTAGTTCTTTGATTTTGGCTCTTTCTTCCTTTTTAATATGTGCATTTAGTGCTATAAATTTCCCCCTCAGTACCACTTTTGCTGCATCCCATAGGTTTTGGTATGTTGTGTTCTCATTTTCATTCGTCTCTATATATTTAGCAATTTCTCTTGCTATTTCTTCTTTAACCCACTGATTGTTTAGGAGTGTGTTGTTTAACCTCCAGGTATTTGTGAATTTTCTAAGTCTCTGATGGTTATTGACTTCTAGTTGTATTCCATTGTGGTCAGAGAATGTGCTTTGAATAATTTCAATCTTTTTAAATTTATTGAGGCTTGTTTTATGTCCCAGCATATGATCTATTCTGGAGAAAGAACCATGAGCACTAGAGAGGTATGTGTATCCTGGTGATTTGGGATGTAATGTTCTATATATGTCTGTTAAATCCAATTCATTTATCAGATTGTTTAGGTTTTCAATTTCCTTATTGGTCTTCTGTCTGGTTGATCTATCTATAGGAGAGAGTGATGTGTTGAAGTCTCCCACAATTATTGTGGAAACATCAATTGCTTCCTTTAGTTTTGCCAGTGTTTCTCTCATGTATTTTGTGGCACCTTGATTGGGTGCACAAAACATTTATGATTGTTATTTCTTCTTGTTGAATTACCCCTTTTATTAGTATGTAGCAACCTTCTTCATCTCTCAAAATATCTCTGCATTTAAAGTCTATTTTATCTGAGATTAATATTCCTACACCTGCTTTCTTTTGGCTGTAGCTGGCATGAAATATTTTTTTCCATCCTTTCACTTTCAATTTCTTTGTGTCCCTGTGTCTAAGATGAGTCTCTTGTATGCAACATATTGATGGATCATTTTTTTCGATCCATTCTGCAAATCTATACCTTTTAATTGGTGAGTTTAATCCATTTACATTCAGCGTTATAACCATGAAGGCATTTCTTGAATCAGCCATCTTATCCTTTGGTTTATGTTTGTCGTATATATTTTTCCCTCTCTCTATTAATATCCTTTATTGTACCCATACCGAATCTCTTTAGTACTGGACCTTTCTCCATGTCTCTCTCTCCTTTCTTTGTTTCTCTGTCTGTAGGGCTCCCGTCAGTATCTCCAGTAGGGCAGGCCTCCTTTTAGCAAACTCTCTCAGCATTTGTTTGTCTGTGAAAAATTTAAGCTCTCCCTCAAATTTGAAGGAGAGCTTTGCTGGATAAAGTATTCTTGGCTGGAAATTTTTCTCACTCAGAATTTTAAATATATCGTGCCACTGCCTTCTCGCCTCCATGGTGGCTGCTGAGTAGTCACTACTTAGTCTTATGCTGTTTCCTTTGTATGTGGTGAATTGCTTTTCTCTTGCTGCTTTCAGAACTTGCTCCTTCTCTTCTGTGTTTGACAGTGTGATCAGTATATGTCTCGGAGTGGGTTTATTTGGATTAATTCTATTTGGAGTTCGCTGAGCATTTATGATTTGTGTATTTATGTTGTTTAGAAGATTTGGGAAGTTTTCCCCAACAATTTCTTTGAATACTCTTCCTAGACCTTTACCCTTTTCTTCCCCTTCTGGGACACCAATGAGTCTTATATTTGGACATTTCATATTATCTATCATATCCCTGAGGTCCATTTCAATTTTTTCAATTTTTTTCCCCATTCTTTCTTTTATGCTTTCATTTTCCATTCTGTCATCTTCCAGGTCACTGATTCATTGTTCAACTTCCTCTAGTCTTGTACTATGAGTGTCCAGAATCTTTTTAATTTGGTCAACAGTTTCTTTAATTTCCATAAGATCATCCATTTTTTTATTTAGTCTTGCAATGTCTTCTTTATTCTCTTCTAGAGTCTTCTTGATTTCCTTTATATCCGGTACTATGGTCTCATTGTTCCTCTTTAGTTCTTTGAGTAGCTGCTCTAGGTGATGTGTCTCTTCTGATCTTTTGATTTGGGTGCTTGGGCTTGGGTTATCCATATCGTCTGGTTTTTTCATATGCTTTATAATTTTCTGTTGTTTTTGGCCTCGTGGCATTTGCTGAACTTGATAGGGTTCTTTTAGGGTTTGTAGACCTATTGTAGTCCTTATCTCTAATTTATCAGATCTACAGCTTCGTGGAGTACACTTTCTCTAACTAACCAGCAGGTGGCATCCACGAGCCACCTGTTCTCCACAAGCCAGTTCTCCCCTGCTTAGCCTTTTTGATGAGTGGGGGAGTGAGTCTTGTGGGGCCCAATTGGTGTACCAAGCTTGCGTGTGTTGTTGGTGTTGCCTGCCCTGTATATGGGGCGTGTTTCTGGGCAGTCGGGGAGGGGGGTGGCCCTAACAATCAAATCTCCCTGGTGATCCTAGAGTTTTAAAGCTGCTGCAATAGTCTAATCCTTCAGTTCAGTCCTGCCACAGTTTGTCTCTGCCACTGACCCACAAGTCCTTGGTATTGGCGTATGGCTCCTGAGACTTGCAAGTGGGCCCCTCTCCCAGGCTGTGCACCCTGGGTCCTCTGTTGAGGGATGACTGTGCTATGTCACAGGTGAGTGCCGTCCCCTCAGGGCAGTTCTGGGCTGCTGGGCTGTGTAGGGAGGCTCCCAGTCTGCTCAAATGATGGCTGAATGGGGCTTTGTTAATTCACACTGCTCCTCCTTCCGAACTCTGGGACAATCAGCTGAGGTTGCAGGGAAGGCTAATGTCCACGCCCAGTTTTGTGGAGTGTGCCTGTTATTTGAAGCACTTCCATCACACTGGGTTGTCTGGGGCAGCTCTGGGCTATGGGGCTGGCGATGGGCAGGAGTGTTTCCTGTCCACCAGGATGGTGGCTGTGAGCGGACACCCCCCTTTTCTTGGGAAGTTGTGGTGTTTAGTGAATTTTCTCAGCCACTGGATTATTGCCTTTTGTCTCAGAGCTCTCTTAATTCTGCTCTTGACTTGACGTGCCCAAATTGAAAGTCTTTGAAGCTTTCTGTATTGGGCTTCTTAGAGTAATTGTTTCAGAAAAAGAAAAAAGGATTAAAAAAAAAAAAAAAAAAAGGGCCCTCCTCAGAGATCTAATGGGTTATTGAAATGCTAAGAGACAAAGCAACCAGGGCCATTAAGGAAAGGTCCACAGGGCAGAGAGATCAGCTTTTCTTCGGGATTTCCATATGCACCTCAAGGCCTGAGCTCCGCCCTTCCTCTTTCTGTGTTCACCAGGACTCCAAAAATCCTCTGCTTTTATTTTGGAGTTTTTCGTGTTTTTTTTTTTTTTCTATGCCTGTCTCCTCTCTGCTGGGCTGGCTGCTCTCAGACTCTCTGGTGTCTGGTCTCAGTCTATCTATGTTTGGAGTTTGGATCAGTAGAATGAGTTTCCGATAAGGGCTGCCACTGCAGTTCTCCCTTCTCCTTCCCAGAGCTGACAGCCCCTCCTCCCCCGGGACTGAGCCTGGCAGGGAGGGGCGTGGGTCCCCTGGCCGCAGAAACTTACAGATTTCGCTGATCTCAGCAGTTCGACATTTTCATGTGTGTTGTATGAAGTATGCCCAAAGACAGATTGCTCTGTGGTGTCCAGTCCTCGCAGTTCCTGGCTTTCTACCTACTTTCCTGGAGGAGTAACTGAAACATACAGCTCACCAGTCTGCCATCTTGCCCCACCTCTGGTACTGTGGTTTATATTGAGATCTTTGATCCACTTTGAGTTAATTTTTGGGTAACATGTGAGGCAGGCACCCTCTTGCACCCTTTTGGATATGGATATTCCACTCTCCCAGCCCTATTTGCTGAAAAGACTATCTCCCAGTTTAGAGGCATTGGAGGCCTTATCAGAGATCCATCATCTGTAGATCTGGGGGTCTATCTCTGAATTCTAAATTCAATTCAATTGATCAATATGTCTATCTTTGTGCCAGTACCATGCTGTTTTGACAATTGTAACTTTATAATAAGCTTCAAAGTCAGGGAGTGTGAGTCTTCCCACTTTGTTTTACTTTTTTAGAGATTTTTTTAGCAATTCTAGGCATCTTCCCTTTCCAAATAAATTTGATAAGTAGCTTTTCCAAGTCTGCAAAGTAGGTTGTTGGAATTTTGATTGGGATTGCATTGAATCTGTAGATGAGTTTCGGCAGAATTGACATCTTAATGATATTTAGCCTTCCTACCCATGAACACGAAATATTTTTCCATCTTTTAAGATCCCCTTCTATTTCTTTTAGTAGAGTTATGTAGTTTTCTTTGTATAGGTCTTTTACATCTTTGGTTAAGTTTATTCCTAAGTACGTGATTTTTTTAGTTGCTATTGTAAATGACATTTTTTTATGGGTGTCCCTTCAGTTTGTTCATTTCTAGCATATAGAAACATTACTGACTTATGTGCATTAATCTTGAATCACACTACTTTTCTAAATTTGTTTATTAGCTCTAGTAGCTGTATCATCAATTTCTCAGGGTATTCCAGATATGAGATCATATCATCTGCAAATAATGACAGTTTTACTTCTTCCTTTCCAGTTTGGATGCCTTTTGCTTCTTTGTCTTGCCAGATTGCCCTGGATAGTACTTCCAGCACAATGTTGAATAACAGTGGTGATAGTGGGCATCTTTGTCTTGTTCCTGATATTAGAGGGAAAGCTTTCAGTCTGTCACCATTGAGTACTATGCTAGCTGTGAGTTTTTCATATATGCTCTTTATCATATTGAGGAAGTCTCCTTCAATTCCTACCTTTTGAAGTGTTTTTATCAAGAAGGATGTTGGATTTTGTCAAATGTTTTTCCAGCGTCTATTGAGATGATAATTGGTTTTTCTCTTTTGATTTGTCAATTGTGTTGTAATACATTGATTGACTTTCTTTTGTTGAACCATCCTTGCATGCCTGGAATGAACCCCACTTGGTCATGGTGTATGGTTTTTTTAATGTGTCTTTGAATTCAATTTCCAAGTATTTTGTTGAGAATTCTTGCATCTATATTCATTAGGGAGATTGGTCTGTAGCTTTCCTTTTTGTAGCATCTTTGCCTGGTTTTGGTATTAGATTGATGTTAGCTTCATAAAATGAGTTAGGTAGTGTTCCATTTTCTTCAAAGTTTTGAAAGAGTTTAAGTAAGATTGGTATCAGTTCTTTTAGGAAAGTTTGGTAGAATTCCCCTGTGAAGCCATCTGGCCCTGGGCATTTATTTGTGGGAAGCTTTTTGATGACTGATTGGATCTCTTTGTTTGTGATTGGTGGGTTGAGGTCTTCTGTTTCTTCTCTGGTCAGTCTAGGCTGTTCATATGTTTCCAGGAAATTGTCCATTTCCTCTACATTATCCAGTTTGTTGCCATACAGTTGTTCATAGTATCCTCTTATAATTTTTTTAATTTCTTCAGGATCTGCAGTAATGTCACCTTTCTCAGTCATTATTTTGTTTATATGGGTCTTCTCTCTTCTTGATTTTGTCAGTCTAGCTAGGGACTTGTCAATCTTGTTGATCTTCTCAAAAAGCCAACTTTTGGTGTTATTTATCCTCTCTATTGTTCTTTTGTTCTCATTTATTTCTGCTTTAATCCTTGTTATTCCTTTTCTTCTACTTGGTTTAGGATTTATTTGCTGATCATTTTCTAGCTTCTTCAGTTGATCCATTAGTTCTTTGATTTTGGCTGTTTCTTCTTTTTTAATATATGCATTTAGTGCTATAAATTTCCCCTCATACCACTTTTGCTGCATCCCATAGGTTTTGGTATGTTGTGTTCTCATTTTCATTCATCTCTATATATTTAGCAATTTCTCTTGCTATTTCTTCTTTAACCCACTGATTGTTTAGGAGTGTGTTATTTAACCTCCAGGTATTTTTGAATTTTCTAAATCTCTGATGGTTATTGACTTCTAATTATATTCCATTGTGGTCAGATAATGTGCTTTGAATAATTTCAATTTTTTAAATTTATTGAGGCTTGTTTTATGTCCCAGCATATGATCTATTCTGGAGAAAGTTCCATGAGCACTAGAGGAGAATGTGTATCCTGGTGATTTGGGATGTAATGTTCTATATATTTCTGTCAAATCCAATTCATTTATCAGATTGTTTAGGTTTTCAAATTCCTTATTTGTCTTCTATCTGGTTGATCTATCTGTAGGAGAGAGTGATGTGTTGAAGTCTTTCACAATTATTGTAGAAACATCAATTGCTTCCTTTACTTTTGCCAGTGTTTGTCTCATGTATTTTGTGGCACCTTGATTCGGTGCATAAACATTTATGATTGTTATTTCTTCTTGTTGAATTGCCCCTTTCATTAGTATTTAGTGGCATTCTTTGTCTCTCAATTCCTTGCACTTAAAATCTATTTTATCAGAGATTACTTTTGCTACTCCTGCTTTCTTTTGGCTGTAGCTTGCATGAAATATATTTTCCATCCTTACATTTTCAGTTTCTTTGTGTCCCTGTGTCTAAGTTGAGTCTCTTGTATGCAACATATTGATGGTTCATTTTTTGGATCCATTCTGCCAATCTATATCTTTTAATTGGGGATTTTAATCCATTTACAATCAATGTTATTACTGTGAAGGCATTTCTTGAATCAGCCATCTTATCCTTTGGTTTATGTTTGTCAGATATATTTTTCCCTCTCTCTATTAATGTCCTTTAATGTACCCATGCTGAATCTCTTTAGTACTGAACCTTTCTCCATGTCTCTCTCTCATTTCTTTGTTTCTCTGTCAGTATGGCTCCCTTTAGTATTTCCAGTAGGGCAGGTCTCTTGTTAGCAAATTCTCTCAGCATTTGTTTGTCTGTGAAAAATTTAAACTCTCCCTCAAATTTGAAGGAGAGCTTTGCTAGATAAAGAATTCTTGGTTGGCAATTTTTCTCACTCAGAATTTTAAATATGTCATGCCTCTGCCTTCTTGCCTCCATGGTGGCTGCTGAGTAGTCACTACTTAGTCTTAAGCTGTTTCCTTTTTATGTGATAAATTTCTTTTCTCTTGCTGCTTTCAGAACTTGCTCCTTCTCTTCTCTATTTGACAGTGTGATAAGAATATGTCTCAGAATGGGTTTATTTGGATTTATTCTATTTGGAGTTTGCTGGGCATTTATGATTTGTGTATTTGTGGTGTTTAAAAGATTTGGGAGGTTTTCCCCAACAATTCCTTTGAATACTCTTTCTAGACCTTTACCTTTCTCTTCCCCTTCTGGGACACCAATGAGCTCTTTATTTGGATGTTTTATATTATCTATCATGTCCCTGAGGTCCATTTTGATTTTTTTTATTTTTTCCCCATTCTTTCTTTTGTTTTTTCATTTTCTGTTCTGTTATCTTCCAGGTCACTGATTCATTGTTCAACTTCCTCTAGTCTTGTATTATAAGTATCCAGAATCTTTTTAATTTGGTCAACAGTTTCTTTAATTTCCATGAGATCATCTATTTTTTATTTACTCTGGCAATTTCTTCTTTATGATCCTCTTGGGTCTTCTTGATGTACTTTAAATTCTGTGCCATGGTCTTCTTCATGTCCTTTATCTCCTCTGATCTTTTGATCTGGGTGCTGGGGCTAGGGTTCTCCATATCATCTGGTTTTTTCATATGCTTTAAAATTTTCTGTTGTTTTTGGCTTCTTGGCATTTGCTTAACTTGATAGGGTTCTTTTAGGATTCGTAGACCCATTAAAATCTTTATCTCTAATTTGTCAGATCTACAGCTTTGTGGAGTACACTTTCTCTAACTAACCAACAGGTGGCATCCACAAGCCACCTATTCTCCTCAAGCCAGTTCTCCCCCACTTTATCTTTGTGGTGAGTGGGGGTGTGAGTCTTGTGGGGTCCAATTGGTGTACCAAGCTTGCATGTGTATTCGGTGTTACCCACCCTGCATATGGGGTATGTGTCTGGGCAGTCAGGGAGTGGTGGCAGCTCTAACAATCAAATCTCCCTGGTATTCCTGGAGATTTAAAGCTGCTGCAATAGTCTAATACTTCAGTTCAGTCCTGCCACAGTTTGTCTCTGCTGCTGACCCACAAGTCCTTAGTATTGGCATATGGCCCCTGAGACTTGCAAGTGTGTCCCTCTTCCAGGCTGTTCACCCACAGGTCCTCTGTGCTATGTTACAGGTGAGTGCTTTCCCCACAGGACAGTTCTGGGCTGCAGGGCTGTGTAGGGGGGGTCCCAGTCTGCTGAAAGTATAGCTGAATGGGGCATGTTAATTCACACTGCTCCACTTTCCCAACTCTGGGACAACCAGCTGAGGTTGCAGGGGAGGCTAATTTCCATGCCTGATTTTGTGGTGTGTGCATCCACCAAGGGAGGTTCTGGGCTGCAGGGCTGTGTTGGGGCATTTCCAGTCTGCTGAAAGGATGGCTGAATGGGGCATATTAATTTCCCCCTTTTCACACAGCTCTGCCTTCCCAGCTCCAGGAGAACTAGCTGAGGGTGTGGGAAAGGCTATTGTCTACACCTGATATTGTGTTGTGTGTGTGTGTGTGGTTGGAAACACTTCCCATCACACTGGGTTGTTTGGGGCAGCTCTGAGCAGTGGTGCTGGGGCCAGGTAGGTGCATTCCCAGCCCACCAGGAAGATGGCTGTAAGGGGATGCCCCCTCTTCTTGGGAAGTTGTGGTGTTTGGAAAATTTTCCCAGCCACTGGACTTATTGCCTTGTGTCTCAGAGCTCTCTTAGCTCTGCTCTTGTTTGGGCTCAAATTGCAAGTCTTTGCATCTTTTTGTAATGGGCTTTTCTTAATTGTTCAGAAAAAGAGAAAAAGGTAAAGAAAAAAAAGAAGGGCCCTCCTTGAAGATCTAATGGGCTTTTGAAATGCTAAGAGACAAGGAGATTAGGGCCATCAAGGAACAATCAAGAAATCAGAGAAACCAGCTCTTCAGACAAGGAAACTGAAACTCACCTTCTGGATTTGCACATGAGCCTGACTCTACTTAAGCCCTGCCCTTCCACATTCTGTGTTCACCAGAACTCCAAAAAGTCTCTGGTTTTATTTTTGTGTTTTCCTTGCTGTTTTTCCCAGCCCTGTCTCCTCTCTGCTGGGCTGACTGCTCCTGTATTCTGTGGTGTCTGGTCAGTCTATCTATGTTTGGAGTGTGGATCAGCCATCTGAGGTTTCAATAAGAGCTGCAACTGCAGTTCTTCCTCCTTTTCCCAACACCAATGGCCCTTCTCCCATGGTAGTGAGCCTGGCAGGGAGGGGCATGGGTCCCCTGGCCATGAGAACTTACAGGTTTCACTGATCTCAGCTGTTCCACACATTCATGAGTGTTGTATGAAGTATGCTCAAAGTCAAGTTGCTCTCAGGTGTCCAGTCCACACAGTTCCTGGCTTTCTACCTACTGCTCTGGAGGAGTAACTAAAACCTACACCTCACCACTCTGCCATCTTGCCTGTCATTACTTTTTGTGCCTTTGCATTTTACCTCCTGTAGGATGTAAGAAGTTGAGTTACATACCAAACCATTAAATCCAATAATATTTGCATTCATAGCTATTGGAATGGTTGCATTTATCACAGGTCTCTATTTATTTGTGCTTTGAACCCCTGTTTAATGTTCTTTCATTTCAGACTGAATTGCCTTCAGCATTGCTTTTAGGGAAGGCCTAGTGGTGATGTATTCCCTCAGCTTTTGTTTATCTGAGAATGTTTCAATCACTCCCTCATTTTTTTACATTTTTATTGTGAAATATTAACATACCTACAGAATGTTGATAACTTTCAAAGTATGGTTTAAAAGGAAATTAGAGATGAAATTTCAAAGAATGTTATGGGTTATACATTCCAAAATTTCAGTTATTTCCTTATTGTGAAATATTATGTATATACAGGAAGGTGACAACTTTCAAAGTATGATATAACAAGTAATTATACAGGTAATTTTCAAGAATCTTATGGGTTATAGTTCCACATTTTCAGTTATTTCCTTACTGTGAAATATTATATGTATACAGAAAGGTGATAACTTTCAAAGTATAAATTAATGAATAGCTATAGGGAAAATTTCAAAGAATGTTGTGGGTTACAGTTCCACAGTTTCAATTATTTCCTTCTAGCTATTCTAATATCCTAGATCTAAAAAAATTGTATAAAGATTCAGTATTCATAATCCTCTCTTATATCTTATCTTGTCTGTTGCTATCCCTTCCTCTCATTTAATCACTTTCTTGATCTTCAGGGATGTATAGGCAGTGACCACTCTAATTTCATAGTGAAATGGGGTGTCAACATTATGAGGAAGGGTTCTGTTTTGGTTGATGTTCTTGAAAAGACTGTTGCCTCTGGGTTTTGGAACACTCTGGAGAATTTAAGTTGCTGAAAAATAAACTTAATGAGTGAAACTTTTATAGAATCTCAAACAGGTATCTAGGTATTTCAGAAATACTGTTGGTTAGGGCTTGGCATACTGTGGCCATTTGGGATATCTAGTTGCATAAGAGTAACCTCTACGATAGCCTCTCAACTCTGTTTGAACTCTTAGCCCCTGTAACCTTATTTTGTTACCTTTCTTTTCCCCCTTCAGGTCAAGAAGGTGTTTTAAATCCCTTCATGCCAGGACCAAGATCATTCCTGGGAATCATGTCCCATGTCACCAGAGAGATTCACTTCCCTGCATTCCCTCATTTTTTTAGTTAAATTCAGTTTTATTGAGATATATTCACATACCATACAATCATCTATAGTGTAAAATCAACTGTTCACAGTACCATCATATAATTATGTATCAATCACCCCAATCTATTTTTTGAACATTTTCCTTACACCAGAAAGAATCAGAATAAGAATAAGAAATGAAAGTAAAAAAGAACACCCATCATCCCCCATCCCACCCAATTTTTCACTTAGTTTTTGTCCCCATTTTTCTACTTGTCCATCCATATACAAGATAAAGGGAGTGTGATCCACAAGGATTTCACAATCACACTGTCACACAATGGTTATACAGTCTTCAAGAGTCAAGGCCACTGGGTTGGAGTTTGATAGTTTCAGGTATTTACTTCTGGGTGTTCCAATACATTAAAACTTAAAATGTGTTATCTATATCATGTGTAAGAATGTCCACCAGAGTGACCTCTCAACTCCATTTGAAATCTCTTGGCCACTGAAGTTTTATTTTGTTTCAGTTTACATCCCCCTTTTGGTCAAGATGTTCTCAATCCAATGATATAAGGTCCAGATTTATTCCTGGGAGTCATACCCTTTGTTGACAAGGAGATTGACACCCCTGGGAGTCAGATCCCAGGTAGGTAGGATGGCAGTGAAATCACCTGCTGAGGTGGCTTAGCTAGAGAAAGAGGGCCACATCTGAGCAACAAAGAGGCACTCAGAGGGAGACACTTAGGCACAACTATAAGCAGGTTTAGCCTCACGTTTGCAGTAACAAGCTTCATAATGGCAAACCCCAAGACAAGAGGGCATGGCATACCAAGCCATCAGTCCTCAATATTTGTGAGAACCTCAGCAACAATCCAGGTGAGGAAGTCCAACACGTCCATATTTTCCCCCAGCTCCTCAGGGGGGCCTTGCATATATATTTTTATTCTCTGCCAAAATTACTTTGGGATGTGTTCCTATTTCACTTTAACCTATACAAACCTATCATATCTCACTTCCTATTTGAAGTTCAATATAATTGTGGTGTTTGGACAAACTGATATAGAAGTTACATTGTTTAGAAAATAAAGATCTTATACCAAATAAACACTTCTTCCCTTGGTCTCACATGGAAGTTGAACTTTTAACACACAGTCACTTTCAACATTTACCCTTTGGCCTGATTTGCCTTAGTCTTAAACAGATCTGCTTCATTCATATCTCTAATTAAAGTCTGGGCTTTTTTTCAGCTTTTTAAATAAATAGTTGCTGTATGCATTAATACTGACATTCATATCTGCAGAGCTCTAGATCTGAGTTTAAGGTGTCATGTAGATATCCAATGTTCCAGAGACCAATCAAGTTATACACAAAGGAGTAAGCATTACAGAGTTTGGAAGTAGCCATTGCAATTCAGAAATAGATTTGATGGCTGTAAGAGCTTACAATCTAGGGACCTTTACAATAATCATTTCCCTGTTAGACTGTGCTCTAAGATTCACTTCTGAATTTACACATTGTAGTTAGTCCATATTGGTGAGGCATTATAGTGTTTGCCTTTGTTTCTGGCATACTTCACTAAAAATGCTGTCTACAGGATCATTCACCTCATTGTATATCTCAGTTTCACTCCTTCCAGTGGTTGCTCAATATCTCATTGTATGCATACACCACAGTTCACCATTCTGTTCCTCAGTCAGTGTACCCTTAGGCCACCTCCAGCCATTGCAAATCATGAATACTGCCTCCATAAATACCAGTATGCAAATGTCCATTCATGTCTCTGTTCTCATATCTTCCAAGCATATACCCCAAAATGAGGTTGCAGGACCTTATGGCCCCCACATACTTAGCTTCTTGTAGAACCGCCATACTGACCTCCAGAAAGGCTGAACCATTGTTCCTTGTCATCTGCAGTAAATAGGTACATCCCTCTCTCCATGTTTTCTCCCACATATTTACCCCTATTTTATTTTTCTTATAATTTTATAGAGATATATTCACATACCATACAATTATCCACAGTGTACAGTCTGTTGTTAATAGTAACATCATATAGTTGTACATTTATCACAACAGTCAGCACTTGAACATATTGATTACTATGAAAATGTGGTGTTTTTTGGTGAATAATAAAAAGAAAAATAAAGTGTCACACAATACAGTATAATAGTAAGGACAGAAAACAACACTACTACAAAGAATTCCATATCCCTCTCTTATATCCCCCACTCATACACATTTAACTTTGGTATATTGACTTTGTTACATTTAATAGAAGCACATTACAATATTACTGTTGACCATAGACTCCAGTTTGCTTTGATTATGCTTTTTCCCAAATACCATCCCTTTTTCTACACTCTACATGGTTGACACTCATTTGTTCTCCCACAGGCAAAAACATTTTTATATTTGTACATTTAGTAATAGTCATTGGCCACTCCAGTTTTTGCCAAGTTATACAGTCCCAGTCTTTATCATCTATCTTTACCTCTGGTGTCATACATTCCCCTATCCAACCTCTTTAAACTTTACTCACAGACATCTTTGTTCAGTGTACTTACAATATTGTGCTACCTTCACACAGTATTATGCTATCTATTTCTGGATCTATACACTCAATCCTGATGAACATTCTATAATCCTTCAGCATCAAATGCCTGATCTCTAACCTCTTTCTACCTCCTGGTAGCCTGTATTATCAGCTTTTAAATCTCAAAGTTTGCTCACTAATGTTAGTTCATATTAGTGAGACCATACAGTATTTGTCCTTTTGTTTCTGGCTAACTTCACTCAACATAATGTCACCAAGGTTCACCTACATTATTATATGTCCCATGACTTTATTCTGCCTCACAGCTCCATAATATTCCATCATGTGTATATACCACAGTTTGTTTACTCACATATCCATTGATGGACATTTGGGCTGCTTCCATCTCTTAGCAATCATGAATAATGCTGTAATAAACATCAGTTTACACATGTCCATTTTTGTCCTAACTTTCAGTTCCTTTGAGTATATACCTAGCAATGGAATAGCTGGGTCATATGGCAAATCTACACTTAGCTTCCTGAGTAACTTCCACACTGTTTTCCAGAGTGATTGCAGCATTATACATTCCCACCAGCAATGAATAAGTGTATCTCTTTCTTTACATCCTCTCCAGGACTTGTAATTTTCTGTTTTTTGGATAATGGCCATTCTGGTAGGTGTAAGATGATATCTCATTGTAGTTTTCATTTGTATTTCCCTAGTAGCCAGTGAAGTTGGACATTTATTCATGTGTTTTTGAGTCGTTTGTATTTTCTCTTCAGAAAAGGGTCTGTCCGTGTCCTTTGTCCATTTTTAAATTAGGTTGTTTGTCTTTCTGTTGTTGGGTTGTTGGGTCACTTTATATATTAAGAATATTAAACCCTTATCTGATATGTGATTTCAAAATTTTTCTCCCTTGTGTAGGCTGCCTTTTTACTTTTATAGCAAAGTCCTTTGATGTACAAAAGTGTTTGATTTTGAGGAGATCCCATTTGTCAGTTTGTTCTTTGGTTGCTCATGCTTTGGGTGAAACATCTAGGAAACCACCTCCTATCACAAGATCTTTAAGATATTGCCCTATGTTTTCTCCTAAGAGTCTTATGGTCTTAGTGCTTATGTTTAGTCTTTGATCCAATTGGAGTTAATTTGTGTATAAGTTGTGAGGTAGGAATCCTCTTTCATTCTTTTGGAAATGGATATCCAGTTCTCCATACACTATTTATTGAAGAGGCTGCTCTGTCCCAGTTGCTTTGGTTTGACTGCCTTATCAAAGATCAATTGTCTATAGATGTGAGAGTCTATTTCTGAATATTCAGCTCAATTCTGTTGCTCAGTATCTCTGTCCTTATGCCAGTACCATGCTGTTTTGAGCACTGTAGCTTTGTAATATGTTTCAAAGACAGGTAGTGTGAGACCTCCCACTTCATCCCTCTTTCTCGAGATATTTTTGGCTATTCAGGTCCCCTTGCCCTTCCAAATAATTTTGGTTATTAGGTTTTCTATTTCTACAAAGTTGTTGGGATTTTATTTGGTATTGCACTGAATCTATAAATCATTTAAGGTAGAGTTGATATCTCAATTATATTTATTCTTCCAATCGATTAACATGGTATGTTCTTCCATTTTTTTAGATCCTGTTTAGCAGTTTCTTGTAGTTTTCTTTAAATAGGTCTTTTGTGGACTTGGTTAAGTTTATTCCTAAATACTTGATTCTTTTTGTTGCTATTGTAAGTGGATTTTTTAAAATTTCTTCCTCTTGTTGCACATTACTTGTGTATAAGAACTTTACAGATTTTTGTGTGTTGATCTTGTAGACTGTGATTTGCTGTATTCATTGATTAGCTCTAATAGCTTTGCTGTAGAATTTTCTGGATTCTCTACATATAGAATTATGTCTTCTGCAAACAGAGAAAGTTTTACTTCTTCCTCTCCAATGTGGATGACTTTTATTTCTTTTTCTTGCCTAATTGCTCTAGCTAGAACTTCCAGCACAATGTTGAATAACAGTGGTTATGGTGGGAATCCCTGTCTTGTTCCTGATCTTAGATGGAAAGCTTTCAGTCTCTCACCATTGAGTACTATGCTGGCTGTGGGTTTTTCATGTATTGCCTTTATCATATTGAGAAAATTCCCCTCTATTACTGTCCTTTGATGTGTTTTCATCAAGAAAAGATGTTGAATTTTGTCAAATACATTTCTGCATTGATCAAGATAATCATGTAGTTCTTTTGCTTTGATTTATTGATGTGGTGTATTACATTGATTTTCTTCTGTTGAAACAGCCTTGCATAACTGGAATAAACCCCACTTTGTCATGTTGTGAAATTCTTTTAAACTGCTGCTGGATTTGATTTGCAAGTATTTTGATGAGGATTTTTGAATCTATATTCATTAAAGAAATTGGTCTATAATTCTCTTTTTTGTAGTATATTTGTCTGATTTTGGTATTAAGGTGATGTTGGCTTCATAGAATTAGTTGGGTAGATTTCCCTCTTCAATTTTTTTGATGAGTTTGAGCAAGATTGGTATTAATTCTTTCTTGAATACTTGGTAGAATTCACATATGAAGACATCTGGTCCTGGGCTTTTCTTTTTGGGGAGTTTTTTGATGACTGACTCAATTGCTTTAATAGTGATTGGTTTTTTGGGGTCATTTATTTCTTCTCAGGTCAATGTTTGTTGTTTATGCTTTTCTAAGAAGTCCATTTCATGTAAGTTGTCCAGTTTACTGACATATATCTGCTGATAGTGTCTTCTCATTATCTCCTTTATTTCTGCAAGGTCTGTAGTTATATTTCCTTTCCCATTTATGATTGGATTTATTTTCATCTGCTGTCTCTTTTTTTTTTATTTGTTAGCCTAGCCAGGGGTCCATCAATTTTGTTGATTTTCTTGAAGAACCAGCTTCTGATTTTGTTGATTCTCTCTATTGTTTTCCCATTAGCCGTTTCATTTATTTCTGCTCTAATCTTTGTTATTTATTTCTGTCTTTTCCTTTGGGATTACTTTACTGTTCTTTCTCTAGTTCCTCCAGGTGGACAGTTAATTCCTCAATTTTTGCTTTCTCTCTTCTTTTAATATAGACATTTAGGGCAATAAATTTCCCTCTCAGCACCACCATTGCTGCATCCCATAAGTTTTGATATGTTGTGTTTCCATTGTCATTTGCCTCAAGGTATTTTCTAATTTCTCTTGTAATTTCTTCCTTTACCCACTGGTTTTCTATGACTGTGTTGTTCAGTCTCCACATATTTGTGCCTGTTATTTATTTCCAACTTCCTTACATTATGATCAGAGACAGTGTTTTTTAATATCTATTTTTAAATTTGTTGAGACTTGCCTTGTGATCCAGTATGTTGTCTATCCTAGAGAATGTTCCATGAGCACTTGAGAAAAAGTGTATCCTGCTGTTGTGGTGTATAGTGTTCTATAAATGTCTGTCAAGTCTAGTTCATTTATCATACAATTCAACATACCCATTTCCTTGTTGATCCTCTATCTAGATGTTCTATCCATTGATGATGATGTAGTGAGGACTCCAAATATTATTATGGAGTTATCTACTTCTTTCAGTGTTCTCAATGTTTGTCTCATGAAATTTTGGGCACTCTGACTTGGTGCATAAATATTTATGATTATGTTTTCTTGATGAATTGACCCTTTTATTAATGTATAGTGTCCTTCTTTCTCTCTTTTAATTATTTTACTCTGAAATTAATATAGCTTCTCCCACATTTCTCTTCTTGCTGTTTTCATGAGATATCTTTTTCCAACCTTTCACTTTCAGCCTATTTTTGTCCTTGTGTCTAAAGTGAGTTTCTTGTAGACAGCATGCAGATGGGCCCTGTTTTTTAATACATTTTGCCAGTCTGTGTCTTTTTATTGGGGATTTTAATCCATTAACATTTAGTTTTATTACTGTAAGGGCAGTACTTTCTGCTATCATTTCATCATTTGGATTTTATATGTCATGTCTTATTTTTTCTCTCTTTTTACCTTTCATGATAATCTTCATTTCTACACTCTTCTCCAAACCTCTTTCTCCTGTCTTTTCTTATCAGCCTGTAGCATTGCCTTTAGTACTTCTTGTAGTGCCAGTCTCTTATTCACAAATTCTCTCAGTGTCTGTTTGTCTGAAAATATTTTAATCTCTCCCTCATTTTTGAAGAACTGTTTTGCTGGATATAGAATTCTTGTTTAACAGTTATTCCCTTTCAGTATTTTAAATATATCATACCACTGTCTTCTTGCCTCCATGGTTCTGTGGAGAAATCTGTGCATAGTCTTATCAAGCTTCCCTTGTAAGTGATGGTTTATTACTTAGGTTTCTCTAGGGAAACAGAATCAATAGGAGATATCTATAAATATAAGATTTATAAAAGTGTCTCTTGCAACTGTGGGTAAGCATGAGTCCAAATTCCATAGGGCAGGCAGCAAACTGGCAACTCCAATGAAGATGCTTGGTGAGCTCCTCAGGAAACAAACTGGCACCTTTCATGAACATGTTTGATGAACTCCTCAGGAAATGAACTGGCAACTTTGATGAACTCCTCAGGAAACACTTTGCTAGTCAGTGTAGAAGAAGTGAACGTCCTCTATCTGTCTTGCCTAAAAGTCTTCAATTGATTGGATTAAATCCAGCTGACTGCATTCTCTCATTGTGGAAGGCATGCCCTTCATTGACATCATCAATCACAGCTGCAACCAATTGATTGATGATTCAATAAACCAGCCTGTTGATTTATTAACCAGCACAAACATCCACAAAGCAACAGGTAGGCCAGTGCTTGCTTGACCAGACAACTGGGTACCATCACCTGGTGAAGTTGACACATGAACCTAACCATCACAGTGCACACCTTGTCAACATGGCAGTTATACACATCACCTAAAACCATACTTTATCAAGTAGAGAACAATAACTCATATGTTTTGCCTAACAATACTCTGCTGTGCAGTGTGCAACCAGAAATCCACTAAATCTCTCCAGAATAGGGTGCAAGTCCTTGGGTGACATCAACACTTAAAATTGATTTCCTTTAGCATAAATACTGCAAAATGAACAATACAGCTTATGTCATATGATAAGGGGATAAGACAGAGAAGCAAGGATATTTGCTTTACAGACAAATACAAACATATTCATAACAAAACAAGGAGATATATTCATGCCACCGTAGTCCTCATTTCTGTAACTGGTCATGTGGCCATATTTCATATTTATATCTACCTTCCTCCACTACCCATTCCATTCTCCCTTTACCCTCAGCAAGCACTTCAGCTGGCCATGGTTCTTTGCCTGGTGGGATGACCCAAACCTTCATTCTTGAAGTTTCTTGGCCATTGGTAGTCCTGCCTGGATTGGGTTGTTGCAGTTTTCCATTGACTTTAATCACAGTTCATGGTAGTACTAAGAGACACCCTAGGGGATCTCCTGTATTCCAGGAAAACTCTTCTTTACTTCTATTGTGTAGTTGCAGTGCTATTTCCCCTTGATAGTCAGGATCAATCACCTCAGCCAGTACAGTAACCCCCTTTCTTGCTTGTTGATTCAGAGGCATAAGAAGCCCAAAGTGGCCAGGTGGCAGTCTTAACTTCCATTTCAGTGGGATTCTTGTTGTGTTTCCTGGTGGAAGCACTCCTATTCATGGAACAAAGAGTTGTAGGCCAACAGAGCTTAAGCTTGCAGGGACAGGAAACAAAAATTTACCTAGTGGATCACTAGGAGTGATAGTGAATGGTGCCACTCCTGTTTCCACCCTTTGATTACTGGACCCATGAATTCTGGCTATGGGAAAAATAGCACCACATAGTGGACACTGATTCAGAGCATACACACCCTCCTGGAGAACACTGCCCCAGCCCTGCAAGTATTGTCACCTAGTTGGTGCCATAGTTGAGTCTTCAACAGGCCATTCCACCATTCTATCAACCCAGCTGCCACTGGATGATGGGGAACATGGTATAACCAGAAAATTCCTTTAACATGTGCCCATTCCTTTACTTCATTTGCTGTGAAGTGGTTTCCTTGGTCAGAAGCAATGCTGTGTGGAATACTGTGCTAGTTTGAATGCTTTATGTCCCACTAAACACCATTATCTTTGATGTAATTCTCTGTGGGCAGACCTATTAGTGTTGATTAAATTGTAATTCTTTGATTGTTTCCATGGAGATGTGACCCACCCAACTGTAGGTGATAACTCTGGTTGGATGATTTCCATGGAGGCATGGCCCTGCCCATTCAGTGTGGACCTTGATTAGTTTACTGGAGCACTATAGAAGCTCAGACAGAAGGAGAGACCTTGCTACAGCCAAGAGGGACACTTCAAAGAATGCACAGAAACTGAGAGAGTAGCTGCAGATGAGAGACAGTATGAAGATGGCTGTTGGAAGCATATTCTTGCTCCAGAGAAGCTAAGAGAGGACAAACATCTCAAAAGCAACTAGGAGTGACATTTTTGAGGAGCTGCAGCCTAGAGAGGAACATCCTGGGAGAAAGCCATTTTGAAACCAGAACTTTGGAGCAGATGCCAGTCATGTGACTTCCCAGCTAACAGTGGTTTTCTGGACACCATTTGCCATTCTCAAGTGAAGGTACCTGATTGTCGATGACTTACTTTATGGCCTTAAGACTGTAACTTTGTAACCAAATAAACCCCCTTTATGAAAGCCAATCAATTTCTAGTGTTTTGCATTCTGGCAGCATTAGCAAACTAGAACCGATTTTGGTACCACGGGAAGGGTGCTGCTGTGTTGCAAATACCAAACATGTTGGAACAGCATTTTAAATGGAGAAGGGGAAGAATTCTGGAAGAATTGTGAGGAGCTTGATAGAAAAGGCCTAAACTGCTTTGAAGAGACTGTGGAAATATGGACTCTAAAGGTACTTCTGAAGAGGACTTGAGCAGAAATGATGAATGTGTTGTTATGAACTGAAAGAAAGGTGATCCTTGTTTTAAAGTGGCAGAAAATTTGGAAAATTGAGCCCTGGTTTCAGATGGAAGGCAGAATTTGAAAGCAATGACTTGGAATATTTACTGATGAGCTCTCCAAGCAAAATATAGAAGAAGTAGCCTGGCTTTTACTTGCGGCTTATAGTAAAATGTGAGAGGACAGAGATAAGCTGAGAAATGAACTCTTGACTTCAGAGAAACCAGAAATTGATGGCCTGAAAAATTCTGGGCTTCCAGAGGGTGAATTCCCAGAAGCTACAGCCCAACATGAGGATGTAACCAAACATGGAAGCCAGCTGACATTTCAGTACAAGCCAGGGTTGGAGAAGGAGTTAAGCATAAAGGATTTGTGGAAAGTCCTATTGTCTGATGGCTTTGACCCCTTGTGCTTCATGCAAAGCCACTAGAATTTTTGTGAGCTCTTTACAGGCAGAGCCACTGCCAGTTGGGACTGGAGGAGAAAGACAAGGAACAAATTGAAGGAAAATTTTCTTCAAAGACAGAGACATGGAGGTTGAGGTCTGGAGTCAAGACATCTCAGGATGGGAGAGTGGAGTGGCCCACATGCATGGAAAGGGTGAGTTTGCCCCTGAGGTCAAGGGTGGACCTTCCACCTCAATCTTCAGGAAAGGGGTTGCCACCTCAGGCCTCAAACAGGGTGGGGCACATTCCTAGGGGACTGGGGAGAGCCTGGCCACCACCCCACTCTTCTGAGGGGTTGAGCCTGTGCCCCAGAAATGGAAGAGAATTTGGGTGCTGCCTCAATGTTTGAGGAGGGTGGGGCCAAGATGGTGGTCTCCCCAATGTATGGATATGTTGGAGCACTCACCCCAGTATTTGGAGAGAAAAGGGCTGCCACAAAGGCCCTTAAGAAGGGTTAGACTCCTGCTCTCTCAAGTCCCAAGGATACATGATTCTGTAAATGATTCTCAGACTTTGAAATCTAATGGAGTTTGCCCTGTGGGCTGCAGGAACTGTTTTGGTCCCTTAAACCCTGTTTTCCTTTCAGTTTCTCTTTAGGGAAATGGGAATGTTTATCCTATGGCCATCTCTCCTTTGTATATTGAAAGCAGATAACTTGTTCTAAGTTTCACTGGTACAGAGCCAGAGGGGAATTTTGCATTAGAACAGACCAAACCTGTAACTGATTTTGATGGGATCTTGCTATTATTACTGAAATGATTGAAGATTTTGTCATGTTATGAAGGGATTAATGTATTTTGTATGTGGAAAGATCATGTCATTTTGGGGTTCAGGGTGTGGAATGTCCCAGTATGAATGAATGTATTATGTCCCCCTAAACACCATTATCTTTGATGCAATCTTCTGTGGACAGACCTATTAGTATTGATTAGATTGTAATTCTTTGAGTGATTCCATGGAGATGTGACCCACCCAACAGTAGGTGATAACTCTGGTTGGATGATTTCCATGGAGGCATTTCCCAGCCCATTCAGGGAGGACATTGATTAGTTTACTGGGGTACTGTAGAAGCTCAGACAGAAGGAGCAACCTTTCTACAGCCAAGAGGGACACCTTGAATGCACAGAAGCTGAGAGAGTAACTGCAGATGAGAGACAGTTTGAAGATGGCTGTTGAAATCAGACTCTTGCTCCAGAGAAGCTAAGAGAGGACAAACATCTCAAGAGCAACTAGGAGTGACATTTTTGAGGAGCTGCAGCCCAGGGAGGAACATCCTGGGAGAAAGCCAATTTGAAACCAGAACTTTGGAGCAGATACCAGCCACATGCCTTCCCAGCTAACAGAGGTTTTCCAGAGACCATTGGCCACCCTCCAGTGAAGGTACCCAATTGTTGATGACTTACCTTGAATATTTTATGGCCTTAAGACTGTAACTTTGTAAACAAATGAACCCCCTTTATAAAAGCCAATCCATTTCTGGTGTTTTGCATTCTGGCAGCATTAGCAATCTAAAACAAATGCCGTGATAGTGGATAATGCATTCTGTAAGTCCATGGATGGTAGTTTTGACAGAATCACTTCATGCAGGGAAGCAAACCCATATCCAGACCATGTGTCTTTCCAGTAAGAACTAAATGCTGCCCCTTCCATGATGGAAGTAGTCCAATGTAATCAACCTGCCACCAGGTAGCAGGCTGATCACCTTGGGGAATGGTGCCACATCAGGGACTGAGTATGGGTCTCTGCTCCTAGCAGATTGGACACTCAGCAGTGGCTGTAGCCAGGTCAACCATGGTGAGTGGAAGTCCATGTTGCTCAGCCCACACATAACCTACATCCTCCCACCATGACCACTTTGTTCTTGAGCCCACTGGGCAATGACAGTAGTTGCTGTTGAAAGCACCAAATGTGTCATTTTATCCACTTGGTTATTAAAAACTTCTTCTGAAGTCACCCACTGTTGAGCATTCACATGAGACACAAATATCTCCATGTTGTTTGCCCACTCAGAAAGACCTATACACATAACCCTTCCCCAGACTTCTTTGTCACCAATCTTCCAGACATGTTACTTCCAAGTCCCTGAACATCCAGACAAACCATTAGCAACAGCCCATGAATCATATACAAAGCAACAGCCCACAAATCATATACAAATGCACCTTGGGCCAGTTCTTCTTCCAAGCAAAGTGAACAACCAGGTGCACTGCTGGAAGTTCTGCACCATGGGAGGATTTCCCCTCACCACTGTCCTTCAGGGATGTGCCGGTTTGAGTGTATTGTGTCCCCCAAATGCCATTATCTTTATAGTCTTGTGTGGGGCAGAAGTTTTGGTGCTGGTTAGATTTGCCTGGAGTGTGCCCCACCCAGCTGTGGGAGATAATTTTGATGAGATGTTCCCATGGAGGCATGGCCCCACCCATTTGGGGTGGGCCTTGATTGGTGGAGCTATATAAATGAGCTGACTCAAAGAGAGAAAAGAGAGTGCAGCTGGGAGTGATGTTTTGAAGAGAAGCAAGCTTGTTAGAAAGGAACGTCCTGGGAGAAAGCCGTTTTGAGGCCGGAGCTTTGGAGCAGATGCCAGCTGCCTTCCTAGCTAACAGAGGTTTTCCGGAGGCCATTGGCCATCCTCCGGTGAAGGTGCCCGTTTGCTGATGTGTTGCCTTGGATGCTTTGTGGCCTTAATACTGTAACTGTGTAGTGAAATAAACCCCCATTTTATAAAAGCCTATCCATCTCTGGTGTTTTGCATTCTGCAGCATTAGCAAACTAGAACAAGGGACATACCAGAAAGGGGCTGCAGTGCTTCAGCTGTCCACTTTTGAGTGGTTCCTGCATATCATGCAGACCCATCTGTAAACCAGGCCTGAGTTTTCTCTTCCTCAGTCAACTCATTGTAAGAAACTCCCCAAGATTCCATAGCTGTGGGCTGGGAAAGAGAAGATAAGGTGGAAGGAGCATGGTCCATATGCATTTGGGCAACTTCCTCATGTAACTTATTTATGCCTTCAGGACCTGCTCAAGTTCTATCTCATTTATACCATTTCCATTTTATGATGGAGTGCTGCTGTGCATGCCTAACTTTATGGCTTGGTGGGTAGGACAACACCCAGCTCATGATAGGTAACTCAGGTCTCATGGTAACTTGGTGGCCCATGGTTAATAGTTCTGTCTCTACTAAGGCCCAGTAACAATCCAAGAGCTGTTTCTCATATTGAGTAGTTATCTGCAGAGGATGGTAAAGCTTTACTCCAAAATCCTAAGGGCCTGCATTGTGATTCTTCTATAGAAGCCTGCAAGGGCTCCAAAGAGCATCTCTGTTTGCCACTGACACTTCCAGTACTGTTGGGTCAGCTGGATCATATGGTCCGAGCAGCAGAGCAGCTTGAACAGCAGCCTGGACCTGTTGCAGAGCCTCATCTTTTCCCAATCCCCATTCAAAACTCAGCAAATGTACCAGAGTAGCACAACCAAATGAGGAATATGTTGTCTCCAAAATCCAAAGAGGCCAACTGTGTTGTGTCTCTTTTTTGTTTGTAGGAGGGGCCAGATGCAACAGCTTACCCTTCACCTTAGAAGGGATATCCCAACAGGCCCAAAACCACTGGACACCTAGAAATTTTACTGAGGTGGAAAGCCCCTGTATTTTTGTTGGATTTATCTCCCTTCCTGTGCCATGCAAATATGTTACCAACAAATCCAGAGTAGTTGCTACTTCTTGCTCAGTAGGTCCAACCAACATGATATCATCAATATAATGGACCCATGTGATGTCTTGTGGGAGGGAGAAATGATCAAGATCCCTGCAGACAATATTATGACATAGGGCTGGAGAGTTGATATAACCCTGAGGTAGCACAGTGAATGTAAACTGCTGGCCTTGCCAGCTGAATGCAAACTGTTTCTCATGGTCCTCACTAACAGCAATTGAGTATAAAGCATTTGCCAGATCAATAGCTGCATACCAGGTACCAGGGGATGTGTTGATTTGCTCAAACAATGATACCACATCTGGAGCAGCAGCTGCAATTGGAGTCCCCACCTGACTAAGCTTACAGTAATCCACTGTCATCCTCCAAGACCCGTCTGTTTTCTGTGCAGACCAAATAGGAGAGTTGAATGGGGGTGTGGTGGGAATCACCACCCCTGCATCCTTCAAGTCCTTAAGCATGGCATTAATCTCTGCAATCCCTCCAGGAATCTGGTATTGCTTCTTGTTTGCAACTTTGCTAGGCAGGAGCAGTTCTAGTGGCTTCCACTTGGCCTTTCCTACCATAATAGCCCTCACTCCATGAGTCAGAGAACCAATGTGAGGATTCTACCAGTTGCTCAGTATATCTATTCCAATTATGCATTGCAGCACTGGGAAAATAACAACAAAATGTGTCCAGGGACCCGCTGGACCCACGGTGAGATGGATCTGAGCTCAAACTCCATTGATCACCTGACCTCCATAAGCCCCAACTCTGACTGTTGGACCAGAGAGATATTTTGTGTCTCCTGGAATTAATGTCACTTCTGAACCAGCATTTAATAATCCCCAAAGTATCTGATCATTTCCTTTTCCCCAATACACAGTTACCCTAGTAAAAGGCCACAGGTACCCCTGGGGAAGGCTGGGAGGAAGATTAACAGTATAAGTGTTTGGCAGTGTAACAGGGTCCTTCCCCAAGAGTACCCAGCCTTCCCCTCATTCAAGGGGCTCTGGATCAGTAAGCTGTCTCAAGTATGGGAATTGATTAAGGGGCCATGACTCACTGCTTTTGTAATTCAAGGGAGACTTTTGTTCACTTGACCTAGAATTCTTTTGCCCATCTATTTTACTACTTGGTACTCCGTGATCTATGAGCCAATTCCATAGGTCTGTAGGGCAGGCAGCAAATGCAACTCCAATGACGATGTTTGATGAACTCCTCAGGAAATGAACTGGCAACTTCAATGAACTACTCAGGGAAAACTCTGATGCTCAGCCAAAGAAGTGAAGGTCCTCTATCTGTCTCACTTAAAAGTTTTCAACTGATTGGATTAAATACAGCTGACTGCATTCTCTCATTGTGGAAGTCATGCCCTTCATTGATGTCATCAGTCACAGCTGCAGCCAATTGACTGATGATTCAGCAAACCAGCCTGTTGGTTTATTAACCAACCACAAACATCCTCACAGCAACACTTAGGCCAGTGCTTTTCCGACCAGACAGCTTTGTACCATCACCTGGCCAAGTTGACACATGAACCTAACCATCACAGATGGATTGTTTTTCTCTTGTTACTTTCAGAATTCTCTCTTTATCTTTGACATTGAACAATCTGATCAGTAAGTGTCTTGGAGTAGGTCTATTGGGGTCTATTCTGTTTGGGGTGCACTGTACTTCTTGAATCTCTAATTTTCTGTCTTTCAGAAGAGTTGGGAAATTTTCAGTGATTATTTCTTCTGCCCCTTTCCCCCTCTCTTCTCCCTCTGGGACACCCATAACATGTATGTTTGTGCATTTCATGTTGTCACTTAGCTCCCTAAGACCCTGCTCATATTTTTCCATTCTTTTCATCATCTGTTTTTTCATGTGTGTGAATTCAGATGTCTGGTCTTCCAACTCATTGATCCTTTCTTCTGCCTGCTCAAATCTACTGTTGTATCCTTCCATTTTCTTTTTCATCTCCTCCATTATTCCCTTCATTCCCATAAGTTCTGCCATTTGTTTTTTTCAAGTTTATGAATTCTTCCTTATGGTCATCCAGTGTCCTCCTTATACCCTTCATCTCTTTTGCTATGTCTTCCCTCAGTTCATTGACTTGATTTTTAAATTGATTGAGATTTGTTTGAACATCTCCAGTTAGTTCTTCCTTCAGTTCATTGAATGTATTTAGCAATAATTGCTTCAACTCCTGTATCTTGGTTGAACTATTAGATTGTTCCTTTGGCTCTCCATATTTTCATGTTCCCTAGCATGGCTCTTTACCTTAAGCTGTCTAAGCATCTGGCTTTCTTGATTGGTTTATTCTGGAGCTCATTTTCACTCTTTTACCTAGGGTTTTCTTGTTGATTGGCTTTGTTCTCTAGCATTTGGTGTTCAGTTCAGCTTATTCTAGACAGTTAACTTAGATTCTGTTTAGCTGATCAGATTGTCACCTCTTGTTTTTCTGTTTCTTGCCCTGCCTCTATGTAGCCTTTTTGCATGATGGTCTCCTCAGATATGGTCAACCCCAGTCAGGTTTTCCCAGCCCAGAGAGGCCCAGGTCTCAGGAGGAGCAAATGGAGTTTCCTTGAGAATGAGACATTCCTGTGGGGCCTTTAGACTCTGTGCTTATCCTATGCTGTCCAGCAGTTGGTGCTTGCCATCCTGCAGTTCTCCATCTGTGTAAGGAGGCATGGAGCCTTTGGTTATCCCAGTGGCCCTGACCCTGTCAGGGGCATGGATGACTGAAACTGGTTCCTGAATTCCAGCCCCTGTGGTCTGAGTTCCCAAAAGGGGAGCTACAACAAGAGCTGGGCCATGCCCCCCTTTTCTTGGGAAGTTATTGTGTTTAGCAAATTTTCTCCACCACTAGACTTATTTCTTTTCTCACAGAGGTATCTTAGCTCTGCTCTTGCCTGGGCCCAAATTGCAAGTCTTTGAGCCTTTCTGTAATGGACTTTTTAGAGTAATTATTTTTTAAAAAAGAGAAAAAGTTAAAAAAAAAAATAAAAGAAAAAGAGGGCCCACTATGGACAATTTACAGTCCTTGCATATCTAATGGGCTATTGAAATGCTAAGAACAAGGAGTTCAGGGTGATTAAGGAACAACCAAGAAAGCAAAGAAACCAACTTTTCAGACAAGGGCTCTCATCTCCTGGATTTGTATATGTGCCTGATTCTGTTTGAGCCCTGACCTTCTCTATAGTATGTTCACTGGGTTTCCAAAAAGTCTCTGTTTTTATTTGTTGATTTTCTGTGGTATTTGCTAGTCCTATCTCCTCTCCACCAGGATGACTGCTCCAAGATTCTCTGGTGTCTGGTGTCTGGTTCAGTTTATCTATGGTTGGAGTTTTTGTTCTCCCTCCTGGTTCCCAGACATGATATATAAAATCCAAAATACAAAATGGTAGAAGAAAGTACTGCCCTTACAGTAATAACACTAAATGTTAATGGATTAAACTCCCCAGAGACTGGCAGAATGGATTAAAAAACATGATCCATATATATGCTTTTTACAAGAAACTCACTTTAGAAACAAGGACAAAAATAGGCTGAAAGTGAAAGGTAGGAAAAAGATATTTCATGAAAACAGCAACCAGAAAAAAGTGGGAATAGCTATATTAATTTCAGACAAATTATACTTCAAAAGTAAAACAATGAAAAGAGACAAAAAAAGACACTATATATTAATAAAAGGGTCAATTCATCAAAAAAAAAAAACAGTGATAAATATGCACCAAGCCAGAGAGCCTAAAAATTCATGAGGCAAACACTGAGAACACTGAGAGAAGTAGATACCTGTATAACAATAGTTGGAGACTTCAGTGCACCACTCTCATAATTGATAAAATATCTAGACAGAGGATCAATAAGGAAAAAGGGATGTTGAATTGTATGATAAATGAACTAGACTTGACAGACATTTATAGAACACTACACCACACAACAGGTGAATACACATTTTTCTCAAGTGCTAATGGAACATTCTCTAGGATAGACCACATGCTTGATCACCTAGCAAGTCTCAACAAATTTTAAAATATTGATATTATAAAAAAAACTTTCTTGGGTCATAATTGAATAAAGTTGGATATAAATAATAGGCACAAGATTGTAAAATTCACAAATATATAGAGGCTAAACAACATATTCTTAGAAAACCAGTGGGTAAAGGAGAAATTACAAAAGAAATTAGTGAATACCTCAAGGCAAATGACAATGAAAACACAACATATCAAAACTTATGGGATAAAGCAAAGGCAGTGCTCAGAGGGAAATGTATTGCCCTAAAGGCCTATATTAAAAGAGAAGAGAGATCAAAAATTGAGGAATTAGCTGTTCACCTGGAGGAACTAGAGAAAGAAGAGCAAACTAACTGTAAAGAAAACAAAAGGAAAGAAATAAAAAAGATCAGAGCAGAAATAAATGAAATTGAGAACAGGAAAACAATAGAGAGAATCAATAAAACCAGAAGTTGGTTCTTTGAGAAAATGAACAAAATGGATGGACACCTATCTAAGGTAAGAAAAAAGAGAGAGAGCAGGAGAGTGGATGCAAATAAATACAAACAGAAATGGGAATGAAGATTTAACTATTCACCCTTCAGAAATAAAGGAGATAATGAGAAGATACTATGAGCAACTATATGCTAATAAACTAGACAACTTAGATGAAATGGACAACTTCCTAGAAAAGCATATAAAACAAATATTGACTCAAGAAGAAATAGATGACCTCAACAAGCTAATGACAATTAAAATATTGAGTTAATCATCAAAAACCTCCCAAAAAGAAAAGCCAAGGACAAGATGGCTTCACTTGTGAATTCTACCAAGCATTCAAGAAAGAATTAGTACCAATCTTGCTCAAACTCATCAAAAAATTGAAGAGGAGGGAAAGCTACACAACTCTTACTATGAGGCCAACATCATCCTAATACCAAATATCAGGCAAAGATACTACAAAAAAATTATAGATCAATCTCTTTAATGAATATAAATGCAAATCTCCTCAATGAAATACTCACAAATCAAATCTAGCAGTACATTAAAAGAATTATACACCATGACCAGGTGGGGTTTGAGGTGAGCAAGGCTTGTTCAAAACATGAAAATTGATTAATGTAATACACCACATCAATAAATCAAAGGAGAAAAACCATATCATCATCTCAATCAATGTAGAAAAGGCATTTGACAAAATTCAACATCCTTTCTTGATGAGAACTCTTCAAAGGATAGGAATGAGGGGAACTTTCTCAATATATGAAAAACCCACAGCTAACATCATACTCAATGGGGACAGAATGAGAGCTTTCCCTCTAAGATCAGGAACAAGACAGGGATGCCCACTGTCACCACTGTTATTCAGCATTGTTCTGGAAGTTCTAGCTAGAGCAGTTATTTAAGAAAAAGAAATACAAGGCATCCAAATTGGAGAGGAAGAAGGAAAACTTTCACTGTTTGCAGATGACATGATTCTATATGTAGAAAATCCAGAAAAAATCTACAGCAAAGCTATTAGAGCTAATGAAAATACAGCAACATGGCAGGCTACAAGATCAACACACAAAAGTCTGTAGTGTTCTTACACACAAGAAGTGTGTAATAAGAGGAAGAAATCAAGAAAAAATTTCATTTACAATAGCAACCAAAAGAATCAAGTATTTATGAATAAACTTAATGAATGCCACAAAAGATCTATATTAAAAAAACTCCAAGAAACTGCTAAAAGAAAGCAAACAGGACCTTAAATATTGGAAGAACATACCATGTTCATGAATTGGAAGACTATATATAATTAAGATGTTAATTCTACCTAAACTGATCTATAGATTCATTGCAATAATAATTAAAATCCCAAAAACTTACTTTGTATAAATATAAAAACCAATAACCAAACTTATTTGGAAAGGCAAGGTGCCCTGAATAGCCAAAAATATCTTGAGAAACAGGAATGAAGTGGGAGGTCTCATACTACCTGACTCTGAAGCATATTATAAAGCTACAGCACTCAATACAGCATAGTACTGGCATACAGATAGTTATACTGACCAGTGAAATTGAATTGAGTGTTCAGAAATAGAACCTCTTATCTACAGACAATTGATCTTTGATAAGGCAGTCAAGCCAAAGCAACTGGGACAGAGCAGCCTCTTAAATAAATGGCATTTGGAGAACTGGATATCCATTTCCAAAAGAAGGAAAGAGGGCTCCTACCTCACACCTTATACAAAAATTAATTTGAAATGGATCAAAGACCTAAACTTTAGCACTAAGATCACAAGAATCTCAGAAGAAAATGTAGGGCAATGTCTTAAGAATTTTATGATGGGGGTCGTTTCCTAGACCTCACAACCAAAGCACAGGCAACCAAAGAACAAATAGACAATTGGGACCTCCTCAAATTTAAACACTTTTGTACATCAAAGGACTTTGTCAGAAAGGTTAAAGAGCAGCCCATGCAATGGGAGACAATATTTGGAAGCCTCATATCAGATAAGGGTTTAATATCCAAAATATATAAAGCAATTGTACAATTCAACAACAGAAAGACAAACAACCCAATTAAGAAATGGGCAAAAGACATGGACAGACACTTTTCTGAAGAGGAAATACAAATGGCTCAAAAACATATGAAAAAAATGCTAAACTTCACTGACTATTCAGAAAATGCAAATCAAAACCACAATGAGATATCATCTCACACCTACCAGAGTGACCATTATCCAAAAAAAACAGAAAATTACAAGTGCTGGAGAGGATGTGGAGAAAGAGGCACACTTATTCATTGGTGGGAAAGTAGAAGGGCACAACCATGCTGGAAGACAGTTTGGTGGTTCCTCAGGAAGCTAAGGATAGATTTGCCATATGTCCCAGCTATTCCACTTTTAGGTATATACTCAGAGGAACTGAAAGTTAAGACACAAGTGGACATTTGTAAACCGTGTTTACCATGGCATTATTAATGATAGCCAAGAGATGGAAACAGCCCAAATGTCCATCAGTGGACAGGTGGAAAACAAACTGGTACATAAACATGATGGAATATTATGCAGCTGTAAGACAGAACAAAGACATGGAACATATAATAACATGGATGAAACTTGGTGACATTATGTTGACAGAAGTTAGCCAGAAACAAAGAGACAAATGCTGTATGGTCTCACTAATATGAACTAACATTAAAGAGCAAACTTTGAGATTTAAAAGCTGATAACACAGGCTATAAGGAGATAGAAAGAGGGTGGAGATCAGACATTTGATGCTTAAGGACTATAGAATGTTAGCAATATTATATAGATCCAGAAATTGACAGCATAATACTGTGTGATGGTAGCATAATATTTTAAGTATACTGAACACAAAAGTCCATGAGTAAAGCTGAAAGTGGTGGGCTAGGAACATGTATGTCACCTGAGGTAAAGATAGAAGATAAAGATTGGGACTGTTTTACTTAGCAGAAACTGAAGTGGTTAATGATTGTGACTAAGGGTACAAATATAAAAAGTTTCTTGCATGTGGGAGAAAAAATGAATGTCAACCATGTAGAGTGTTGGAAATGAGATGGTATTGGGGACAAAATGTCAAAGCAAACTGGAGTCTATGGTCAACAGTAACATTGTAATATGCTTCCATTAAATGTAAAAAAGGCAATATACCAAAGCTAAATGCATAGGAGAGGGGGATATAAGGGAGGGATATGGGATTCTTGGTAGTGGTGTAGTTGTCTGACCCTACTATTACATTGCATTGTATGATATTTTATTTTTCTTTTTATTATCTTTTTATTATTCATTTAAAAACTTTTTTGTAGTAATCAATATGTTCAAGTGCTGACTGTGGTGATAAATGCACAAGTGTATTATGATACCATGAACAACTGATTGTATTCTGTGGATATTTATATGGTATGTGAATATAGCTCTATAAAATTATAGGGAAAATATAAACAGGGATAAAAGTGCTGGAGAAAATGTGGAGAGAGTGATGTATGTATTTACTGTTGGATAGGAGGCAGAATGGTGTAACCTTCCTGGATGACAGTGTGGTGGTTCCACAAGAAGCTAAGTATGCGGTTCCGTGAGGGCCTGCAACTTCATTAGGGGGCATATACTTGGAGGATCTGAGAGCATGGACATAAATGGACATTTGCACACTGGTGTTTACGGATACAGTATGCATGATTTGCAATGGGTGGAGGTGGCCTAAGTGTACATTGACTGAGGAACAGAATGTTGAACGGTTGTATGTGCAAACAATGGAATATTGGGCAACTGTGAGAAGGAGTGAAGCTGTAAGACATGCAACGAGGTAGATGGATCTTGTAGACAGCATTTTGAGAGAACTACACCAGAAACAAAGGCAAACACTACAATGCCTCACCTATAAGGACTAATGACAATGTGTAAACTCAGAATTGAATATTAGAGCACAGTTTATCAGGGGAATGCTTATTGTGAAAGTCCCTAGATTGTAAGCTCTTACACCAGCCACATATATTCTTGAATTGTAGTGGCTATCTCCAGATTCCAAGATGCTGATCCCTTTGTGTATAACCTGATCAATCCCTGGAACTTTGGGTATCTGTGTGACATCTGAAACTCAGAGGTAGAACGCAGCAGATATGAATGTCAGTATTAACACATACAGCAACTGTTAGAAAAGCTGAAAAAGAGTCCAAACTTCAACTAGAGATATGAATGAAGTATATCTGATTAGGACTGGGGCTAATTGGGCCAAAGGATGAAGGACAATACTGTGTTTTAAAACTTCAACTTCCATGTGACCCCAAGGGAAGAGATGTTTAGTTGGTGCCAGATCTATATTTCCTAAACAATTTAACTTGTACAGTTTGTTCAAACACCATAATTACATGGAACTTTGAATAGAAAGTGAGACCTGGCAAGTTTGTGTAGGTTAGTGTGAAATAACAACACATCCCAAAGTAATTTGGGCAGAGAATAAAAATATATATACAGGGCCCCCCTGAGGAGCTGGGAAAAATGCAGAGATATTGGACTTCATCACCTGGATTGTTCTTGATGTTCTCACAAACATTGAGGATTGGTGGTTTGGTGTGCCAAGCCCTCTATCTTGGGAGTTGCCTTTATGAAGCTTGTTACTGCATAGGAGAGGCTAAACCTGCTTATAATTGTACCTGTGTCTCCCCCTGAGTACTTCTTTGTTGCTCAGATGTGGCCCTCTTTCTAGCTAACCCAACTTGGCAGGTGAACTAACTGCCCTCCCCCCTATATGGGATCTGACTCCCAGGGGTGTAAATCTCCTTGGCAACACAGGATATAATTCCTGAGGATGAATCTGGACCTGTCATCATGGGATTGAGAACATTTTCTTGACCAAAAAGAGGATGCAAAATGAAACAAAATAGAGTTTCAGTGGCTAAGAGATTCCAAATGGAGTCAAGGGGTCACTCTGATGGGCATTCTTACACACTATATTGATAACTCATTTTGGGTTTTAATGCATTGGAATAGGTAGAAGTAAATACCTGAAACTATCAAACTCTAACCCAGTAGCCTTGACTCTTGAAGACAATTGTATAGCAATATAGCTTACAAGGGGTGACAGTGTGGTTGTGAAAGCCTTGTGGATCACACTCTCTTTATCCAGTGTATGGATGAAAGAGTAGAAAAATGGGGACAAAAACTAAATGAAAAATAACATGGGATGGGGGATGGTTTGGGTGTTTTTTTTACTTTTGTTTTCTTATTTTTACTTTTTCTGATATAAGGAAAATGTTCAAAAAATAGATTGGGGTGATGAATGCACAACTAACTATATGATGATACTGTGAACAGTTGATTGTACAACACAAATGATTGTATATGTGAATATACCTCAATAAATCTGAATTTAAAAAATAAAAAATTAATGACCATTCCAGTGGGTGTGAGTTGGTACCTCATTTTGGTTTTGATTTGCATTTCCCTAATGGCTAATGATGTTGAACATCTTTCCATGTGCTTATTGGCCATTTGTATATCTACTTTGAAGAAGTGACCATTCAAGTCTTTTGTCTATTTCTAAATTGGGGTGTTTTATTTTTTGTTGTTGAGTAGTGAGAGGTCTTTATAAATCCTGGGTACTAAATCCTTATGAGACGTGTGTTTTCCTCCCAATTCTGTTGGTTGACTTTCACTTTCTTGATAATGTCTTTACATGTGCAACATTTTTTTAATTTTGATGATGTCCAATTTATCTATTTTTTCTTTTGCTACTACCTATGAATTTCCCAAGAATGCTATTTATAGCTTTTGTTGTAGTTCAAACTGGAATCTAATCTAGATATATATGCTATTTTTGCTAGGTCTTTTTAGTCTAATTTAATATAAACTAGCCCCCCCTCCCAGCTTAATGATGTTTGCTTGGTTAGATTCAAGTTAAACATTTTAAACAAGAATTCTCTATAGTTGAGACTCTGAGCTGTACATTGCATCACAAAATGCAAATAATGACTGAATATGACACTAACAATTGGGTTTAGGTGGGGTTATTGCCTGATTCCTTCATTGTAAAAGTGCATTTTTCCTTATTTGACCAGCAACTCAAATATCAAAGCACCCATCAAACTTTCTTTTAATGGTCTTGCCTGATTTATTTATTTCATTAGTTGTTTTAAAACAGCAAATTTTTAATTGTATAATTCTTTATAAACTAGTTATAATTCACTTACAAAGAAGAGTGGTCATTCATCAATTAGGTCTAGTTTCTCTCAAATATGGTTCTTAATAGTCAAAAGCTTAAAAATTCCCTTTTGTAATTGAGGGAAAAAAGTGATATTTACTGAAAATTTGCCAAATTAGTTGTTCTGGTTTGCTAAAGTTGCCATTATGCAAAATACAAAATGGATTGGCTTTTATAAAGTGGTTATATTAGGACACAAATTTACAGTTTGAAGCCAAAAAAGTGCCCTAACTAAGGCATCAACAGGAGGATACCTTCACTGAAGAAAGGCCAATGGCATCTGGAACACCTCTGTCACTTGGGAAGGCATGTGGCTGGCATCTGCTTGTCTTTGCTCCTATGTTCTGGTTTCAAAATGGCTTTCTCCAAAATGTCTCTGGGATTCTGGCTCTCTTAGCTTCTCTCTCTCAGCTCCTGTGCATACTTGTTTGTCATCTCAGGGCATTTATCTCTAAGCATCTGGGGTTCCTCTCTTAGCTTCTCTGGGTCAAACTCTGGGCTTTTACTCTTAGCTTATCATCTCCAAGCATCTTTTTCTGGATATCTAGGTGTCAGGGCCTATGTCAGTCTGGGCTCTCTTAGGGACTCCAATAACCTAATCAAGACCCACCTTGAATGGACAGGGTCATACCTCCATGGAAATAATCCAATCAAAAAGTCTCACCAGCAGTTGGGTGAATCACATCTTCATGGAAACAACCTAATCAAAAGATCTTACCATAATAAGTCTGCACCCACAAGATTGGCTTTTGTGTGGGATATATTAGATTAGAACCAGCAAAGTAGTCCAGAGTGTTCCCTTACTCAGTTTTCCCTAATGTTAATATCTTACATAACTATGGTGCATATGTCCAAACTAAGAAATTAACTAAACTCTAGCCTTTATTCTGATGTCATCAGTTTTCCCACTAATGTCCTTCATCTATTCCAAGAACCTATTCAGGATACCACATTGTACTTAGTCATCATATCCCTTTAGTCTCCTCTCATCTTTGGCAGTTCCTCAGTCTTTTCCTTGTTTCTTATGACCTTGAGAAGTTTTAAGAGTACTGGTGTCATTGAGAATGTCCCTTAATTTAGTTTTTTTGATTATTTCTCATGATTATACTGGGTTTATGGGTTTGGGGGAATAATACCACAGAGGTGAAGTGCCCTTTTCATCACGTCATGTGAGGGATATATAACATGAGGTCACTAGTGATGTTAACCTTGATTGTTTCATTAAATTGGTGTCTGCCAGGTTTCTCCACTGTAAAGTTACTATTTTTTCCCTTTCTATATTCTTTTCTTTGTAAGTGAGTCATTAAGTCCAGCATATGTTTAAGGGGAGATGCATTAAGCTCCATCTCCTGGAAGAAGGACTATCTCATGCATTATATGCAATTCTCTAAGGAAAACTGAAATGAGCTGTCTTGTGAATTAGAGTAGGATTTACAGTTAGGCTTATGGTTAGGCTTATGTTTGGGGTTAAGGTTATGGTTATAATTGAGATTAGGCCTAGGGCTAGAGTTTAGTGTTGAGCTAGTACTAAGGCTAGTGTTAGGATTAAGGTTAATATTAGGGCTGTTACTGGGGATAGGACTATGCTTAGAGCTATAACTAGGTTTTTAGTTACAATGAGGGTTAGGGCTAAATCTAGAGCTAGAAAGAGGTGTACTGTTAGAGCTATAGATAGGACTATATTAAGGGTTAGAGTTAGGGTTGTGTTCAGTTTGAGGTTCAAGATCTGGATCCAATGTGTGAGTCCAAGGGCAAAGTCTAGTTCCAATGTCCAGGTCATGTCTAAATCTTGGTCCAAGACCCAGTTTCAAAGACCAATTTTAAGTTAAGGTCCAAAATCTAGATATAAGCCTAAAATCCTGATCCATGGTCCAGACCCAGGTCTAATATCAGTTCCAATTTCAAATCCACATCAAATGTCCAGTTCCCACATCCAGATCCAAAGTCCAGGTCCAGTGCAGAGGCCCAGGACCAAATTCCAAGTCCAGTCTCATGGTCTAGATCCAGAATTGGAGTCCATGTCCCAGGTCATGCCCAGTTCCAACCCATGGCCAAGATTCAAGAAAAATGTCCCAGTGTGAGATCCAGGTCTGAGATCCAAGCCAAAGTCCAAAGGGCATTTTAAATATACAGTTCTGAGATCCAAAATGCAGTTCTAAGTTCCAGGCCTATGGTCCAGGTCTAAAGTTGGGTCCATGGACCTGGTCATATTTAGGTCCAAGATCCAGAACCAGGGCTTAGATTGTGGAGCAAAAATTGGGGCTTGTCTCCTCAATCAAGAATTGGGAACATATCCTCTAGTGTCAGGAATGGAGGCTCTACCTCCTGGGGGTGGGAAGCTGTGTTTAGCCTCAAGGACCAGCATAGGGGATTTGGCCTCTGGAGCAAGGTGCAGTGCTTCAACCTAAGGGGCGGACAGCTCATGGAGGAAGTGGTGGGGTCTTAGCCCCTGGAGCCAATATTGATATTCAGTCTCTCTAGGGAAACACACTGGCTTGTGACCTTGGTTGGAAGTCTATTTCCGTAGTGGTAAGGGGAGACTCCTTGTTAGTTGGAGAGAGCATATCCTGGGAAAGGGAATGAGGTGAGTTCATCAGATAGCTGCTCAGAAATCAATCAGATATCTGGATTTCTCTGGGATTGATGAGTGACACAATGAGAATTGTGTCAATTAGTTATTTGAAGTGTTACTGAGGTGTCTGGATTAGTTTGTTGACTGGATATCCATCCCAGAGAATGGGTTGACCAAATAGACTACTGAGAATCCAATCAGCTTAAAAGTGTATGGGTTTCATCTGCCAGATTGGGGATTGGGGGGTCTGTTGTCAGCAAGGAGCATGTTTCAGAGCAGAATCACCTGGGTTCCCAGCACAACCAAGCCAGAGATCTCCAGAAGTTGGGGATTTGCCTTTGGAAAAGTGAGGTCAGGATGGAAGTGGTAGGGATTGGAAAGCCCATCTGGGCAGTGTCTGACTCCCAGTGTCCTGTGGTGCTATGCACTGAGTAGATCCCCTCCCTTCCATCAGCTACTCCAGCTGCCCTGCCTCTCAGTGTGGTGGTCAGACCCAGTTGGCTCCTGGTGGAAGTGGGCCCCAGCCTGCAAGAAGTTGGTACTGCCAGGAACTCGCCTTTGGTGATGAATATATAGGACTTAGAACCTGGCAGCAGGGGTCAGTACTTATACCCTGGAGCAAAAAGCAGGGATATTGGTTCTGGATAGAGAAGTGGAACTAGGACTCAAGATTGAAAACTGGTCATGTGGCCTCAGGCAACATATGGGCTCCTAACCTCTGGAAGCAAAATTGAGAGACAGCATCTGGAGGAAAGCAGAAACAAAGTCTTTTGTGGCTCAGGAGTAAGTTTCTGTGGTAAGATGCAAGTCCTTGAAGCCAGGCCCAGTGAAACTGTCCATGGTGCCTAGATCAAGAATTGTGGGCCTCCCATACTTGGTTTGAAGACATGGACCCAGTGCCTGTTGAAGCCAGGTACCAGTCCACTTGTCCTGGGAAAGGGGAGAAGACAAAGCTTCTGGTGTGGTTGTACTGGTTTGAATATATTATGTCCCCTCCAAAGCCATGTTTTTATCCAATCTTGTGGTATATTTGGATTAGGTCATTTCCTGGAGATGTGACTCACCCAATTGCAGGTGATACTTTTGAGTAGATGATTTCCATGGAGATGTGGCCCCACCCATTCAGGGTGTGTCTTCATTAGTTTAGTGGAGTCTTTTAAAAAGAGCTGACACAAACTGAGATGCTTGCTGATGCTTAGAGATGGTTGGAGATGTGGAGAGAAGGATTTTCAGAATTGCTAAGCTAAGAGATGAATCCCAGAGTTTGCCCTGGAGAACCTAATAGAGACACAGAGACATTTTGGAGAATGCCATTTTGAAATGCAACCCAGGAGCAAAGGAACAGCAGATGCCAGCCACATGCCTTCTCAGGAGACAGAAGTGTTCCAGACACCATCAGCCATTCTTTAGTAAAGGTATCCTGTTGTCGATGCCTTAGTTTGGACACTTTTAATGGCTTTAGAATATAAATTAGCAACCTAATAAATTCCCTTTCTGGTATTTTGCATAATGGCAGCATTAGAAAACCAGAACAATAGGTAAACAGTGTGTGACTCTAACTTGCAATAAAGTAATGGGTTTGAGATGTGCTTTTTTGCACTAGATTGCACACAACTTCATATAGTACTTATGAAAATTCTAAGTGTTCTTTGAAATGAATGGTTAATTTGGGGCTTAATTTCCATATACTGTGTAGATCCTAGTCTCCTGGTTGCTGTACTTTCTTCAGAAACTCAGCTGTCAATATGTCACAAGGAATACATGCAAATAAAAATTTGCAGGGAAAATCTTTCATTGAATGACTTGAGAAGTGTCTCCTCCTCCACTATTGCCTGATTGGTGTTTGTGCCACTTAAGAATTTATCCATTTCATCTAAATTGTATAAAATATTGCCACAAAGTGTTTTATGGTATTCCCTTACAATCCCAATTTTTGTAAGGTTGGTAGTGATGGCTCCTTTCATTCTTAATTTTGATAATTTTTGTCTTCTCTTTTTTTTCCTGTGTCAATCTAACTAAAGGGTTTGTCAATTTAGTTGACCTTTTCAAAGAACCAACTGACAGTTTCACTGATTTTCTCTATTTTTCTGTATTTGAGTTCCTTGATTTTCATTTAATCTTTATTTTCCTTTGAGATTAGTTTGCATCTTTTTAACTCATTTATTAAGGTTAAAGTTTAGATTATTGATTTGGTATCTTTCTTCTTTTCTAATATAGACATAATAGCTATAAATTTCCCTTTAAACATTACTTTTGCTGCATTCCATTAATCTTTTTACAATTGGTGTTTATTTAAAGTAATACATTTGCAACCCAAACAGTCCTCAAATTGTACATTTTAGATTTAACCAACTTCATTAAAATACTTTGAAGACAGCTGCAGCCACAGTTTCAATTACATGATTATTTATTTGCCAATTTTCCCTCTTTTCTTTCTCAAATTACCTCTCAGAATAGTTCAGTAGAATTTACACTCCTCATTTTTTTGTCTACACCCTTTTATGCAAAATCTGCTGCCTCACAGGTCCAGTGCTCTCTTAAAGTGAAACATCATGTTATTATAAAAGTACTCAGGGAGGAGAAAAAGATGTTGGCATAGAGAGAAGTGGAAGTTAGTCCCCATGCAACAACTAATAAACAACCAGGAACAACTAGTAAATAATCTGGAATAAATGCTGGGGGACAAACAAGACTGTCCACACATCATACACCAACCTGGATTGGGAGGAATGCCTGGGCTCACAGCATAAAATCTGTAAATAAAGACTGTGGACCCATGCTGAGGGCCCATCCCCCATGGCACCCCAAACTGCAAGACCTTGCTATGATAGAGAGCAGCAAGCACTCTCTGAGCAAGCAGATATACCTTAGTCCAGCTCCAACTGGGGTTTTGATTAACAAATGTGGATGGCTGAATACAAGCTACAAATACCCAACAAGCAGACAGAGACTTTTAGTGATGACTAAACTTAAAGAGCTAATGGATTTCTCTGTGCCAGGAGGGGGAGCCCAGAAGATTGGGTGCTATCTCTGGATGGCAAGTGAAGCTGGAAGAATTCTGGACTGGCCTTGAAGGGGGGATTTCTGTCCCTTTCTCTCTTAACCTGGGTGGCACAGTAGAGAAAGCTGCAGCCATTTTCAGTTCACAGACCTCTGATACAGACAAGGGTGGAGATAGAAGAATCAGAGAGACAAAGAGCCTATTTAAATGCAAATGAAAATTCCCTATGGGGTGTATCTTCCCTGAGAGTAAGGAGTTGCTGGCCAGCCTTACAACTGCTTCCCATTCAGAACCAGACCCCAGAGGCTGGGGAAAACAGCCAAAACAGAAATTGAGGACTAAGGGGGCCACAAATCCTTACACCAGTCAGGAGCTACAGGCTGACAAGTGCCACCTGCTGGGGAGGTTAGGAAAAGCACAATGAATTGAGGCCTCACAGGGTGTGTCAATCTTCTAAGACACACCCTCAGGGAGAACTGATATTGAATATTGCTCCCTTCTGAGATCTGAGCCCATTCTGGTCTGGGAATACCTGATTGGGGTAACCAAGGAAACAAGATTCCTAGACAACAGAAATCTACAACCTACACTAAGAAAAATGAAGTTATGGCCCAGTCAAAGGAACAACCTTACACTTCAAAGGAGACACATGAATTGAAACAACAAATGATAAATCAATTCAAAAAGTTTAGAGAAGATGTGGGAAAAGCGACGAAGTTCATAATGAAAACACTGGGTGAATATAAGGTAGAAATTGAAGGTTCAAAAAAACAACAGGCAGAATCTATGGAAATGAAAAGCACAATACAAGAGATGAAAGACAAAATGGAAACATACAAGAGCAGATCTCAAGAGGCAGAAGAAAACACTCAGGAACTGGAGAACAAGACACCTGAAATCCTACACACAAAAGAACAGATAGAGAAAAGAATGGAAAAATAGGAGTAACATCTCAGGGAATTGAATGACAACATGAAATGCATGAATGTATATGTCATGAATGTCCCAGAGGAGAAGAGAAGGGAAAGGGGGCATAAGAAATAATAGAGGAAATAATCAATGAAAATTTCCCATCTCTTAAGAAAGACTTAAAATTACAGATCCAAGAATTGCAGCATACCCAAAACAGAATAGATCTGAATTGGCCTATGCCAAGACACTTAATCAGTTTATCAAACATCAAAGATAAAGAGAGAATCCTGAAAGAAGCAAGAGAAAATTGATCCATCACATATGAAGGAAGCTTGATGAGACTATGTGTGGATTTCTCAGTAAAAAACATGAAAGCAAAAAGAAAGTGGTGTGATATATTTAAGATACTGAAAGAGTAATTCTGCCAACCAAGAATCCTATATCTGGCAAAACTGTCCTGCAAATGAGAGAGATTTTAAAATATTCTCTGACAGACAATGACAGGGTTTGTAAACAAGATACCTGCACTACAGGACATACTAAAGGGAACACTACAAAGACAGAGAGGAAAAGACAGGAGTGAGAGGTTTAGAACACAATCTTGGGTGATGGTAGAACAGCAATGTTAGTACACTGAACAATGGTGACTGTGAGTACAGTTGAAAGAGGAAGGTTAGGAGCATGTGGGACACCAGAAGGAAAAAGGAAAGATAAAGACTGTGACTGTATAACTCAGAGAAACCTAGAGTGCTCAACAGTTGTGAAAAAATGTACAAATATGTTTTTACATGAGGGAGAACAAATGAATTTCAACCTTGCAAGGTGTTAAAAATAGGGTGGGATTGGGGGAAAATATAATCAATGCAAACTAGGGACTATAATTAACAGAAACATTATGCTTCCTTTAATGTAACAAAGGCAATATAACAAGGCTAAATGCATATAAGAGGGGGACACAAGGGAGGCATATGGGACTCTTGGCATGGTGATGTCTGAATCTATTCTACTTTAGTTTAATGCTATCTTTCTTTTTGTTCCTTCCTGGCTGTCATATTTTGTTTTTTTATTCTCTCTTTTCTTTTTCTTTTGTCTCTCTAGCTTCTTTGACTCTTTTTCCTTCTTTGTGGAACAAATGGAGATGTCCTTACATGGATAGTGGTGAGGGTGGTGAATACATAAATACATGACTACAAAGGGAACCATCAATTGAAATATAAATTACCATGAAATATAAGTTACCAGGATATAGAATGAGACTAAAGAATGGGGGCAGTTGGTTATTATGAGCAGAATGCTTGACTGGGATCAACTTAAGTGTTTGAAAATGGACAGAGGTGAGAGTAGCACTTTGTGAGAATTGTGCTGAATTGTGTGTGAATGTAGTGGAAAGGGGAAGCTCAGAGTCACATATGTCACCAGAGGGAAAGTTGGAGGTTAAAAGATGGGAATGTATAAAACAGTGAATCCTGTAGTGGACAATGTCCATGATTAACTGTACAAATATTATAAATCTCTTTCATGAACTAGAACAAGTGTACAAAACTTTAACTGGAAGTTAATAATAGAGGGGCATATAGGGAGAAAAGTATACCTATTGCAAATTATATAACACAGTTAGCAGTATTTTAACATTCTTTCATCAACAGTGACAAATGTGCTATACCAACACTATGAGTCAATAATAGAGGGGGGTGGTTATGGGTAAGGGAGGATTTGAGTTTCCTTTTTTGTCTTTATTTCTTTTCTGGAGTAATGAAAATGTTCTAAAAATTGAAAAAAAATTAATTGTGATGGATGCACAGCTGTACAATGGTATCATGGGCAATTGATTGCACACTTTGGATCTTTGGATAATTGTATGGAATGTAAACAATTTCAATTAAAAAAAAACCTTAAAAACATACTCAGCAAGACTTCTTATGGCTTCTTTCATATTTTCATTCTCATCTATTGTTTCAAATTGCATTAATCTCAGTTTATTGAAACCTGTAGTATTGTAACACCATTTTTTTTTTTTTACATCCTCTCCGGCATTTATTGTTTCCTCTTTGTTTAATGGCAGCCATTTTATTGGTGTGAGGTGGTTTCTCATTGTGGTTTTGATCTGCATTTCCCTAATAGTGAAGATGAACATTTTTCATGTGTTTTTTAGACATTTGTATTTTCTCTTTGGAAAAATACCTTTTCATATCTTTTGCCTATTTTATAATTGGGCTGTTTGTACTAATGTTGAGTTGTAAGATTTCTTTATATATGCAGGATATTAGTCTCTTACCAGATATATAGTTTCCAAATATTTTCTCCCATTGAGTTGGCTGCCTCTTCACCTTTGTGACAAAGTTTTTTGAGGCACAGAGCTTTTGATTTTGAGGAGTTCCCATTTATCTATTTTTTTTTTTTTTTTGGTTGCTTGTGCTTTGAGTGTAAGGTCTAAGAAGCGACCTCCTAATTCTGGGTTTTGAAGATGTTTCCTTACATTATCTTCTAGGAGTTTTATGGTACTCTCTTCTATTGAAGTCTTTGATCCACTTTGAGTTAATTTTTTTTATCTTCATTTTATTGAGATATATTCACATACCACGCAGTCATACAAAACAAATCGTACTTTCGATTGTTCACAGTACCATTACATAGTTGTACATTCATCACCTAAATCAATCCCTGACACCTTCATTAGCACACACACAAAAATAACAAGAATAATAATTAGAGTGAAAAAGAGCAATTGAAGTAAAAAAGAACACTGGGTACCTTTGTCTGTTTGTTTCCTTCCCCTATTTTTCTACTCATCCATCCATAAACTAGACAAAGTGGAGTGTGGTCCTTATGGCTTTCCCAATCCCATTGTCACCCCTCATAAGCTACATTTTTATACAACTGTCTTCGAGATTCATGGGTTCTGGGTTGTAGTTTGATAGTTTCAGGTATCCACCACCAGCTACCCCATGTAACACCATTTTTTAATATGATGTTGCAACAGCTGGCCTGCTTCCCATTTGACTTGAGAGTGAAGTATTGTCTCCTCATTCCATTAATTTCTTACATATTGTTTTTATTTCCATTCAACCTAAGATATTTTCTAATTATTCCCCATCATTCAATCTTTGGCTCATGAACTATTTAGAAGTGTGTGGTTTAGCTTCTGAATATTTTTGGATTCCAAATATTCTTCTGTTCCTGATTTTTATTTTAATTCCATTGTGGATGGAGAACATACTCATATAATTTCAAACCATTTAAATTTATTGGGACTTGTTTTATGGCCTAGCATGTTGTCTATCCTGAAGAAATTCTATAAGCAATTGAGAAAAATGTGTATTCTGCTATCATTGAGTGGAGTGTTTTATATATATCAGATGTATCAAATTTGTTGTAGTGTTATTCAAGTCTTCTATACCCTAACCAGCTGTTATGTCCATTACTGAAAGTGGGTTACTGTAGTTTCCAAATATTATTGTTGAAATGTCTAATTTATCCCTTCAATTCAGCCAGCTATGGCTTTATATATTTTGGGGTTCTCTTGTTAGTGAATGAGCTAGACAGAATGTGTTATATGTACCACAGAAAATGCCATGTTCTTTTATTATATTCCTGTGGGTGCAGACCTATTGTGGGTAGGACTTTTGGTTAGGTTATTTTGATTGAGATGTGACCCACCCCATTCAAGGTGGGTCTTAATCCTTTACTAGAGTCTTTTATTGGGATAAAAGAAAAAGCCCAGACAGCTCAGAGAGAAATTCCCAGAGAAGTTTGGAGAGAGCTGGAAGAAAAAGCCCCCAGAGGAGTTGAGACATTGAAACCCGAACCCAGGAGAGAAGGACCAGCAGACTTTGCCATATGCCTTCCCATGTGACAAAGGTGTCCTGGATTCCAGCAGCCTGACTTCAGAGTCCAGGTATCATCTTGATGATGCCTTAATTGGGACATTTTCATGGCCTTAGAACTATAAAATTTTAAGTTAGTAAATCCCCATTGTAAAAGCCAATCCATTGCTGTATATTGCACCCCGGAAGCTTCAGCAAACCAAAACAGTGAATATATATTTATACTTGTTTATCTTCTTGATAAATTGACACATCTGTCACAAAACGTCCCTCTGTACATCTAGTAGCATTATTGTCTTTACCTCTATTTGTCTGATATTAGATAGCCACTCCAGTTCTCTTGGGGATACTGTTGGCATGGTACAAATTTTTCCATCCTTTAACTTTCAATCTATTTGTGTCTTTGAATCTAAGGTGTGTTTATTGTAGACAGTATATATTTAGATCTTTTTTATTTATTCAGTCTCACAATCTGTCTTTTTAATTCAAATTTTTAATCAAAATAATTCACATGCAATTGTAAGAAATAATATAGAGGTCACTTTTAAACAATACCCATTGTATCCCAATGGTAACATTTTGCAAAACTAAAGTATAACAACCCAAACAGGGTATTGACATTGATACAATCTATTGATCCTTTTCAGATTGCCCCAGTTTTCCTTGTACTCATATATATTAGTTCTATGCAATTTTATCACATGTGTAGGGTTGCATAACCACAGACAGGATACTGCAAATTCCATCACCATATGGATTCCACCATGCTGTCCTTTAATAATCACATCCACCTCCTACCTGCCCTCTCCTATTCTGAATGCCAGACAACCACTAATCAGACTCCCATTTCCACTTTTGTCTTTTCAAAATGATATTTAAATTGAATCATAATGTATGGAATCTTTGAGGATTGACTATTTCACTTGGCACAATCCCCTTAAGATTTATCCAAGTTGCATGTATCAATAGTTTGTTCCTTTTTATTGCTGAGTTTTTATTTTATTGTCCATTTTTATTGCTCAATAGTAATAACAAACCATGTATTATGGTTTGTTTAACCACTCACCTGTGAAGGACACCTGGTTGATTCCAGTTTTAGGTTACTACAAATAAAACTGGTATTAACATTCATGTACAGGTTTTTGGGTGAACATAAGTTTTTATTTCTCTGGGATAAATGTCCAAGAGTATCACTGATGGGTACATGGTAACTATTATTTTTATAAGAAGCTGCTAAAGTGTTTTCCAGAGCAGTTGTAATCTCTGTTTGGATTGGAATGTTTAACTTATTCACATTTCATGTAATTATTGATATGGTGGGATTTATGTTTGTCATTTTTGCAATTTGTTTCCTTTAGGCTGCAAGTCTTTTCTGTTCCTGCTCCTCCTTTACCACATTATTTTTCATTAGATGTTTCAAAGTGAAACATTTTAATTAATTTTATATTAAACTTTTTTCTTAATGGGTGCTTGTTCTAGTTTGCTAATGCTGCAGAATGCAAAACACCAGAGATGGATTGGCTTTTATAAAAAGGGGGTTTATTTGGCTACACAGTTACAGTCTTAAGGCCATAAAGTGTCCAAGGTAACACATCAGTAATTGGGTACCTTCACTGGAGGATGGCCAATGGTGTCTGGAAAACCTCTGTTAGCTGGGAAGGCATGTGGCTGGTGTCTCCTCCAAAGTTCTGGTTTCAAAATGGCTTCCTCTCAGGATGTTCCTCTCTAGCAAGCTTGCTCCTCTTCAAAACATCACTCACAGCTGCACTGAGTTCCTTCACTTTGAGTCAGCTCATTTATATGGCTCCACTGATCAAGTCCCACCCTGAATGGGTGGGGCCATGCCTCCATGGGAATATCTCATCACAGTCATCACCCACAGCTGGGTGGGTCACATTCCAAGCAAATCTAATCAGCACCAAAATGTCTGCCCCACAAGACTACATCAAAGATAATGGCATTTGGGGGACACAATATATTCAAACTGGCACATTCCACCCCCTGGACCCCAAAATGACATTATCCTTCCAAGTACAAAATACATTCATTCCATCACAATATCACAAAAACTTAAATCATTTCATTAACAAAAGTTAAGTACAAGATCCTATCAAAATCAATTACAGGCATGGTGGGTCCTAAGGTGTAATTCTCCTTTAGCTTTGGATCTGTGGACTTAGAACAAGTTATATGCTTCCAATACACAAAGGATGGACATTCATAGGATAAACATTCCCATTGCCATAAGGAGAAAGAGTAAGGAAAACAGGGTTAACAGGACCAACACAGTTCCTAAAACCCACAGGACAAACTCCATTAGATTTCAAAGTCTGAGAGTCATTTACAGAACAACATTGCATCCTTGGGGCTTGAGAGAGTGGGAGCCTAACCCTTCCTAAGGGCCTTTTCAGCAGCCCTTTCCTCTCCAAATGCTTAGGTGAGTGCTCCGAATATCCACACATTGGGGAGACCACCTTCTTGGCTCCATCCTCCTCAAACATTGGGGAAGCTCCCAGATTCCCTTCCATCTCCAGGGTACACACTCAACCCCTTCAGAACAGTGTGGTGGCAGCGAGGCTCTCCCCAATTCCCTGGGAATGTGTTCCACCCTCTTTGGGACCTTGGGTGGCAAAACTCTTCCAGAGCATTGAGGTGGAATGCCCACCATTGACCTCTGGGGCAAACTCACCCTTTCCATGCATGTGGGCTGCTCCACTCTCCCAGCCCAAGGCCTCTTGACTCCAGACTTCAACCTCCATGGCTCTGTCTTTGAAGAAATTTTTCCTTCAATTTGTTCCTTGTCTTTCTCCTCCAGTCCCAGCTGGCAGTGGCTCTGTCTGTAAAGATCTCACAAAAACTCTGTTGGTTTCTCATGAAGCATGCAGGGATCAAAGCCATCAGACAATAGGAGTTTCCACAAATCCTTTCTTGATAACTCCATCTCCAATCTTGGCTTGTACTGAAATGGTGGCTGGGTCCCATGTTCAGTTAAATCCTCATGTTGGGCTGTAGCTTCTGGGGATCCACCCCCTGGAAGTCTGGAGTTTTCCAAGCCATCAGCTTCTGGTTTCTTTGAACCCAAGAGTTCAATTCTAAGTTTATCTCTCTCCACTCACATTTTACTATAAGCTTCAAGAACAAGCCAGGGTACATCCTCCACATGTAGTCTGGAGATCTCCTCAGCTAAGTATTCCAGGTTGTCACTTTCAAATTCTTCCTTCCATCTGACACCAGGACTCAATTTTGCCAAATTCTCTGCCATTTTGAAACAAGGATCACCTTTCTTCCAGTTCACAACACATTGAACATATCTGTTCAGTGCCTTGTCAGAAGTATCTTTAGAGTCCATATATCCACAAACAGTCTCTTCAAAGCAGTTTAGGCCTTTTCTATCAAGCTCCTCACAATTCTTCCAGAGTCTTCACCTTATCCATTTAAAAAGCCACTCCAACATGTTTGGTATTTGCAAACTCAGCAGCAAAAGCACCCCACTTCCGGTACCAAAATCTGTTCTAGTTTGCTAATGCCGCAGAATGCAAAACACCAGAGATGGATTGGCTTTTATAAAAAGGGGGTTTATTTGGCTACACAATTACAGTCTTAAGGCCATAAAGTGTCCAAGGTAACAATCAGTAATCAGATACCTTCACTGGAGGATGGCCAATGGCATCTGGAAAACCTCTGTTAGCTGGGAAGGCATGTGGCTGGCATCTGCTCCAGAGTTCTGGTTTCAAAATGGCTTTCTCCTAGGATGTTCCTCTCTAGCAGCTTGCTCCTCTTCAAAACATCTCTCACAGCTGCACTGAGTTCCTTTGCTTTGAGTCAGCTCATTTATATGGCTCCACTGATCAAGTCCCACCCCAAATGGGTGGGGCCATGCCTCCATGGGAATATCTCATCAGAGTCATCACCCACAGCTGGGTGGGTCACATTCCAAGCAAATCTAATCAGCACCAAAACGTCTGTCCCAAAGACTACATCAAAGATAATGGTGTTTGGGGGACACAGTATATTCAAACTGGCACAGTGCTCTAGGGATTACAATATGTATCCTAATTTATCAAAATCTATTTTATATTAATACTAATTTGGTTCCAGTAAAATAATAAAATATGGAAGAATTTTACTCAAATATAGCTCCTTTCCCCCTCCTTTGTGCTATTATTGTCATATATATTACATCAATGTAAGCTGTACACCCAACAATACAGTTTTACAATTATTGCTCTATATCTTAGTGATTTTACCTCTTAAATATCCCCTGAATCCATTTACTTCTCTCTATCCCTACTACTATGTCCAAGTTAACATCATCTCCATCATTCACATGCACACACTTTCTCAACTGTTCTCCCCACATCCATTCTCTGCCTTATAGCCATGTGTATCTACTTAACAAACAAATCTGGTTACATTATTTCCATCTTAAATCCTGTAGTAGTTTTAAAACCTAGCTGAATATTCTTTGACACATCTCCCATTGAAAAGTGGGCTTTATGACCCTTCCTTTTGAATCTGGGTGGATTTATAACTGTTAAAAAATAGATTATGGGGGGATTCTGGGAAGATGGCAGCATAGAAAGAAGTGGAAGACTTAGTATCCCCCAGAACAATTCATAAATGAAAAACTAGTAAATAACCTGGAATAACAGTGGGGAGACAAACGTGACTGTACACTCAACATCCACCAACATGAATTAGGAGGAATGCCCAAGATCACAGCATAAAATCTGTAAGCAAAACTGCGGACCCATGCTGAGAGCCGAGAACCTAGAGCCGAGAGCCCCTCCCACACGGAAGCCATGCCGTGCACTTTCTCAGCCCAGCTCCAAGTGAGGTTTTAATATTAACTGCTCAATACAGACAGCAAATCCTCAACAAGCAGACAGGCTTTTGGTGACAACTGACCTTGGGAGAATCGGGGAACATATCTGTCTCAGGATAGGGAGCCCAGAGGATTGGGTGCTATATCTGGCTGAAAGGTGAAGCTGGAAGTTTTTTCTGTCCCTTGCTCTCTCTCTGTGGAGAAAACCTCAGCTGTTCTCAGCCCACAAGGCATTGCAGTAAAGACAGCCTCAGACATTGTGCAATCTGAAATGAGCTGAGAGCCCCGCAGCACAGCCCAGTGGCCCAGGGCTTCCCTTGAGGGATGGTGCACACTGATGACATAGCATGGCATTCCCTCAGCTGAGGGCAGATCATGGCTGGGAGGGGGGATCTGCTCGGAGAAACCAGGGGCGCTATGCCAAGTCCAGTGGTTTGTGCAACACTGAGAGAGAAGGTCTGTGAAGTGAAATGAAGGCTTAGTCCCCTGCAGCAGCCTTGAATCTCCTGGAACCTGGGAGATTTGAACATTAGAACTGCCCTTTCTCCCTGGCCACCCATACACATGCCCCACATTCAGGGCAGATGGCTCCAGCCACACAACCAAACTGAGTTCTCCAACTGAACCCACAAGAGTCATTTCCCCACACTCCATGGAAAAAAGGTTGAGAACTGATCTGAGGGATATAGGTGACTCACAGATGCCATCTGCTGGTTAGTTAGAGAAAGTGTACATCACCAAACTGTGTCTCTGAAAAATTAGATCGATATCTTTTTTGATACAACCTGAAAGAACCTTATCAAGCAAAACAAATGCCAAGAGGCCAAAAACAACAGAAAATCTTAATGCATATAATAAAACCAGATGATATGGAGAATCCAGCTCCAAACACACAAATCAAGATTTCGGAAGAAACCTTGTACCTCACATAATTAATCAAAGAATGAAAACATGGCAAAGGATTTAAAGGACATTAAGAGGACCATGGCCTAGGATATAAGTGCCATAAAGAAGACCCTAGAAGAGCATAAAGAAGACATTGCAAGAGTAAATAAAAAAATAGAAGATCTTATGGAAACAAAAGAAACTGTTGGCCAAATTAAAAAAGACTCTGGATATTCACAATACAAGACTAGAGGAAGCTGAACAACATCTCAGTGTCCTAGAAATCCACAGAAAATAAAATGAAAGAACAAAAGAAAGAATGGAGAAAAAAAATCAAAAAATCACAATGGATCTCAGGGATACGATAGATAAATAAAACGTCCAAACTTAAGACTCATTGGTGTCCCAGAAGGGGAAGAGAAGGGTAAAGGTCTAGAAAGAGTATTCAAAGAAATTGTTGGGGAAAACCTCCCCAACCTTCTACACAATATAAACACACAAAGCATAAATGCCCAGTGAACTCCAAATAGAATAAATCCAAATAAACCCACTCTAAGACATATTCTGATTCGACTGTCAAATACTGAAGAGAAGGAGCAAGTTCTGAAAGCAGCAAGAGAAAAGCAATTCACCACATACAAAGGAAACAATATAAGACTAAGTAGTGACTACTCAGTGGTCACTATGGAGGTGAGAATGCAATGACATGACATATTTAAAATTCTGAGAGAGAAAAATTTCCAACCAAGAATACTTTATCCAGCAATACTCTCCTTCAAATTTGAGGGAGAGCTTAAATTTTTCACAAACAAATGCTGAGAGACTTTGCCAATAAAAGACCTGCCCTACTTCAGATTCTAAAGGAAGCCCTACCAACAGAGAGACAAAGAAAGGAGAAAGAAATATAGAGAATTTTAACAGACATATATAGTACCTTACATCCCAAATCACCAGGACACTCATTTTTCTCTAGTGATCACAGATCTTTCTCCAGAAGGGACCATAAGCTGGGACATAAAACAAGCCTCAAGAAATTAATAAAAAAAAATTGAATATACTCAAAGAGTATTCTCCAAACACAATGGAATACAAATAGAAGTCAATAATTTTCAAACTATAACTCCACTATTTACTTCCTACATGATAAAAAATACACAAACTCTAAGTACAAATCAATGGTTTTGAACTCAATGTAAAATATGTAATTTTAGACAACTATATAAAGGTGGGGGGACTGAAGGAGTATAGGAACATAGTTTATGTGCCCTACTGAAGTGAAGGTGGTATCAAAGAAAAACAAGATTGATAGGGATTTAAGAGGTTAATATTAAGCCCCACAGTAAACACAAAGAAATTATCAGAGAATATAACCATAGAGATGAAAAGTAGAGTTTGGGTTAAGAGAAATGGGGGAAGGGGCAATGGGGAGTTAAGAAAGGAGTGTAGGGTTGCTGTTTGAGGTGAAGGGAAATTTCTAGTAATGGATGGTGGGAAAGAGCATAACATCATTCTAAATGTGATTAATCCCACTAATGGAAGGCTAGGGAGGGGTGGAATGGGAAGATTTAGGCTGTATATATGTTTCCACAATTGAAAAAAAAAAAAAAAAAAGTCTAACTAGATGACAATTGAATGCTAAGGATGAACTTGGATGGGATTGGAGGGTGGAGGACAGATGGCTCGAAGGGACTCAGTTGAGACATAAGGAAAAGGAAATATAGAATGTAAGCATTGTATCATTGTTGAATCTCTTACACTTCTTAGCTGCGCTTAATGGAATTACATAAAAGAATGTTCTTGTTCATGGGAAGTACATACATGAATTATGGTGTATGTTCAAGGATGTGTGCAGCTAACTCTCATATGTTCAGAAGACAGAGAAATAGATGATGGATGATAGGGAGGGAAGGAGGGAGGGAAAGAAATAGTGATTGACAGCATGTTATAGTTGGTTTGATTGAGCTATCAGGGGAGGGGGGGTCAGGTATGATGGAATTCTGTGCATGGGGCTAGTACTATTTTTGCAACTATTCATGTAACTTTGAATTTATTTCAAAATAAAAAAATAAAAAAATGATAGATTATGACAGAAATGATGCCTTGCAACGTCTAAGACTGGGTCTTAAAAGTCATGTGGCTTTGGGAAACACCCTCTCTTAAGCCCTGCCTGAACTGTCTTGTAAGATGTTCAACTACTCTGGAGAGGCCAAGCATAGTTGACCTGGCTGACAGTTATTAGTTTCCATATATCTGAAGCAGATGCTTTAAATTATACTGGAAAGACTGTTATAAAATACTTCCTAAATGCTACCCCAAATGGATGGGGAAATTAACAGAATTTAAGTCCAGATGCATCAACCTTAGTATGCATCTAAACAGGAGTAGGGGATCAACACCTCTTAAAGAAAATTAATTTAAGGCTCTTGCCTGAGACCTCTGTTAAAATCAGTTGAGCCAATGGATTTCCATCTATCTCAGCCCATGCTCAACTGTATAGAGCTCTACTGTTTCAGTTTTGTTTGCTGTAAAAGTACTTCACAGAGCTTTTTTGAAAATTAAGTGAAATAATGACTAAATATAGAAAATGCCAAATGGAAGCTGCTTTTCTAATCATCATCATCTCTTTATATCTATCACGGATTAACTAAGTGTGGGTCAGTGATACATATCAGTTATTTTCAGAAGACACTTCTTGGGCAGGGACCATACTTTAGTCATCCTGTACCCCTACTCACTATAGCAATGCCTAGTATACATAGGATGCACAATAACTGAGAGCCAAATAAGAATCTAACTGAAAATGATTTTAAAATCTTATAATAGAGGATCTAAGATAGTAGCATAGAGAGGAGTGGAAGCTAAGTAGTTCCCCTGGAACAACTAAAAAAAAAACAGAAACAACTAGTAAATAATCCATAATAACTGCAGGGGGAAAAACATGACTGTCCACTCATACACCAACCTGAATTGGGAGAAATGTCTGAGATCACAGCATAAAATCTGTAAGTAAAACTGAAGATCCAAGCCAGAAGACCTCTCCCACCACAGTCCAAGCTGCAAAGCCTTGTGGTGCCAGAGAGAAGCTCTTCCCAAGCAAGCAAATATGGCTCTGCTGAGCTCCAACTGGGGTTTCAATTAGTGAGTGTGAACTGTTCACTATGAGCTATGAATCCCCAAAAAGTAGAGTCTTTGGGTGATGGTTGACCTTGGAGAGCTGGAGGGTCACCACAGGCTAGCCCTGAAGGGGACTTTCTGTTTCTTTTTGGCTCAGTGGAGAAGCCGCAGCCTATTTCAGTTCCCATGCTCTGACCCAGACAAGGGTGGAGATAGCACAGGCAGAGAGACAATTGAAATTCTAATGACCTCGTGCTAGGGGGTCTATCTTCTTTAGGAGGAAAGGGGTGGGGCCCAGCTCTACTACCCACCTGCCATTCAAAACCAGACTGCAGAGCCTGGGGGAAAACATCCATGGGCCGCACCTCCTTATGCCATCCTAGAATTACAGGCTGACAGGTGCCAACTGCTAGGCAGAAAAGCACACTGACCTGAGGCATCACAGGGTGGACCAATTTTCTAAGACACACCCTCAAAACCAGATACTGAATATTTCTTCCTTCTGGGACCTGAGCCTATTCTGGTCTGGGACCACCTGATTGGCATAACCAAGGAAACCATGCCTAGACAACAGAAAACTACAGCCTACACTAAGAAAAAAGAAGTTATGGCCCAGTCAAAGTAACAAACTTACACTTCAACTGAGATACAGGAATTGAAACAACTAATAATAAGTCAATTCAAAAAGTTTAGGGAAGATATGGTGAAAGAGCTGAACCATATAATGAAAATGCTGGATGTATATAAGGTAGAAATTGAAAGTTCAAAAAACCAACTGGCAGAATGTATGGAAATGAAAGGTACAACACAAGAGATGAAAGACACAATGGCAACATACAACAGCAGATGTTAAGAGACAGAAGAAAACACTCAGGAATGGGAGAACAAGCCATCTGAAAGCCTACACACAAAAGAACAGATAGAGAAAAGAATGGAACAATATGAGCAACATCTCTGGGAACTTAAGGACAAAATGAAAAGCAAGAATTTATTTGTCATTGGTGTCCCAGAAGGAAAAGAGAAGGGAAAAGGGGCAGAAGCAATAATAGAGGAAATAATCAATGAATATTTCCCATTTCTTATGAAAGACATAAAATTACAGATCCGAGAAGCACATTGTACCCCAAACAGAATAGATCTGAATTGGTCTGTGCCAAGACACCTAATAATAAGATTATCAAGCATCAAAGATTAAGAGAGAATCCTGAAATCAGCAAGAGAAAAGCAATCTATCACATCCAAAAGAAGCTCGAAAAGACTATGTGTGGAATTCTCAATAGAAACCATGGAGGCAAAAAGGAAGTGGGGTGATATATTTAAGATACTGAAAGAGAAAAACCACCAACCAAGAATACTATATCTGGCAAAACTATCCTTCAGGTATGAGGGAGAGCTTAAAATATTCTCTAACAAACAGTCAATGACAGAGTTTGTGAACAAAATACCTGCTCTACAGGAAACACTAAAGGAAGCACTGCAGACAAAAAGGAAAAGACAAGAGTGAGAGGTTTGGAAAACAATTTTGGGAGATAGTAGCACAGCAATGTAAGTACACTGAAAAAAGATGACTGTGAATATGGTTGAAAGAGGAAGACTGGGACTGTGGGACACCAGAACAAAAGATGAACAATAAAGACTGGGACTGTGTAACTCGGGGAAACCTAGGATGCTCAATTACTGTAATAAAAGATATAAATATGTTTTTACATGAGGTAGAACAAATGAATGTCAACATTGCAAGTTGTTAAAAATAGGGTGGGATTGGGGGAAATACAATCAATGCAAACTAGAAGCTATAATTAACAGAAAAAAAATAGATTGGGGTGATGAATGCATAACTATATGATGGTACCATGAACAATCAATTGTACACTTTGGATGATTGTATGGTATGTGAATATATCTCAATAAAACTGAATTTTTTTTAAAAAAGTGGATTTTCCAAACCTCCCCATATCTCTGGCACATTCTCATACTTGCTCAGCACATTAATTTATTTCAGTTTTTTGCCCATTTTTAATTGGGTTGTTTGTCTTTTTATTGTTGAGTTGTAGGATTTCTTTACATATCCTTGAACATTAATTCTAATTGGAAATGTAGTTTCCAAATATTTTCTTCCATTGAGTAGTTGTCTTTTCCCTTTCATGAAAAAGTCCTTTGAGGCACAAAACTTTTTAATTTTGAGATCACATTTATCTATGATTTCTTTCATTGCTTGTGCTTTGGGTGTAAACTCTAAAAAATTGTTGCCTAACAGAAGATTATGAAAATGCTTCCCTACTTTTTCTTCTAGGAGTTTTATAGTCCTAGTTCTTATATTTAGGTTTTTGATCTATTTTGAATTAATTTTTGTGTATGCTATGAGATAGGGGTCCTCCTTCATTCTTCCAAATTTGGATATCCAGTTCTCCCAGCACCGTTTGTTGAAGAGACTATTCTTCGCCAATTGAGTGAATTGGCAGCCTTGTCAAAAATTAATTGACCATAGATGGGAGAGTCTATTTCTGAAATCTGAATTCAATTACATTGGTCTCTGTATCTACCCTTGTGCCAGTAGCTGCTGTTTTGACCACAATAGCTTTGTAATAAGTTTTAAGGTCAAAAAGTGTGAGTACTCTGACTTCATTCTTTTTTCATAAGATGGTTTTTGCTATTTGGGACCACTTACACTTGAAAAAAAATTGATAATTGGCTTTTCCATTTCTTCAAAGTAGGCTGTTGAAATTTTGATCAGGATTGTGTTGACTCTGCAAATCATTTTGGGTAGAATTGACATCTTCACAATATTTAGTCCTCCAATTCAAGAGCATGGAATGTCATTCCATTTATTTAGGTCTTCTTTGATTTCTCTTGGCAATTTTTGGTAATTTTCTGTGTGGAAGTCCTTTACACACTTGCTTAAATTTATTCCTAGATATTTGATTCTTTTATTTGCTATTGTAAATGGAATTTTTTTCTCCATTCCTCCTCAGATTGCTCTTTACTAGTACACAGAAACACGACTAATTTTTATGTGTTTATCTTGTCCTCTGCCACTTTGCAGAATTTGTTTATTAGCTCTAATAGCATTGTTATTGATCTTTTGGGTCTTTTTATATACTGGATCATGTCATCTGCAAATAATGAAAGTTTCACTGCTCCTTTCAAATCTGGATAATTTTTATTTCATTTTCTTGCTTAACTTCTCTGGCTAGAACTTCCAGTACAATGTTGAAAAAGAGTGATGACAGTGGACATCCTTATCTTGTTCCAGATCTTAGGGGGAAATCTTTCAGTCTTTCACCATTGAGTATGATGTTAGCTGTGGGTTTTTCATATATGCTCTTTATCATGTTGAGGAAGTTTCCTTATTTTCTTATTTTTCTAAGTTTTTTATCAAGAAAGGATGCCGGATATTGTCAAATGCCTTTTCTGTTTCAATGGAGATAATCATGTGGTTCTTTTCCCCTTCATTTTATTCATGTGGAATATTACATTAATTGATTTTATTATGTTGAACCACCCTTGCATACCTGGGATAAATTCCACTTGATCATGGAGTATAATTCTCTTAATGCACCGTTAGATTCAATTTGCAAATATTTTGTTGGGAGTTTTTGCATCTACAGTCGAAAGAGAAATTTGTCTCTACTTTTCTTTTCTCATAGTATCTTTATTAGGCTTTGGTATTAGGGTGATATTGGCCTCACAGAATAAGGTAGATAGTGTTCCCTCATGTTCAATTTTTTGGAAGAGTTTGAGCAGGATGGATATTAATTCTTCTTGGAATATTTGGTAGAATTCCCCTGTGAAGTCATCTGGTCCTGGGGTCTTCTCTGTTAGCACACTTTCAATATCTTTCAGTCTTTTTACTAGTAATTGGTTTGTTGAGATCCTCCATTTCTTCTTGAGTCAATGTAGGTAGTTTGGTTTCTAAGAATTTGTCCATTTCTTATAGGTTATCTAATTTATTGGCATACACTTGTTCATAGTATCCACTTATAGTCCTTTTGATTTCAGCCAGGTGAGTAATAACATCCTCCTTTTTATTTCTTATTTTCATTATTTGCACCCTCCCTCCTTTTTTCTTTGTCAGTCTAGCTAAAGGTTTGTCAATTTTGTTTGATTTTTCAAAGAGCCAACTTTTGATTTTGTTGATTCTCTCCATTGTTTTTTGTTTTCTTTCTCATTTATCTCCACTCTAATCTTTGTTATTTCCTTTCTCCTGCTTGCTTTGGATTTAGTTTCCTCTTCTTTTTCTAGTTCTTCCAGTTTTGAGGGTAGGTATCTGATTTGAACTCTTTCTTCTTTTAAATATTTAGAGCTATAAATTTCCCACCCCCCAGCACTGACTTTGCTGCATCCCATAAATATTTGTATGCTGTAATTTATTTTTTACTCTCCTTAAGATATTTTTTAACCACTGGATGTTTATGAGTACTTTGTTTAATTTCCCTATATGTGTAAATTTTCCAGTTCTCCCTCTGTTATTTCCTTCTAGCTTTATTCCACTGTCGTCAGGGAAGACAGACTGTACAAATTCAATATGTTTTAATTTACTGAGATTTATTTTGTGACCTGACATATGTTTTATTGGAGAATGATCCAAGTGCACTAGAGAAGAATATATATTCTGTTATTCTTGGGTGAAGTGTTCCATATGTGTCTGTGAGGCTCTATTTGTTTAGAGCATCATTCAAGTCTTGTGTTTCTTTATTGATTTTCTATCTAGATGTTCTATTCATTAATAAAAGTGATGTATTAAAAGTTCCCTACTATTAATTTAGAGTCATCAATTTCTCTCTTCAAATCTGTCAGTATTTGCTGCATATATTTTGGGGCTCTGCTGTTAGGTATATAAGTATTTATAATTGTTAGGTTTTCTTATTAAATTAACCCCTTTATTAGTATATAATGACCATGTTTGTTCCTTGCAGTGGCTTCTGATATTAGTATAGCTACCTCAACTCTCTTTTGATTACTACTTGCATGGCATATTTGCTTCCATCTTTTCACTTTCAAGCTACTGTGACTTTGAATTTAAGATGAGTCTCCTGTAGACAGTGTATCCATTCTGCCAATCTCTGCCTTTTGACTGGAGAGTTTAATCCATTTATATTTAAAGTCACTACTGATAATGCAGGACTTCTGACATTTTGTCACTTAGTGTCTGTAAGTCCAATGCCTTTTTTGTACCTCAATTTTTCCATTAATGTCTACTTTTATATTTATTTATTTGTATTACCATATTGAGGTCCTTCTCATATATATATATATATATATATATATATACACACACATACATATATATATATATTCCTTGTGGTTACCATGTAGTTAAAATTTAACATCCTATATATATCTGTCATATTTGATTTGATACCAACTTGACTCCAATAGTATACACATACAATGTTCATATACCTATTTGCTCTCCCACCTTGTTTTGTACTTGTTACAAATTATATCCCAGTATTTATTTAAATCATTCTTCACTAAATGTTTTCTTGGTGTTTAATACATGCCAATTAAAATTTTTGAACCGGTAATGAGAAAGCAATAAAGGATTAAAAAATTAAAAAATAAAAATGATTATAATAAATTTACAGATTTCAAGTCCCACAAATATTTTACAACTAGACTCTCCCCTCATATCTCATGAGATTTTTAAAAATAATTTTCAAGTTATGTATGTTCCTTTTTATAAATTTTAGAGCATGTAAGTCTTTTTATTCTAATTTCAAATGAATCTCTACCCATGTTTCAGACTTCCCTCCTCCTCCTGCTGCACCCATGGCTCCTGGCAGGATAGAGAGGAGGGGGCACCTACTTGATCCTTGGTTCCCACTGACTCCCTTCCTGCTCCCCTCCAGCTTCTTGCCCATACCTCAGAGCTTATATATTGGTTTTTAGTAATAAGGGAAACTCTCACATCAGAGAGAAGTGTGCTGCCACCCAAAGTCTGGAAAACTCTTGGCTCCTAGTCCTTGACACAGTGCTCACCCCACAGGTGAATGCAGTTCACAGACTTTATCTATGTCCCCTCCAGGGAAGACCTCAGGGGGTAAAGAGGGAAGAGAGACAAAGGTACCAGCCTCATGGAGGCCAGGGAAGACCCTATTCTGCACTTAGCAAAGAAAAAAGGAGAGAACAAACTGCTTTAGGGAGGAAGAATCATCTTCTTTGGCAGGAAGATACAGTTTGACAGTAGTTTCTTCTCTGAAACAAAAAGGAGAAAACAAACCTCTTTCTGGAGTAGGGCATTTCCAGAACAAATCAGTCTTCTTCAGAATAGCAGAGTGTCCTCTATTGGGAATTGGAGAGTGCATTTAGAAAGTAGACTCTAAAGGTCAGAATGGTTGCTGATTGGTATGTTACTAAAATGAAATGAAATGGAAGGATTTAACTTAATTGGATTTAGTAGCTGAAAAATTTGAAAATTGGAAGAAAATAGTACAGAGGAATTCACCCACACTGTGGCTCATTAATGCATTCAACAAGTATTTTATGAGGACCTACTGTGAGCAAGGCCTCTGTCTATAAGCTAGAGGTAATGCAGTGAAGAAAAATGGAAATGCATGCCACTCAGTTCTTGTGACCTAGAGAGGAGAGGTGAATGAATAAAGAAAATAATTCAGGGAAATAAGCAGCATGTTGGATAGTGATGATTGCTATGGAACAAATGAGAGCAGGGAGGGTCTGGGATATAGGGAGATGATGTGGTGATTTGCAGTAGAAAGGTCAGGGAAGGTAACATGAAAAGAATGAAATGAGTTCTTTTTTTGGAAATGAGCTGAGCAGACTCCAGACGAAGGACAGCCATGTGAATGCTCCAAGACAGAAGTGAACTAGTATGGAAGGCAATAGAACAGCAGGAGACCATGAGGGCCTGCAAGGCCACATTGAAGACAGCTGGAGGGATGGGTTGAGCAAATGAGGAACAAGATTTGACTCACTTTTCTATAGTATACCTCTAGTTATTGTGTGGAAAACATATTTAAAAGGATGTGGAGGGGAAGATGGTGGAATAAGAAGAGACAGAACTCACTCCAACAAAAACACCTGGAGAGGAGAGAATGAGGATGGCAGCATAGAGAGGAGTGGGAGTTAGTTAGTCCTCTGGAACAACTAATAAACAATCAGGAACAACTGGTAAATAATCTGGAATAACTGCTGAGGGATAAATGTGACTGTCCACTTGTCGTATACCAATCTGGATTAGGAGGAATGCCTGTGATCACAGCATAAAATCTGTAAGTAAAGACTACAGACCTATGCTGAGAGCCCATCACCCATGGCAGCCTGAACTGCAAAACCTTGCTGTGATAGAGAGCAGCATTCTCTGAACAAGTGAATATATCTCAGTCCAGCTCCACCTGGGGTTTTGATTAACAAATGTGGACTGCTCAATACAAGCTACAAATCCCCAAAAAGCAGACAGAGTCTTTTAGTGATGACTAACCTTAAAGAGCCAGCAGAATTCTCTGTGCTGGGAGGAGGAGCCCAGAGGACTAGGGGCTATCTCTGGCCAATGGGTGAAACTGAGGAGACTGGGGGCTGGCCCTAAAGGGGGGCTTTCTGTCCCTTTTTCTCTCTCGCAACCTGGGTGGTGCAGTGGAGAAAGCTGCAGCCATTTTCAGTTCACAGATCTCTGACCTAGACAAGGGTGGAGATAGCAGAGTCAGAGAAACAAAGATCCTATTTAAATGCAAATGAAAACACCCAAGGGTGTCTAGCTTCCCTAAGAGGAAGAAGGTGGTGCCCAGCCCTACTACTGGCCTCCAATTCAGAACCAGATCCCAGGGCCTGGGAGAAAACAGCCAAAACAGAAAATGTAGGCCACATGTTCTTACACCAGTCAGCAGCTACAGGCTGACAGGTGCCACCTGCTGGGCAGGTTAGGAAAAGCACAGAGGCTTGAGGACTCACAGGGTGTGTCAGTCTTCTAAAACACACCCTCAGGGAGACCTGATACTGAATATGGCCCCCTTCTGAGATCTGTTCCCATTCTGGTCTGGGAATACCTGATTGGGGTAACCAAAAAAACCAGATGCCTAGACAACAGAAAACTACAACATACACTAAGAAAAATGGAGCTGTGGTCAGTCAAAGGGATAAACTTACACTTCAACTGAGATACAGGAATTGAAACAACTAATGCTAAATCAATTCAAAATATTTAGGGAAGATATGGCAAAAGAGATTATGTGTATAATGAAAACACTGGGCAAATATAAGGTAGAAATCAAAAGTTTGAAAAAATAACTGGCAGAATCTATGGAAATGAAAGGCACAACACAAGAAATGAAAGACACAATGGAGACCTGCAGCAGCAGATCTCAAGAGGCAGAATAAAACACTCAGGAACTGCAGAACAAGACACCTGAAATCCTATACACAAAAGAACAGAAAGGGAAAAGAATGGAAAAATATAAGCAGGGTCTCAGGTAATTGAGTGACAACATGAAATGCTTAAATGTATGTGTCATAGGTATTCCAGAAGGAGACAAGAAGGGGAAAGGGGCGGAAGCAATAATAGAGGAAATAATGATAATTTCCCATCTCTTATGAAAGACATAAAATTACAGATTAAGGAAGCACAGCATACCGCAAACTGAATAGATCTGATTTGGCATATGCCAAGACACTTAATAATCAAATTATCAAATATCAAAGACAAAGAGAGAATTCTGAAAGCAGCAAGAGAAAAGCAATCCATCATGTACAAAGGAAGCTTGATAATACTATGTGCAGATTTCTCAGTAGAAACCATGAAGGCAAGAAGGAAGTTGTGTGATATATTTAAGATACTGAAAGAGAAAAACTGCCAGCCAAAAATCCTATATCTGGCAAAACTGTCCTTCAAATATGAGGGAGAGTTTAAAATATTTTCTGACAAACAGACAATGAAAGAGTTTGTGAACAAGATAACTGCTCTACAGTGTGGGAAACTGAGTTTTCCATGTTGCCTGAGGTATATCTAGGGTGGTGGCTTAGAACGCTGAGCTGCAGGCCTGCATAGATGCCATGCAGGCTCGCCCTGTAAAGACGTGTATACACCTAATGTAAGTCTTACGATATACACCTGATGTAAGTCTTGTGACTATGATGATGACGTTCCTAATGTAAATGTAAACAAGATGTACACACCTGATGTAACTACACCTGATGTAAACGTAGGTATCTGGTGGGCTTTCCCAAGCCCGAGGATCTTTAGCATATGTACGTGATCTGCTCTAATAAATAGCTGGAGCAAAGATGCATTGGCGTCCACTTGCCCTAGAGGCAGTGGGTCCCCTGCTCCCTTAACTCTTAGCTTTGTGTCCGTGTGTCATTCCTGCACCACCCTGTCAGCAATAAGTGGTGCCCGAACAGGAACTTAAGAACTGGATCTGGTTCCTGACAGAAGAATCGCTTGAATGAAGGAGGTACAGCGGCACAGGAACTCGGGTGGAGGTAGCGGCCGTGCATTTGTGTTCCTATGTAGAACGACCCCGAGCATTAAGCAGGGTAATGGGTAATGCTGAAGGACACAATAAATAGGTTTCCTATATTTCCCTCTTACGGCAGTGGCTGCGGGCCAGTGGCATTAGGGTGGGGAAATCATAGATTTTGGACATGGTCTTTGGTTGAGTCTGTTCTTGAAGCTTTGGAGGCTGAGGTTGATGAGGAAGAATATAAGTCTGATGATGATACTGGTCCCAATCCTCTTTCTGATGATAATGAGGGTAAAAAAGATCCAGTGAAATCTCAGGTTTTTTTGTTCTTGTCAGTGTTCCGGACCTCCTTCTGTGCCTTGCTGTGGGGAATGGCCTCTGCCTTCCCCCCGCTCCTCTTCCTGTGCCTGGCGGTGCTCCGCTGACCAGGCCAGCCAGTTTGTCAGGCGTTCAGCAGGGTCTTGCGGAGGTGAAACGGTGTGGAAATTTAGAGGCTATGAGTTATCCTGTTGCTTTCCCAGTCACAGTTACTGAGGAAGTGCCTCCTGGCCAAGATGCTAATCAATTTAAGACTTGGTAAATGGAATATGTTGAAATACAGGCTGTTAATAATCAACAAAGTGATGTAAACATATCAATTGGGCAATTACTGAAAACTGACATTTATTCTACCATTGATAATAATCTGGATATTGAACAAGTTTGGTGGTGGTGTTTAAAAGCTTGGAATAGAATCGAGGCTAAAGGGAGATGGAAAATGTTAACGAATATACGGAGTGTCAACTGTTTCTTTTCCATCCCTTTAGCAAATCAAGATAAAACAAAAATTTACATCCACTAAATTTGCAGCTTTCATGGCTGCTTGGCAGATTTGTCACACCACCGGTATTCCGTATAATGAATGGACAATGGGTACTTTATTAACATAGGGAAGAGGTTATGCTTGTGTTTCCCCAGGTAACAGACGAGCACCACTTTAGATACCGGCTCAACGACTGAAGCTGTACCATGAACCCAGCAAAGAAAATAAAATTCCTATGGGACATCGAGCCACCAGTGATGCAGTTCCAGGGTCTGACACTGAAGACAACAGTGATTGGGCCAACACCCCAAACTAGGGAAGCCTGACATTCAACTTGGGGACAGATAAAGAAATTGTCAGGGCACTTAAAAACAAGTCCACTGAGATAAGCTGCCTATGATGGGTTCTAATCTGATGGCAGCAATGTTGGCTCTTATTGCTATTGCTGTGAGTAAAAACAGTTCGTTCAGGTTTCCCTCCTCCTCATTTTGGCTGCCTGGGTCCAAACCATTGTTGGGCATGAAGGCCACGGGGCATGGGCTGTCAAGGAGACAGAGCTGACCCTCTTGGGGGGCATTGCCCCTCCCTTACATCACCCTGTATGGCCAGAGATGAGTAAGATTCCTCAGGGAAGGAACAACCTAAGACAGGCACAGTCACAGAGGGGCCATCAGGAGAAAACTTGGGGGCCAACAGAGGTGAGGCTCAGAACCTCACCCCCCCCAGCTTTGCAAGGGTCTGAACCGTCACCTCTTTTAAGAGAGGTCTCCTGCCCCCATGGCTCCTTTGTTTCCCATGCCCGGCTCAGATTGGAGCCCAAGTGGCAGACAGAAATCTAAGCAGCAGCTAAGATAAAAAGGGGGATATGTGGGAAACTGAGTTTTCCATGTTGCCTGAGGCATATCTAGGGTAGTGACTTAGAACGCTGAGCTTCAGGCCTGCATAGAATGCTGTGCAGGCCCGCCCTGTAAAGATGTGTATACACTTAATGTAAGTCTTACAATATACACCTGATGTAAGTCTTGTGACTATGATGACGATATACACCTGATGTAAGTCTTGTGCCTATGATGATGACGTTCCTAATGTAAATGTAAACAAGATGTACACATCTGATGTAACTACACCTGATGTAAACATAGGTATCTGGTGGGCTCTCCCAAGCCCGAGGATCTTTAGTATATGCACATGATCTGCTCTAATAAATAGCTGGAGAAAAGATGCATTGGCGTCCACTCACCCTAGAGGCAGTGGGTCTCCTGCTCCCTTAACTCTTAGCTTTGTGTCCATGTCTCATTCCTGCACCGCCCTGTCAGCAGTACTACAGGACATACTAAAGGGAGCACTACAGACAGGAAAAGACAGAAGTGAGAGGTGTGGAATACAATCTTGGGTGATGATAGCACAGCAATAGAAGTATACTGAACAAAGATGACTGTGAATATTGAAATAGGAATGTTAGGAGCATGTGAGACACCAGAAGGAAAGAGGAAAGATAAAGAATGGGACTGTGTAACTCAGTGAAACCTAGAGGGCTCAACAATTGTAATAAAATGTACAAATATGCTTTTACATGAGGGAGAACAAATGAATATCAACCTTGCAAGGTGTTTAAAATAGGGTGGTATTGGGGGAAAAATGCAATCAATGCAAATTAGAGACTGTATTTAACAGAAACATTGTATTATGCTTCCTTTAATGTAACAAATGCAGTATAGCAAAGCTAAAGTCATATAAGAGACATAGGGAGAGGTATGGGACTCTTGGCATTGGTGATGTTGTCTGACTCTTTATTCTGCTTTTGTTTAATGCTATCTTTCCTTTTTTTGCTTCCTAGCTGTCATGTTTTGTTTTTTTCTCTTTCTTTTTCTTTCTTTTGTCTATCTTCTTTTACTCTTCTTCCTTCTTTGTGGAAGAAATAGAGATGTCCTTATATAGATAGTGGTGACTATACAGGGAACCATTGATTATTTACTTAGGATGGAATGTATGGGGTGTGAACAAAACCATCTTAAAAATGGGTTGATGAAGAAACCTTGAGGACAGTATATTGAGTGAAATAATTCAGACACATAAGGACAAATATTGCATGGTCTCACTGATATGGACTAATTATAATATGTAAACTCATAGACATTAAACATAAGTTACCATGATATAGAACAAGGCTAAAGAATGAGGAGCAGTTGCTTATTATGAGCAAAATGTTCAACTAGGTTGTACTTAAGTGTTTGAAAATGGACAGAGGTGATGGTAACACTTTGTGAGAATAACTAACAGTGCTGAATGGTGTGTGAATGTGGTGGAAAGGGGAAGCTCAGAGTCATGTATGTCACCAGAAGGAAACTTAGAGGATAAAAATGGGAATGTATAAAAGTGAATCCTGGGGTAAGCAATGTCTGTGATTAACTGTACAAATATAAATCTCTTTCATGAACTAGAACAAATGTATGACACTATAACTAGCGGTTAATAATAGAGGGGCATATAGGGATAAAAGTATACCTATTTCAAGCTATATAACTCTATACTGCAGTTAGTAGCATTTTAACATTATTTCATCAACAGTAACAAATGTACTATACCAATATTATGAGTCAATATTGGAGCAAGATGGTTAGGAATATGGGAGGATTTAAGTTTCTTTTTTTGTCTTTATTTCTTTTCTGGAGTAATGAAAATGTTCTAAAAATTGAAAAAAATTAATTGTGATGGATGCATAGCTCTATGACGGTATCTTGGGCAATTGATTGTACACTTTGGATCTTTGTATAATTGTATGGAATGTGAGAAATCTCAATGGAAAAAAGCTTAAAAAGAAACACTTACAGAATAGGCAGAAACTGTCCAAGGCAGTGGTTCTGGGGCTCAGGAGACCAGGGAAGAACTACTGCAACGTACAAGGAAGAGCTGGATGAAGAAATGGAGAAACTATGATGGAGAAACTGCAGTGAGTGACTGAACTTGGCCATGGCTCTCAGTGCCCATCCTCCATCCCCAAGACTGGCAGCTTTAGGTTAGCCTTGTTCACTCCCAGCTGGCTGCTGTGGACTGGGAGTGACAGAGAGGCCCTTCCCCAGGAAAAGACGGGAATACAGCACAGTTCTGACCCAAACTGTTGGCCCAGTTTTCACCTGTCTGGCTGCTGCAGAATGGTAGAATCAAGTAAGTTTTCCCACCCAGGAATAGAAGGGGATTTGGCACAGTTCTGATCCAACTGTTGGTGAAATTGGATCACAGGGTTTGAAAGACTTGACCTTTTCTGGATGGGAATGCTTAGCAGTTCTGTGTCATTATTTCCACCTGCCTCAGAAACAGGGGAGAAAGAGGGTTAAAAATAACTTTCCTTTGTAGGGTGGAGGAGAATAGTTTGCTGAAGAGCACCATCTGCTGGGAAACCTGGGAAAGTGCAGTCTTGGAAGCTGCTTTCCAGACCCTCTCCCCAGGGCCCTTTAGTATTGGCCTCCACCCCTGCATGGGACCTACACCCTATTTGGGCTGGGAAATACTGATGATCCAAATGTCAAAGAAAACTTTCAATGAACCCAATCAGCAACAAAATCTTTGACAAGAGAGATGTTCTAGTTTGCTAATGCTGCTGTTATGCAAAATACCAGGAATGGATTGGCTTTTATAAAGGGGGTTTATTAGGTTACAAAATTATAGTCCTACAGCCATAAAAATGTCCAAACTAAGGCATCAACCACAGAGTACCTTCACTGGAGAAAGGCCAATGGCATCTGGAACACCTCTGTCAGCTGGGAAGGCATGTGGCTGGCATCTGCTATTCTTTTGCTCAAAATGGCTTTCTCCAAAATGTCTCTGGGCTCTCTTAGCTTCTTCAAATCCTGTGCATCTAAGCATCAGGGTCCTCTCTTAGTTTCTCTGGAACAACTTCTAGACTTGCATCTCCAAATGTTTCCAAATATCAGCATAAGTGTCAGCACTTAGTTTTTCTCCAAAATGTCCCTCTCAGCTGCTCTGAGATCCTTCTGTTTGTGAGCTCATTTATAGGACTCCAATGATTAAATCAAGACCCACCCTGAGTGGGTATGGCCCATATCTCCATGGAAATAATTTAATCAATCATTTCACCCACAGTTGATTGCATGACATCTCCATGGAAACACTCAATCAAAAGATTCCAACCCAATCAACACTAATACATCTGTCCCCACAAGATTGTATTAAAGAATATGGCTTTTGGGGGGAAATAATATATCTAAACTGGCACAAGAGGAAAAACAACATTCAAAATAATCTTATCAAGATAATCAGATGCTCAGATACCAGCATAAAATTACAAGACATGCTAAGAAACAAGAAGATACGGCCAAGTTGAATAATAATATTAAAATGTCACAGGAGACACAGAATGGAAAAACTAATCAAAGATGTTCAAACAAATCTCCTAAATAAAGTCAACAAGATTGATAAAGGGATAAAGGATATTATGTTATTAGGAGAGCATAAAGAATTGAAAAAATACATAGAAAATTAAGAAAACTTACAAAAATGAAACACACTGTAGATGAAATTAAAAATATACTAGAGACACACAATAGTGGATATGAGAGGCAGATAAAAGGATCAGTGATCTAGAAGACAGAGCAAAAAAAATTTGAACAGAAAAGAAAAAGTGGAGAAAAGAATGGAAAAATTTGAGGAGGGTCTCAGGGAAATGGCTGACAGAAGGAAGCATGCAAATATACATGTCAGAGGTATTACAGAATGAGAAGAGAAGGGAAAAGGGCAAAAAAAATATTTGAGGAAATAATGGCTGAATATTTCCCAACCCTCATGAAAGACATAAATCTGCAAATTGAAGAAGTTCTATGTAGCCAAATAGAATAAATCCAAATAGACCCACTCCAAGACATACTAATCAGACTCTCAAATGCCAACAAGAAGAGAATCCTGAAAGCAGCAAGGAAAAAGGCAATTCACCACATTCAAGGGAAGCCACAAAAGACTAACTGTTGACTTCTCTTCAGGCACCATGGAGGTGAGAAGGCACTGGTATGATGTATTTGAGATAATGAATGAGAAAAACTGCCAGCCAAGATTTCCTTATTCAGCAAAGCTGAACATTCCCCATGGAAACATCAGAACATATATTCTGATCAAGTGCTCATGAAACATTCCCCAGGATAGAACACATGGTAGGGCACAAAACAGATATTAATAAATTTAAAAAGATTCAAATTATACAAAGTACATTCTCTGATCATAATGGAATGAAGCTGGAAATCAATAACAGAGAACTGCAAAATTCACAAATGTGTGGAAGTTAAACAACATGTTCTTTTTTCAATTCAATTTTATAGAGACATATTCACATACCATGCATTCATAGAAAGTGTACAATCGATTGTTCACAGTACAATTATATAGTTGTGCTATCATCACGAAAATTAATTTTTGAACATTTCCATTACCACACACACAAAAATAATAAAAATTAAAGTGAAAAAGAACAATTAAAGTAAAAAAGAACACTACTTTTTTTTTTTTGCCCCCATTTTTCTATTCATCCATCCATACACTGGACAAAGGGGAGGGTGATCCATATGGTTTTCCCAATCACATTGTCACCCCTCATAAGCTACATTGTTATACAATCATCCTCAAGATTCAAGGTTCTGGATTGTAGTTTGATAGTTTCAGGTATTTACAGCTAGCTTTTCCAATTCATTAGAATCTAAAAAGGGTTATCTATATTGTATGTAAGAGTGACCTCTTGGCTCATTTTGGAATCACTCAGCCACTGAAACATTTCATTTCATTTCATATCCCCCTTTTGGTCAAGAAGATGTTCTCCATCCCAAGATGCTGGGCCCAGATTCCTCCCCAGGAGTCATATTCCATGTTGACAGGGAGATTTACATCCCTGGGTGTCAGATCCCATGTAGGGTAGGAGGGCAGCGATTTCACCTGCCAAGTTGGCTTAGCTAGAGAGAGAGTGCCACATCTGAGCAACAAAGAGGCATTCAGGAGGAGACACTTAGGTACAATTGTACCCGCTATTTGCAGTCATCCAAAGGGCAAGTCCCATGATAGAGGGCTCAGCCCATCAAACTGCCAGTCCCCAGTGACTGTGAGCACATCAACAACCATTGAGGTGGGAAAGCCCAACACCCTTGCATTCTCCCCCAGCTCCTCAGGGGGTTTCTGCATACTTTTTTAATTTTTTAAATTAACTATTAACTATCTTAAAAAATTTTTAAAAACATACAATAAAAAAACATTTCAAACAAACCAAAACAAGGGAATAAGCAATAGGCAACTAACCTAAAATAACTACTTTACATCCAACATGTTCCTACTTCACCCCAATAAAATAATCTAATATAGCAACATTTCTGTGAACTTGTTCCTACCATACCCTCCAGAAACTAACAAACCATAGTCATTCCTGGCCATTCACAGAACGTTAAATTTACCCATGATAGCTTATCTTTTCTTATTGGGTTGTTCCTGCTTCACTAATTGCTCTCTATCACTAGACCCCTACATTCTACAGAATAAACTATTTACTTTATATTTTTTAATATTATCATTAGTGGTAGCAAAAGATATTTGTCTTTTTGTGTCTGGCTTATTTCACTCAGCATTATGTCTTCAAGGTTCATCCATGTTGTCATATGTTTCAGGACATCATTCCTTCTTACTGCCATGTAGTATTCCATCATGTGTGTATACCATATTTTATTTATCCACTTATCTGTGGAAGGACATTTAGGTTGTTTCCATCTCTTGCCAATTGTGAAGAATGCTGCTATGAACATTGGCAGGCAGATATCTGTTCATGTCACTGCTTTTAGATCTTCTGGGTATATACTGAGAAGTGCAATTGCTGGATTGAAGGGAAAATCTAGATCTAGTTTTCGAAGGAACTGTCAGACTGTCTTCCAGAGTTGCTGAACAATTATACAGTCCCACCAACAATGACTAAAAATTCTAATTTCTCCACATCCTCTCCAGCATTTGTATTTTCCTGTTTGTTTAATGGCAGCCATTCTAATTGGTGAGATGGTATCTCATTGTGGTCTTAATTTGCATCTCTCTAACAACTAGTGAAGCTGAGCATTTTTACATGTGTTTCTTGGCCATTTGTATTTCCTCTTCAGAGAACTGTCTTTTCATATCTTTTGCCCATTTTATAATTGAGCTGCCTGTACTATTGTCATTGAGTTGTAGGATTTCTTTATATATGCAAGATATCAGTCTTTTGTCAGTTACAAAAGATACAAAAACTTTTTCCCATTGAGTGAGTTGCCTCTTCAACTTTTTGACAAATCTTTGAAGTATAAACACTTTGAAGTTTGAGCAGTTCCCATTTATCTATTTTCCCTTTTCTTGCTTGTGATTTGGGTGTAAGGTCTAGGAAGTGACCACCTATACAAGGTCTTAAAGATGTTTGCCTATATTATCTTCTAGGAGTTTGATGGTACTGTCTTTTGTATTTAGGTCTTTGATCCACTTTGAGTTAATTTTTGTGTTGGGTATGAAGTAGGGGTCTTCTTTCATTCTTTTATATATGGACATCCAACTCTCCCAGCTCCATTTATTGAAAAGACTGTTATGTCCCAGTTCAGTGGCTTTGGGGACCTTAACAAAGATCAGTCAGCCATAGATCTGGGGGTCTATCTCTCAATTCTCAATTTGATTCCATTCCAGTACCATTCTGTTTTGACTACTGTGGCTTTATAATAAGCTTCAAAGTTAGGGAGTGTAAGTATTCCCACTTCATTTTCCTTTTTTAGAGTGTTTTTAGAAATTCATGGCATCTTCCATTTCCAAATAAATTTGATAATTAGCTTTTCCAAGTCTGCAAAGTAGGTTGTTGGGATTTTGATTGGGATTGCATTGAATCTGTAGATGAGTTTGGGTAGAATTGATATCTTAATGACATTTAGCATTCCTATCCATGAACATGAAATATTTTTCCATCATTTAAGGACCCCTTCTGTTTCTTTTAGTAGAGTTATGTAGTTTTCTTTGTATAGGCCTTTTACATCTTTGTTTAAGTTTATTCCTAGGTATTTGATTTTTTTAGTTGTTATTGAAATTGGTATCTTTTTCTTGAGTGTCTCTTCACTTCATTTGTTTGTAGTGTATAGAAAGATTACTGAATTATGTGCATTAATCTTGTATACTGCTACATTGCTAAATTTGTTTATTAGCTCTAGTAACTGTATCATTGATTTCTCAGGGTTTTCCAGATATAAGTTCATATCATCTGCAAATAATGACAGTTTTAATTCTTTCTTTCAAATTTGGATGTTTTATTTCTTTGTCTTGCTGGATTGCCCTGGCTAGCATTTCTAGTACTATGTTGAATAACAGTGGTGACAGCAGGTATCCTTGTCTCTTTCCTGATCTTTGAGGTAAGGCTTTCAGTGTCTAGCCATTGAGTACTATGCTGGCTGTGGGTTTTTCATATATGCTCTTTAACATATTGAGGAAGTTTCCTTCAATTCCTACCTTTTGATGTGTTTTTATCAAAAAGGGATGCTGGATTTTGCCAAATGCTTTTTCAGTGTCTATTGAGATGATCATGTGATTTTTCTCTTTTGATTTCTTAATGTGTTGTAATATATCAATTGAGTTTCTTATGTTGAACCATACTTGCATGCCTGGAACAAACACCACTTGGTCATGGGGTATTTTTTAAATGTGTCTTTGGATTCAATTTCCAAGTATTTTGTTGAGAATTTTTGCATCTATATTCATTAGAGAGATTAGCCTGCAGTTGTCCTTTTTTGTAGCATCTTTGCCTGGTTTTGGTATTAGACTGATGTTGGATTTGTAAAATGTGTTCGGTAGTGTTCCATTTTCTTTGATGTTTTGAAAGAGTTTAAGTAAGATTGGTGTCAGTTCTTTTAGGAAAGTTTGGTAGAATTCCCCTGTGAAGCCATCTTATCCTGGGCATTTATTTGTGGGAGGTTTTTTGATGACTGATAGGATCTCTTTCCTTGTGATTGGTTGCTTGAGGTCTTCTATTTTTTCTCTAGTAACTCTAGGTTAATATGCTTCCAGGAAATTATCCATTTCCTCTATATTGTCCAGTTTGTTGGTATACAGTTGTTCATAGTATCCTCTAATAATTTTTTTTAATTCTTTGGAATCCACAGTAATGTCACCTCTCTCATTCACTATTTTGTTTATATGGGTCTTTTCTCTTTTTGATTTTTCAGTCTAGCTAGGGCCTGTCAATCTCATTTATCTTCTCAAAGAACCAACTTTTGATGTTATTTATTCTCTCTATTGTTTTCTTGTTCTTATGTCATTTATTTCTGCTTTAATCCTTGTTGTTTCTTTTCTTCTACTTGGTTTAGGATTAGTTTGCTGTTCATTTTCTAGCTTCTTCAGTTGTTCCATTAGTTCTTTGATTTTAACCATCTCTTCCTTTATGATGCATGCATTTAGTGTTGTAAATTTCCCCCCTCAGTACTACTTTTGCTGTCTCCCATAGGTTTGATATGTTGTGTTCTCATTTTCATTCATCTATATATTTAGCAATTTCTCTTGCAATTTCTTCTTTTACCCACTGATTGTTTAGGAATGTGTTGTTTAATCTTCAGGTTTTTGTGAATTTTCTAAATCTCTGATGGTTATTGACTTTTAATTGTATTCCATTGTGATCAGAGAATGTGCTTTGAATAATTTCAATTTATTTAAATTTATTGAGGTTTGTTTTATGTCCCAGCATATGATCAATTCTGGAGAAAGTTCCATGAGCACTAGAGAAGAATGTGTATCCTGGTGATTTGAGATGTAATACTCTATATATGTCTGTTAAATCCAATTCATTTATCAGATTGTTTAGGTTTTCAATTTCCTTATTGGTCTTCTGCCTGTTGATTTATCTATAGTAGAGAGTGATGTGTTGAAGTCTCCCACAATTATTGTGGAAACCTCAATTGCCTCCTTTAGTTTTGCCAGTGTTTCTCTCATGTATTTTCTGGCATCTTGATTGGGTGCATGAACACTTATGATTGTTATTTCTTCTTGTTGAATTACCCCTTTTATTAGTATGTAGTGACCTTCTTTGTCTCTCATAACATCCCTGCATTTGAAGTCTATTTTATCTGAGATTAGTATTGCTACTCCTACTTTCTTTGGGCTGTAGCTTGCATGAAATATTTTTTCCATCCTTTCACTTTCAATTTCTTTGTGTCCCTTGTCTAAGGTGAGTCTCTTGTATGCAACAAATTGATGGTTCATACTTTTTGATGCATTCTGCCAATCTATATCTCTTAACTGGGGAGTTTGATCCATTTGCTTTCAATGTTATTACTCTGAAGGCATTTCTTGAATCAGCCATCATATCCTTTGGTTTATGTTTGTCAGATATATTTTCCCTCTCTCTTAATGTCCTTTAATATTCCTGTGCCAGTTTGAATTATTATGTCCCCCAAAATACCATTATCTTTGAAGTAATCTTGTTTGGGCAAATATATCGGTGTTGATTAGATTGTAATTCTTTGAGTTTTTCCATGGAGATGCACCCCACACAACTGTGGGTGATGACTCTGGATAGTTTCCATGAAGGTGTGGTCCTGCCCATTCATCATGGGCCTTGATTAGTTTACCACAGCACTATACAAGCTCAGACAGAAGTAGCAAGCTTGCTACAGCCAAGAGTGATCCTTTGAAGAATGCACAGGAGCTGAGAGAGGAACTGCAGTTTACAGAAACATTTTGGAGATGGCCTTTGAAAGCAGACTTTTGCTCCAGAGAAGCTAAGAAAGGCCAAATGCCCTAAGAGCAAATGAGAGTGACATTTTGGAGAGAAGCTGAAGCATAGCAAGGAACATCCTGGGAGAAAGGAATTTTGAAACCAGAACTCAAGAGCAGACACCAGCCATATGCCTTCCCAGCTAACAGAGGTTTTCTGGACACCATTGTCCATCCTCCAGTGAAGGTTCCCAATTGTTGATGACTTACCTTGGACACTTTATGCCCGTCCGACTGTAACTTTGTAACCAAATAAACCTCCTTTATAAAACCCAATCCATCTGGTGTTTTGCATTTCAGCAGCATTACCAAACCAGAACAGTACCCAGACTGAATCTCTTTAGTACTGAATCTTTCTCCATCTCTCTCTCTCTCTCTCCTTTCTTTGTTTCTCTGTCAGTAGGGCTCCCTTTAGTATCTCAAGTAGGGCAAGTCTCTTGTTAGCAAATTCTCTCAGCATTTGTCTGTGAAAAATTTAATATCTCCCTCAAATTTTTTTATCTTCATTTTATTGAGATATATTCACATACCACGCAGTCATACAAAACAAATTGTACTTTTGATTGTTTACAGTACCATTACATAGTTGTACATTCATCACCTAAATCAATCCCTGACACCTTCATTAGCTCACACACAAAAATAACAAGAATAATAATTAGAGTGAAAAAGAGCAATTGAAGTAAAAAAGAACACTGGGTACCTTTGTCTGTTTGTTTCCTTCCCCTATTTTTCTACTCATCCATCCATAAACTAGACAAAGTGGAGTGTGGTCCTTATGGCTTTCCCAATCCCGTTGTCACCCCTCATAAGCTACATTTTTATACAACTGTCTTCGAGATTCATGGGTTCTGGGTTGTAGTTTGATAGTTTCAGGTATCCACCACCAGCTACCCCAATTCTTTAGAACCTAAAAAGGGTTGTCTAAAGTGTGCGTAAGAGTGCCCAGCAGAGTGACCTCTCGGCTCCTTTTGGAATCTCTCTGCCACTGAAGCTTATTTCATTTCCTTTCACATCCCCCTTTTGGTTAAGAAGATGTTCTCCGTCCCATGATGCCGGGTCTACATTCTTCCCCGGGAGTCATATTCCACGTTGCCAGGGAGATTCACTACCCTGGGTGTCTGATCCCACGTAGGGGGGAGGGCAGTGATTTCACATTTCAAGTTGGCTTAGCCAGAGAGAGAGGGCCACATCTGAGCAACAAAGAGGCATTCAGGAGGAGGCTCTTAGGCACAACCATAGGGAGGCCTAGTCTCTCCTTTGCAGCAACTGTCTTCCCAAGGGTAAAACTTATGGTAGAGGGCTCAACCCATCAAACCACCAGTCCCCTATGTCTGTGGTCATGTTAGCAACCATGGAGGTGGGGTAGGTGAATACCCCTGCATTCTCCATAGGCTCCACAAGGGGGAACTACATCTTTTTTTTTCCTTGTTTTTCTTTTTTTTTTTTTAACTTTCCCTTCTTTTTTAAATCAACTGTATGAAAAAAAGTTAAAAAGAAAACAAACATACAATAAAAGAACATTTCAAAGAGACCATAACAAGGGAGTAAGAAAAAGACAACTAACCTAAGATAATTGCTTAACTTCCAACATGTTCCTACTTTACCCCAAGAAAGTTACATAATATAGTAACATTTCTGTGAACTTGTTCCTACTATATCCATCAGAAATTAACAGACCATAGTCATTCCTGGGCATCCCCAGAACGTTAAATAGCTTATCTGTTCTTCTTGGATTATTGTTCCCACTTCCTTAATTGCTCTCTACTGCTAGTTCCCCTACATTCTACATTTAAACCATTTGTTTTACATTTTTCAAAGTTCACATTAGTGGTAGCATATAATATTTCTCTTTTTGTGCCTGGCTTATTTCGCTCAGCATTATGTCTTCAAGGTTCATCCATGTTGTCATATGTTTCATGAGATCGTTCCTTCTTACTGCCGCGTAGTATTCCATTGAGTGTATATACCACATTTTATTTATCCACTCATCTGTTGAAGGACATTTGGGTTGTTTCCATCTCTTGGAAATTGTGAATAATGCTGAACATTGGCGTGCAGTTATCTGTTCATGTCACTGCTTTCTGATCTTCCGGGTATGTACCGAGAAGTGCAATCGCTGGATCGAATGGTAACTCTATATCTAGTTTTCTAAGGAACTGCCAGACTGACTTCCAGAGTGGCTGAACCATTTTACAGTCCCACCAACAATGAATAACAGTTCCAATTTCTCCACATCCCCTCCAGCATTTGTAGTTTCCTGTTTGTTTAATGGCAGCCATTCTAACCGGTGTTAGATGGTATTTCATTGTGGTCTTAATTTGCATCTCTCTAATAGCTAGTGAAGCTGAACATTTTTTCATGTGTTTCTTGGCCATTTGTATTTCCTCTTCAGAGAACTGTCTTTTCATATCTTTTGCCCATTTTATAATTGGGCTGTCTGTACTATTGTCATTGAGTTGTAGGATTTCTTTATATATGCAAGATATCAGTCTTTTGTCAGATACATGGTTTCCAAAAATTTTTTCCCATTGAGTTGGCTGCCTCTTTACCTTTTTGAGAAATTCCTTTGAGGTGCAGAAACTTCTAAGCTTGAGGAGTTCCCATTTATCTATTTTCTCTTTTGTTGCTTGTGCTTTGGGTGTAAAGTCTAGGAAGTGGCCGCCTAATACAAGGTCTTGAAGATGTTTTCCTACATTATCTTCTAGGAGTTTTATGGTACTTTATTTTATATTGAGATCTTTGGTCCATTTTAAGTTAATTTTTTGTGTAGGGGGTGAGGTAGGGGTCCTCTTTCATTCTTTTGGATAAGGATATCCAACTCTCCCAGCCCCATTTGTTGAAAAGACCATTATGACTCAGTTCAGTGACTTTGGGGGGCCTTATCAAAGATCAGTCGGCCATAGATCTGAGGGTCTATCTCTGAATTCTCAATTCGATTCCATTGATCTATATGTCTATCTTTGTGCCAGTACCATGCTGTTTTGGCAACTGTGGCTTTATAATAAGCTTCAAAGTCAGGGAGTGTAAGTCCTCCCACTTCGTTTTTCTTTTTTAGAGTGTCTTTAGCAATTCGAGGCATCTTCCCTTTCCAAATAAATTTGGTAACTGGCTTTTCCAAGTCTGCAAAGAAGGTTGTTGGAATTTTGATTGGGATTGCATTGAATCTGTAGATGAGTTTGGGTAGAATTGACATCTTAATGACATTTAGTCTTCCTATCCATGAACATGGAATATTTTTCCATCTTTTAAGGTCCCCTTCTATTTCTTTTAGTAGAGTTATGTAGTTTTCTTTGTATAGGTCTTTTACATCTTTGGTTAAGTTTATTCCTAGGTACTTGATTTTTTTAGTTGCTACTGAAAATGGTATCTTTTTCTTGAGTGTCTCTTCAGTTTGTTCATTTCTAGCATATAGAAACATTACTGACTTATGTGCATTAATCTTGTATCCCGCTACTTTGCTAAATTTGTTTATTAGCTCTAGTAGCTGTATTGTCAATTTCTAAGGGTTTTCTAGATATAAGATCATATCATCTGCAAACAATGACAGTTTTACTTCTTCTTTTCCAATATGGATGCCTTTTATTTCTTTGTCTTGCCGGATTGCCCTGGCTACCACTTCCAGCACAATGTTGAATAACAGTGGTGACAGCGGGCATCCTTGTCTTGTTCCTGATCTTAGAGGGAAGGCTTTCAGTCTCTCACCATTGAGTACTATGCTGGCTGTGGGTTTTTCATATATGCTCTTTATCATGTTGAGGAAGTTTCCTTCAATTCCTACCTTTTGAAGTGTTTTTGTCAAAAAGGGATGTTGGATTTTGTCAAATGCTTTTTCAGCATCTATTGAGATGATCAATTGATTTTTCCCTTTTGACTTGTTAATGTGTTGTAATACATTGATTGATTTTCTTATGTTGAACCATCCTTGCATGCCTGGAATGAACCCCACTTGGTCATGGTGTATGATTTTTTTAATGTGTTTTTGGATTCGATTTGCAAGTATTTTGTTGAGGATTTTTGCATCTATATTCATTAGGGAGATTGGCCGGTAGTTTTCCTTTTTTGTAGCATCTTTGCCTGGTTTTTGGTATTAGATTGATGTTAGCTTCATAAAATGAGTTAGGTAGTGTTCCATTTTCTTCAATGTTTTGAAAGAGTTTGAGTAAGATTGGTGTCAGTTCTTTCTGGAAAGTTTGGTAGAATTCCCCTGTGAAGCCACCTGGCCCTGGGCATTTATTTGTGGGAAGATTTTTGATGACTGATTGGATCTCTTTGCTTGTGATGGGTTGGTTGAGGTCTTCTATTTCTTCTCTGGTCAGTCTAGGTTGTTCATATGTTTCCAGGAAATTGTCCATTTCTTCTACATTATCCAGTTTGTTGCCATACAGTTGTTCATAATATCCTCTTATAATTTTTTTAATTTCTTCAGGATCTGCAGTTATGTCACCTTTTTCATTCATTATTTTGTTTATATGGGTCTTCTCTCTTTTTCATTTTGTCAGTCTAGCTAGGGGCTTGTCAATCTTGTTGATCTTCTCAAAGAACCAACTTTTGGTGATATTTATCCTCTCTATTGTTTTTTTGTTCTCTATGTCATTTATTTCTGCTTTAATCCTTGTTATTTCTTTTCTTCTACTTGGTTTAGGATTGGTTTGCTGTTCATTTTCTAGCTTCTTCAATTGATCCATTAGTTCTTTGATTTTGGCTCTTTCTTCCTTTTTAATATATGCATTTAGTGCTATAAATTTCCCCCTTAGCACTGCTTTTGATGCATCCCATAGGTTTTGGTATGTTGTGTTCTCATTTTCATTCGTCTCTATATATTTAGCAATTTCTCTTGCTATTTCTTCTTTAACCCACTGATTGTTTAGGAGTGTGTTGTTTAACCTCCAGGTGTTTGTGAATTTTCTAAGTCTCTGATGGTTATTGACTTCTAATTGTATTCCATTGTGGTCAGAGAATGTGCTTTGAATAATTTCAATCTTTTTAAATTTATTGAGGCTTGTTTTATGTCCCAGCATATTATCTATTCTGGAGAAAGTTCCGTGAGCACTGGAAAAGTATGTGTATCCCGGTGATTTGGGATGTAATGTCCTGTATATGTCTGTTAAATCTAATTCATTTATCAGATTGTTTAGGTTTTCAGTTTCCTTATTGGTCTTCTGTCTGGTTAATCTATCTGTATGAGGGAGTGATGTGTTGAAGTCTCCCACAATTATTGTGGAAACATCAATTGCTTCCTTTAGTTTGGCCAGTGTTTCTCTCATGTATTTTCTGGCACCTTGATTGTGTGCATAGACATTTACAATTGTTATTACTTCTTGTTGAATTGCCCCTTTTATTAGTATGTAGTGGCCTTCTTTGTCTCTCAAAACATCCCTGCATTTGAAGTCTATTTTATCTGAGATTAATATTGCTACACCTGCTTTTTTTTTGGCTGTAGCTTGCATGAAATATTTTTTTCCATCCTTTCACTTTCAGTTTCTTTGTGTCCCTGTGTCTAAGATGAGTCTCTTGTATGCAACATATTGATGGTTCATTTTTTTTTGATCCATTCTGCGAATCTATATCTTTTAATTGGGGATTTTAATCCATTTACATTCAACGTTATAACCGTGAAGGCATTTCGTGAATCAGCCATCCTATCCTTTGGTTTATGTTTGTCATATTTTTCCCCTCTGTCTATTAATATCCTTTATTGTACCCATACCGAATCTCTTTAGTACTGAACCTTTCTCCAAGTCTCTCTGTCCTTTCTTTGTTTCTCTGTCTGTAGGGCTCCCTTTAGTATCTCCAGTAGGGCAGGTCTCTTGTTAGCAAATTCTCTCAGCATTTGTTTGTCTGTGAAAAATTTAAGCTCTCCCTCAAATTTGAAGGAGAGCTTTGCTGGATAAAGTATTCTTGGCTGGAAATTTTTCTCACTCAGAATTTTAAATATATCGTGCCACTGCCTTCTTGCCTCCATGGTGGCTGCTGAGTAGTCACTACTTAGTCTTATGCTGTTTCCTTTGTATGTGGTGAATTGCTTTTCTCTTGCTGCTTTCAGAACTTGCTCCTTCTCTTCTGTGTTTGACAGTGTGATCAGAATATGTCTCGGAGTGGGTTTATTTGGATTTATTCTATTTGGAGTTTGCTGAGCATTTATGATTTGTGTATTTATGTTGTTTAGAAGATTTGGGAAGTTTTCCCCAACAATTTCTTTGAATACTCTTCCTAGACCTTTACCCTTTTCTTCCCCTTCTGGGATACCATTGAGTCTTATATTCGGATGTTTCATATTATCTATCATATCCCTGAGGTCCATTTTGATTTTTTCAATTTTTTTCCCCATTCTTTCTGTTATGCTTTCATTTTCCATTCTGTCATCTTCCAGGTCACTGATTCGTTGTTCAACTTCCTCTAGTCTTGTACTATGAGTGTCCAGAATCTTTTTAACTTGGTCAACAGTTTCTTTAATTTCCATAAGATCATCCATTTTTTTATTTAGTCTTGCAATGTCTTCTTTATGCTCTTCTAGGGTCTTCTTGATTTCCTTTGTCTCCCGTACTATGGTCTCATTGTTCATCTTTAGTTCTTTGAGTAGCTGCTCTAGGTGCTGTGTCTCTTCTGGTATTTTGATTTGGGTGCTTGGGCTTGGGTTATCCATATCGTCTGGTTTTTTCATATGCTTTATAATTTTCCGTTGTTTTTGGCCTCGTGGCATTTGCTGAACTTGATAGGGTTCCTTTAGGATTTGTAGACCAATTGAAGTCCTTATCTGTAATTTATCAGATCTACAGCTTCGTGGAGTATACTTTCTCTAACTAACCAGCAGGTGGTGTCCACGAGCCACCTGTTCTCCACAAGCCAGTTCTCCCCTGCTTAGCCTTTTTGGTGAGTGGGGGAGTGAGTCTTGTGGGGTCCAATTGGTGTACCAAGCTTGCGTGTGTAGTTGGTGTTGCCTGCCCTGTATATGGGGCGTGTTTCTGGGCAGTCAGGGATGGGGGGGTGGCCCTAAGAATCAAATCTCCCTGGTGATCCTAGAGTTTTAAAGCTGGTGCAATAGTCTAATCCTTCAGTTCAGTCCTGCCACAGTTTGTCTCTGCCACTGACCCACAAGTCCTTGGTATTGGCGTATGGCTCCTGAGACTTGCAAGTGGACCCCTCTTCCAGGCTGTGCACCCCGGTTCCTCTGTTGAGGGATGACTGTGCTATGTCACAGGTGAGTGCCATCCCCCCAGGGCAGTTCTGGGCTGCTGGGCTGTGTAGGGAGGCTCCCAGTCTGCTGAAATGATGGCTGAATGGGGCTTTGTTAATTCACACTGCTCCACCTTCCCAACTCTGGGACAATCAGCTGAGGTTGCAGGGAAGGCTAATGTCCACACCCAGTTTTCTGGTGTGTGCCTGTTATTTGAAGCACTTCCGTCACACTGGGTTGTCTGGGGCAGCTCTGGGCTATGGGGCTGGTGATGGGCAGGAGTGTTTCCTGTCCACCAGGATGATGGCTGTGAGCAGACACCCCCCTTTTCTTGGGAAGTTGTGGTGTTTAGTGAATTTTCTCAGCCACTGGATTATTGCCTTTTGTCTCAGAGCTCTCTTAGTTCTGCTCTTGTCTTGACCTGCCCAAATTGCAAGTCTTTGAAGCTTTCTGTATTGGGCTTCTTAGAGTAATTGTTTTAGAAAAAGAAAAAAGTATTAAAAAAAAAAAAAGGGCCCTCCTCACAGATCTAATAGGTTATTGAAATGCTAAGAGACAAAGCAACCAGGTCCATTAAGGAAAGGTCCACAAGGCAGAGAGATCAGCTTTTCTTCAGGATTTGCATATGCGCCTCAGGGCCTGAGCTCTGCCCTTCCCCTTTCTATGTTCACCAGAACTCCAAAAATCCTCCGTTTTTATTTTGGAGTTTTTCGTGTTGTTTTCTTTTTCTATGCCTGTCTCCTCTCTGCTGGGCTGGCTGCTCTCAGATTCTCTGGTGTCTGGTCTCAGTCTATCTATGGTTGGAGTTTGGATCAGTAGAATGAGTTTCTGATAAGGGCTGCCACTGCAGTTCTCCCTTCTCCTTCCAGGAGCTGACAGCCCCTCCTCCCATGGGACTGAGCCTGGCAGGGAGGGGCGCGGGTCCCCTGGCCGCAAAAACTTACAGATTTCGCTGATCTCAGCAGTTCGACGTTTTCATGAGTGTTTTATGAAGTATGCCCAAAGTCAGATTGCTCTGTGGTGTCCAGTCCACACAGTTCCTGGCTTTCTACCTACTTTCCTGGAGGAGTAACTAAAACATACAGCTCACCAGTCCGCCATCTTGCCTCTCCCTCAAATTTGAAGGAGAACTTTGCTGAATAAAGAATTCTTGGTTGGCAATATTTCACTCTCAGAATTTTAAATATGTCATGCCACTGCCTTCTCACCTCCATGGTGGTTGATGAATAGTCACTACTTAGTCTTATGTTGTTTCATTTGTAAGTGGTGAATTTCTTTTCTCTTGTTGCTTTCAGAACTTGCTCCTTCTCTGCATTTGATAGTCTGATGAGAATATGTCTCTGAGTGTGTTTATTTTTATTTATTCTATTTAGAGTTTGCTGGGCATTTATGATTTGTGTATTTATGTTTTTTAGAAGGTTTGGGAAGTTTTCCCCTAACAATTTCTTTGAATACTCTTCCTAGACATTTATCCTTCTTTTCTGGAACACCAATGAATATCATATTTGGACATTTTACATTATCTATCATATCCCTGAGGTCCATTTTTTATTTTTTTGATTTTTCCCCATTCTTTCTTTAATTGCTTCATTTTCTGTTCTGTAATCCTTGAGGTCACTGATTCATTGTTCAGCTTCCTCTAGTCTTGTACTATGAGTATCCAGAATCTTTTTACTATTGTCAACATTTTCTTTTATATCCATAAGATCATCTATTTTTTTATTTACTTTTGCAATTTATTCTTTATGCTTTTCTAGGGTCTTCTTCATGTCCTTTATATCCCATACCATGCTCTCATTGTTTATCTTTAGTTCTTTGATTAATTGCTCCATGTACTGTGTCTCCTCTGAACTTTTGATTTGGGTATTTAGGTTTGGGTTGTCCATATCATCTGATTTTTCCATACACTTTAAAATTTTCTGTTGTTTTTGGCCTCTTAGTGTTTGCTTAACTTGATAGTGTTCTTTTAGGATATGTAGGCTGATTCAAACACTTGTCTCTAATTTGTCAGGTCTACAGCTTTGTGGTATACACTTTAACCATCATGTGGCATTCATGAGCCACCTATTCTCCTCAAGCCAGTTCTCCACAACTTTGTCTTTGTGATGAGTGGGGATCTGAGTCTTGTAGGGGTCCAATTGGTGCACCAAGTTTGTGTGTGTTGTTGGTGCTACCTACCCTGAATGTGAGGTGTTTCTGCAGTTAGGGATGGAGGGTGGCTTTAATAATCAAATCTCCCAAGTGTTCCTGGAGATTTAAAGCTCTTGCAAGAGTCTAAACCTGCAGTTCAGTCTCACCACAGTTTGTCTCTGTCACTGACCACAAGTGCTTGGTATTGGCATATGGTCCCTGGGACTTCTGAGTGGGTCCCTCTTCCAAGTTGTGCCCTCCTAAGGCCTCTGATGAGGGAAGACTGCTACATCACAAGTGAGTCCCCTCCCCCAAGGGAAGTTCTGGGCTGCAGGGCTGTGTAGGTTGTTCTCAGCCTGCTGAAAGGATGACTGTATTGGGTATGTTAATTTCCCCCTTTTCACACAGCTCCACCTTCCCAGCTCTGGACAATTAGCTGCAGGTGTGCAAAAGGCTATTGTTGATGCCAGTTATTGTGGCATGTGCATGTGTTTCTGGAAACACTTCCTGTCACACTTGGTTGTTTGGCACAGCTCTGGGCTTTGGCATTCATGCTGGGCAATAGCATTCCCAGCCCACTGGGAAGATGGCTGTAAGGAGTGTGTTTATTTTCCACTTTTGGCTAACCTCTGCCTTCCTCACTCTGAGACAATTAGCAGCAGGTGTGCAAAAGGCTATCATCCATGCCAGGTACTGAGATGTGCCCACAGGTTGTGGGGATTCAGTTTCTGTCACAAAGTGAACTTTGTGGTTCTCACTGCCATATCTGCATCTGCTTTTGGGTTTTTAAAACTAGCCCAACTGCAAACACCAACCCATGGTTTCCCCAGACTGCAGTGTGGCTGCCAATTTTTCAGCAGGCTTACTCACTCATTTCCAAGTGCATAGTCCCTGTGGATTTAACAAACTTTGTCCAGCTGCTGCATTGCAGGAACTGGTGTTCTGGGTCACATTCTGTCTTTTATCTAGCATTTTTCATGGAAACTTTTTTTGCCCTGTCTCTCCTAATTGCCATCTTCCCAAAGCCTCTCAAACATGTTCTTAAACAATCAGTGGGTCAAAGAAATTGCAAGGGAAAACAGTAAATATCTTGAGATGATTGAAAATGAGAGCATAACATATCAAAAATGGGATACAGCAAAAATCAGTGCTGAGGGGGGAATTTATAGCCTTAAATGCCTACATTAAAAAAGAAGAAAGGAAATCAAAGTCCTAACTGAATGCCTGGAGAAACTAGTAAAAGAATAGCAAACTAATCCCAATGCAAGCAGAAGGAAACAAACAACAAAGATTAGAATGGAAATAAATGAAATGGAGAAAGAAAAACAATAGAGAGAATCAATAAAACCAAAATATGGTTCTTTAAGATGGATAAAATTGACAAATCCTTAAGTAGACTGACAAAGAAAAAAGAAAAGACGCAAATAAATAAAATCAGAAATAAGAAGGGAGTCATTAACACAAGCCATAAGAAATTAAAAAGATCAAAGAAGGTTATTATGAACAACTGTACACCTACAAACTAGACAACTTAGATGAAATGGACAATTTTCTAGAAATACATGAACAGCATACACTGATTTGAGAAGAAATTCAAGACCTCAACAAATCAATCACAAATAAAGAGATTGAATAAAAAACCTCCCTGTGCTGGTTTGTATATATTATGTTTCCCAGAAAAAGCCATATTCTTTAATGCAATTTTGTGGGGGCAAACATATTAGTGTTGATTAGGTTGGAACATATTGGTTCAGTATTTCCATGGAGGTGTGGCCACACCCATTCATCATGGGCCTTGACTAGTTTACCATAGCCTTATATAAGCTCAGACATAAGTAACTCACTGCTGTAGCAGAGACAGACATTTTGAAGATGGCCATTGGAAGCTGATGCAGGCATTTTGGAGAATGCCATTTTGAAACACAACCTGGGAGCAAGAAGATGTCAGCCACCTGCCTTCCCACTTTAACAGAGGTTTTTCAGATGCCAGCAGCCTTTCTCCAGTGAAGGTAACTTTGTTGATAGACACTTTGTGGCCTTAAGTCTGTAACTGCATAACCAAATAAACTCCCTCTAAAAAAGCCAGTCCAATTCTGGTGCTTTGCATTCCAGCAGCATTAGCAAACTGGAACACTCCCCAAAAAGAAAATCCCAGTACCATATGGCTTCACAGGTGAATTATAAGAAGCACTTCAAGAAGAATTAATACCAATTATGCTCAAACTCCTTCAGAAAACTGAAAAAGAGGGAATACAACCTAACTCATTCTATGAAACCATCACCCTAATACCAAAGCCCAATAAAGATAGTGCAAGAAAACTGCAGATCAATCTCACTAATGAATACAGATGCAAAAATCCTCCACAAAATACTTGCAAAATTTTATCAAACAGCACATTTAAAACATTATATACCATGATCAAGTGAGCTTCATCCCATGTATGCAAGTGTGGTTCAACTAAGAAAATCAATTAATGTACTATACAACATTAACAAATAGAAAGGGAAAAATCTTATGATCATCTCAATTGACACAGGGTTATTTGACAATATCTAGCATATTTTCTTGATAAAAGAGACTTTGAAAGGTATTTCAACATGCTAAAGGGAATACATGAAAAGCCACAACTAACATCATACTCAATGGTGAGAGACTGAACGATCCCTTTCCATCTAAGAGCTGGAACAAGACAAGGATGCCTACTGTCACCACTTTTATTCAACATTGTTCTAGAAGTTCCAACTAGGGCAATTAGGCACAAAAAGAAATAAAAGGCAGAAGAAAGAAAGGAAGAAGTATAACTTTCACCATTTGCAGATGACATGTTCCTATATGTACAAAACTCCCCTCAAGAAAACTATGACAAAACTACTAGAGCTAATAAATAAGTCCAGCAAAGTGGCAGGATTCAAGATCAACATGCAAAAGTCAGTAGTATTTCTATACACTAGTAATGAGCTCTCCAAGGAGATAATCAAGAAAAAGAAATTCCATTCATAATGACAACTAAAACAATCAAATATGTAGGAATAAACTTGACAAAGTATGTAAAGGACCTGTACACAGAAAATTACAAAAAAAATGCTAAATCAAAGAAGACCCATACAAATGGAAAGACATTCCATGTTTATGGTTTGAATGGTTAATGTCATTAAGATGTCAATCCTACCCCAATTGATCTACAGATTAATACAATGCCCATAAAATTCCAACAGTTTACTTTGCTGAAAAGCTAATTATCAAATTTATTTTGCAGGGAAAGGGAACTCAAATAGCCAAAAAACATCTTGAAAAAGAATGAAGTGGGAGAAATCATACTTCTTGGCATTAAAGCACATTACAAAGCCACAGTTGTCAAAACAGCATGATACTGACATAAGGATAGATGTATTGATCAATGGAATCAAATTGAGAGTTTAGAAATAGATGCTCAGATCTATGGTCAACTAATTGTTGGCAAGGCTCCCATGTACACTCAACTGGAACAGAACAGCCTCTTCAGTAAATGGTGCTGGGAAAACTGGATATCCATATCCAAAAGAATGAAAGAAGACCCCTACCTCACTCCCTATATGAAAATTAAGTCAAAATGGAATCAAAGACCTATATATAAGAGACAATGCCATAAAACTATTAGAAGAAATTGTAGGAAAACCTCTTCAAGATCTAGTGATAGGCAATAGTTTCCTAGACCTTAAACCCAAAGTACAGCTACAAAAGAAAAAAATAGATAAATGAGACTTCCTCAAAACTGAATACTTCTGTGTTTCAAAGGACTTGGTCAAAAGGCAGCTGACTCAGTAGGAGAAAATATTTAGGAACCATACCTGTGATAAAGGTTTGATATCCAGTATACACACAGAAATCCTCCAACTCAACAATAAAAGGACAAACCCAAATAAAAATGGGCAAAACACAGGAATAGACATTTTTCCAAAGAGGAAATACAAATGGCTAAAAAGCACATGAAAAGATGCTAATTTTCACTAGCAATTAGGGAAATGCAAATCAAAACCACAATGAGATACCATTTCACAACTATTAGAATGGCCACTATTAAACAAGCAGGAAACTACAAGTGTTGGATAGGATATGGAGAAATAGGAACATTTATTCATGATTGGTTGGAATGTGAAATGGCACAGTAACTGTTGAAAACAGATTGGAAGTTCCTCAGAAATCTAACTATAGACTTGCCCTATGATATGGCAATCCCACTACTCATTATATACCCAGAACTGAAAGCAGGGACACAAACACACATTTACACATTGATGTTCATAGTGGCACTATTTATAACTGCTAAAAGATGGAAATGATCCAAGGGTCCATCAATCAATGACTTGCTAAACAAAATGTGGTATATACATATGATGGAAAATTATCCAGCAGTAAGAAGGAATGAAGTCCTGAAGCATGCAACAACATGGATGAACCTCGAGAACTTATGTTGTGTGAAATATGTCAGGAAAAAAAGGACAAATATTGTATGATTTCCCTAACATGAATCAATTATACTATGTAAACTCATAGGCATAGAATCTGGAATATAGGATACCAGTAGATAGAATGAGGCTAGAAAATGGAAAGCAGCTGCTTACAATGATGCAGAATTTTTAGCTAAGTTGAATTTAATGAGTGGAAATAGAAGCGATGGTAGAACATTATTGTGAGTATAATTAATAGTGCTGAATGGTGTGTGAATGTGGCTGATAGGGGAAGATTAGAGTTATATATATCACCAGAAGGAAAGCCAGAGAGTAAAAGATGGGACTGTATAACTCAGTAAATATGGGGAATGATGACTCTTATTAAAAGTACAAATACAAAAAAATTCTTCCATGAACTAGACAAATGTACAAAATTATTACAAGAAGTTAATAATAGAGTGGTAGATGGGGGAAAATGCACCTTTTGCAAACTATCAACTATGATTAACAGTAATATCTTAATATTCTTTCATCAAGAGTAACAAATATACCACACCAATGCTAGGGATCAATGATGAGGGGATAAGGTTTATGGGCTGGTTTTGTTTTGTTTTTTCTTTTCCTTTCTTTCTTTCTTTTTCTTTGCTTTTCTTTTCTTTTTTTTTTTTTTTTTTTTTTTTTTGTAGTAAAGCAAATGTTCCAATATTGATTGTGGTGATAAATGCACAGTGATGAAACTGTGACCCATTGATTGTATACTTTGGGTGGATTGTATGGTATGTGAATATATTTGAATAAAGTTGCATTAAAAGAGCTTCTGGGAAGATGGTGAATTAGGAGAGACAGCAAAATTCTTTTCCATGAAAAATACTACAGGACAGAAAGTGCTCCAGAACAGCAGTTCCAGGGTTCCACCAGCTGAGCAGGGACTTCTACATGCATAGTTAATATGTAGTTGGAGAACCTGAGAGACTGCATTTAAGGGTGGTGAGTGTTTGGCCCAGAACACTGCTGGGGAATGGGTAGCTGGAGACAGCTGATGAGCATGGAGGGGTGCAGCCTTACATGTACCAGACACCCTCCTGAGCACTTGGCTAGGGTGGTAACCCTCTGGATCCATGTCCAAGTGCACCTGTGTCAGGGAATGGTGGTTGGAGCAGGCAGACAAGCATGGAGGGGGGGCAGCTTTCCATGTCTCATGCAGCCATCTTTGCAATTGGCTGGGGAGATGGCCCTTCACAGCTCCATGGCTGAGAGCTTCCTTAATGAAATTTGGGATTCAGAGGGCTTGTGACAGCATCTACTCTTCCTTCATGGAAGCACATGGTACACACAGCCTAAAGGCAAGGGCACTGCATGGAAGTGCAAGGAGCCCTCCACCAGTCCCAGGAACTTGTGGCTGTACAGCAGAGACTGTGGAGCATTTGAGCTGGAAGGTGAGACACAAATATGTGTAGGCACAGAGTACTCCGTCCACAGCCCCAGGAATGGCTGGGACCACTGTGTCCTGGAGTGTACTCCTTGTCAAACTGCAGAGGACTTGTCCCCCCCACTCAGTGCTGACAGTCTCCAGTGCTCACAGAGAGGCGGGGCAAGATGGAAGACTGGTGAGCTGTATGTTTTAGTTACTCCTCCAGGAAAGTAGGTAGAAAGCCAGGAACTGCGTGGACTGGACACCACAGAGCAATCTGTCTTAGGGCATACTTCATACAACACTCATGAAAATGTCGAACTGCTGAGATCAGCGAAATCTGTAAGTTTTTGCGGCCAGGGGACCCGCGCCCTTCCCTGCCAGGCTCAGTCCCGTGGGAGGAGGGGCTGTCAGCTCCGGGAAGGAGAAGGGAGAACTGCAGTGGCTGCTCTTATCAGAAAATCATTCTACTGATCCAGACTCCAACCATAGATAGACAGAGACCAGACACCAGAGAATCTGTGAGCAGCCAGCCCAGCAGAGAGGAGACAGGCATAGAAAAAAAAAAAACAACACGAAAAACTCCAAAATAAAAGCAGAGGATTTTTAGAGTTCTGGTGAACACAGAAAGGGGAAGGGTGGAGCTCAGACCCTAAGGCGCATATGCAAATCCCGAAGAAAAGCCGATCTCTCTGCCCTGTGGACCTTTCCTTAATGGCCCTGGTTGCTTTGTCTCTTAGCATTTCAATAACCCATTAGATCTCTGAGGAGGACCCTTTTTTTTTTTTTTTTTTAATCCTTTTTTCTTTTTCTGAAACAATTACAATAAGAAGCCCAATACAGAAAGCTTCAAAGACTTTCAATTTGGGCACGTCAAGTCAAGAGCAGAACTAAGAGAGCTCTGAGACAAAAGGCAATAATTCAGTGGCTGAGAAAATTCACTAAACACCACAACTTCCCAAGAAAACGGGGGTGTCCACTCACAGCCATCATCCTGGTGGACAGGAAACACTCCTGCCCATCACCAGCCCCATAGCCCAGAGCTGCCCCAGACAACCCAGTGTGACGGAAGGGCTTCAAATAACAGGCACATACCACAAAACTGGGCGTGGACATTAGCCTTCCCTGCAACCTCAGCTGATTGTCCCAGAGTTGGGAAGGTGGAGCAGTGTGAATTAACAAAGCCCCATTCAGCCATCATTTCAGCAGACTGGGAGCCTCCCTACACAGCCCAGCAGCCCAGAACTGCCCTGAGGGGACGGCACTCACCTGTGACATAGCACAGTCATCCCTCAACAGAGGACCCGGGGTGCACAGCCTGGAAGACGGGCCCACTTGCAAGTCTCAGGAGCCATACGCCAATACCAAGGACTTGTGGGTCAGTGGCAGAGACAAACTGTGGCAGGACTGAACTGAAGGATTAGACTATTGCACCAGCTTTAAAACTCTAGGATCACCAGGGAGATTTGATTGTTAGGGCCACCCCCCCTCCCCGACTGCCCAGAAACACGCCCCACATACAGGGCAGGCAACACCAACTACACACGCAAGCTTGGTACACCAATTGGGCCTCACAAGACTCACTCCCCCACTCACCAAAAAGGCTAAGCAGGGGAGAACTGGCTTGTGGAGAACAGGTGGCTCGTGGACGCCACCTGCTGGTTAGTTAGAGAAAGTGTACTCCATGAAGCTGTAGATCTGATAAATTAGAGATAAGGACTTCAATAGGTCTACAAACCCTAAAAGAACCCTATCAAGTTCAGCAAATGCCACGAGGCCAAAAACAACAGAAAATTATAAAGCATATGAAAAAACCAGACGATATGGATAACCCAAGCCCAAGCACCCAAATCAAAAGTTCAGAAGAGACACAGCACCTAGAGCAGCTACTCAAAGAACTAAAGATGAACAATGAGACCATAGTACGGGATATGAAGGAAATCAAGAAGACTCTAGAAGAGCATAATGAAGACATTGCAAGACTAAATAAAAAAATGGATGATCTTATGGAAATTAAAGAAACTGTTGACCAAATTAAAAAGATTCTGGACACTCATAGTACAAGACTAGAGGAAGTTGAACAACGAATCAGTGACCTGGAAGATGACAGAATGGAAAATGAAAGCATAAAAGAAAGAATGGGGAAAAAAATTGAAAAAATCGAAATGGACCTCAGGGATATGATAGATAATATGAAACGTCCAAATATAAGACTCATTGGTGTCCCAGAAGGGGAAGAAAAGGGTAAAGGTCTAGGAAGAGTATTCAAAGAAATTGTTGGGGAAAACTTCCCAAATCTTCCAGTGCTCACAGAAAATTGGTGCATTGATTAGACTCAGTGCATAGACAAAGTTGTGAGAGAACTGGCTTGAGGGTAAGAGGTGGCTCAAGAGTGCCATCCGCTGGTAGATCAGGGAAAGTGCACTCCACCAAGCTGTAGCTCTGCCAAATTATATATAAAGGTTCAAATACTCCTGCATATCCTGAAAGAACACTACCAAGATAAGCAAATGCTGAAGCCAAAAACAACAGAAAATTATAAAGCATATGAAGAAACCAGAAGATATGGATAACCCAAACATTCAAATTAAAAAGCCAGAGGAAACACAGAACTTGGAGCAATTAATCAAAGAAGTCACACAAACACCAATGTCATGGCTCAGGATATAAAGGACATGAAGAAGACCCCAGAAGTGTATAAAGAAGAATTCAAGAGTAAATAATAAAATAACCAATCTTATGGAAATAAGTTACTGTTGGTCAAATTAAAAATATTATTGAGATATAACAGCAAATTTAAAGAGGAAGAGGAATAAATTAGCAATCTCAAGGAAAGAGCAATGGAATGTGAAAGGATAAAAGAATGAATGGTGAAAAAAATTGAAAAATTTGAAATGGAGCTCAGGGAAATGATGGACAACATAAGCACCCAAATACAATAATCACTGATGTGTCAGAAGGCAAAGAGTAGTGTAAAGGGCTAGGAAGAGTTCTCAAAGACATTGTTGGGAAAAACTTCCCAACCCATTTAAATGACATAAATATGCAAATCAAGGATGCCCAGTGAACTCTAAATAGAATAAATCCAAATAAACCCACTCAGATTGTCAAATGCTGAAGAGGAGAAAGTTCTGAAAGCAACAAGGGAGAAGTGATTTACCACAAAAAAAGGGAAACATTAGACAAAGTACTGTCTACTTAGTGGGCACCATGGAGGCAAGAAGGCAGTGGTATGACATATTTAAAATTCTGAGAGACAAATTTCCAGCCAAGAATTCTTTATCCAGCAAAGTTCTCCACAACTGAGGGAGAGTGTAAACTTTTCACAAACATTTGTGGAGAGAATTTGTTAAAAGGAGACCTGCCCTACAAAAATACTAAAGGGAGCTCTACTGGCTGAGAAAGAAAGATGGGAGAAGAGAGGCCTGGAGAAGGGCACAGAACTGAAGCATATTAGTAAGGGTAACTTAAAGGAAATAAAGAGAGGGAAAAAATATATCTCACATTTAATCACACTCATTGACCACTCTAGATTTGACTAAGTTATAGAGTTCCAGTCTTTATCTTCTATCTTCTCTTCTGGTATCATACAGACCCATAACCTTCCTCTTTCAAATGTATTCACAGTTGTCTTTTTTCAGTGTACTTACAATTTTGTGCTGCCATCACACAGTTTTGTGCTATCCATTTCTAGATCTACACAATCAATCCTCTACAACATTCTATATCCCTTCAAACATCAAATGTCTGATTTCTATCTTCTTTCTACCTCCTGATATCTTCATTTCTACACTCTTCTCCAAACCTCTCTCTCCTGTCTTTTCCTAGCTGTCTGTAACACTCCCTTTACTATTTCCTATAGAGGAGGTCTCCTCTTCATGAACTCTCTCAGGGTCTGTTTATCTGTAAATATTTTAAATTCTCCCTCATTTTTGAAGGACAGTTTTCCTGGATATAGGATTCTTGGTTGGCAGTTTTTCTCTTTCAGTAACTTGAATATATCATACCACTGCCTTCTTGCCTCGAGGATTTCTGCTGAGAGAACTGCACTTAGTCTTATCAAGCTTCCCTTTTATGTGATAGGTTGCTTTCCTCTTGCTGCTTTCAGAATTCTCTGTCTTTGACAATTGAAAAGGTAATTAGTAAGTGTCTTGGAGTTGATCTATTTGAATCAATTCTGTTTGGGGTATGCTGTGCTCTTGGACCTGTAATTTTATGTCTTTCATAAGAGTTGGGATATTTTCATTGATTATTTTCTCTATTATTCCTTCTGCTGCTTTTACCTTCTGTTCTTCTGGGACACCTATAACATGTATACTCATGCACCTCATGTTGCCATTCATTTCCCTGAGACTCTGCTCATATTTTTCCATTCAGATAGGGATTTGTTCTTTGTGTGCATGATTTCAAATGTCCTGTCCTCCATCTCACTGATCCTTTCTTCTGCCTCTCCAAGCCTATCGCCAATGTGTTTTCCATCTCTTCCATTGTGCCTTTCATTCCCATATGTTTTGCCATTTGTTTTTTCAAGCTTATTACTCAGTGTCTTCTTTATATCCTTAATCTCTTTTGTCACATTATCTCTCACCACATTGATTTGATTTAAAAGATTTGTTAGTTGCTTCAACTCCTGAATTTCAATTGAAATGTTAGTTGTTTCCTTTGACTGGGCCATATCTTCCCATTTCCTGATGTGGCTCATGATTTTTGCAGGTGTCTAGGCATCTGATTTTCTTGATTGGTTTATTCTAGAGATTGTTTTCTCACTTTTGCCTATGTTTTTCATGTTGGTTGATGTTGATCTCTGTCTTTTTTTTCTCTACCTGGCCAGTTGTCAGATTGGTTCTGCCCCCTAGACTTCACCCCCAAATCAGGGGTCCAATGTGGCCTGTCACCAGGATGCAAAGTAGGCACTGGGCACCCCAGCAAGTTCACTATGTGTGGTATTGCAAATCTGCTGGCTCCCAGTGGTACTCTATTTTCCACTGGCTCACAAGACCTGGGTTTGTTTTTGGACCCTGCTTTAACAGTTGGGTCTTCCCTATTTCTCAGCCAAAGCAAGGCTGGGTTTATTTTCAGGGCATGTAGACTAGCTCCTGTGTTCCTACAAAAGGGTCTGAATTAAAAAAGTATTTTCTTGCCTTGCACTTTCCAGGCTATCCAGCAGATGGCACTTTTTGTAACTTAATCATCCTCAGAGGCTGCTTTGCCTCTGAGCACAGACCTTGTATGATCCAGCTGGGTGAAATGGCAGGATTCCTATTCCCTCAATTTTCTGGCCAAAATCTGACTCAAAATGGAGCTCCACCTGTGGCAAAGCACTCTGTCAGCTGACCCAGCACACCAGTTGTCTCCAAGGCAAGGAAATGGCCACCAGCTGCTGCTTCCCTCAATGTTGGGGGAAGGGCTTTCAGACCCAGGGCTGAAAGTCCATCTCTGTCCTCATTTACTCAGTCTCTTTGTCCCTCACTGATCTGGACCTTGAAATGTCCTCCCCTGTCCACTGGGTCTTCAAACTGTGAAGATATTTTTCACTGCTGTGAGATTTTTAAATCTGTTTCCCTTGTGGGAGGGTTCCCATCTGCAGTTTCTGTGCCTTTCCCACACAGAGATCGAGTGATGGGATTTGTTTATTTAAATCTTCTCTGATTTAAACTGTTAATGTTTTGCAATTTTCTGCATACATATCCTTTACTTGTTTTGTTAGATTTATACCCAATTTGGGGGAAGCTAATGTAAATGGTAATGCTTTTTTCATTTTCTAGTTGTTCATTGCTACATACAGGAATACAATTTTTTACATTTAAGTTCAATTGTTCCAGATACTTATGTTAATGTACTCATTATCTCATTGTTTCAAACTTCTTAAGATGGTGAACTTCAGCTATTTCAAACACTTTAAACAATAAAATGAATCATTCTGAACCAAGAATGTTAGCCCAAGAAAAATAAAAAAATAAAAAGAAAACAACAAAACTCCAAATCTTAAAAGACAGAGTTCTAATAGGATGCAGTCTGCTTCAAATCAGAGACAATCTACAGTGCTGTCCCTCTTAAAGCCAGAAAACCAGAGTCTGGGCCTTAAGGGAGAAGCAGAATGGCTCCTCTCACCATTACACCTATAACCCAGCTCTGCAACTATAAGTGTTGCTGGTGGGAGGTCTAAGTTTCTAAAGGAGTGATGCTGCCACAACGTGACACAACTATGGTGCCAATAAATTGGAAGACTAGACAGTCACTTGGCCATTTTGACCTCCTGATTCTGCTGAAACAGGAAGTTGGCTCATGTGACTGATCCTCATTTCCAAGGGAAAATGGGTTGCTGCCACACAATGGGGGCAAGAAACACAGGGAATTCTCTGAGACACCTTTTGCCAATTCCATTCCCAGTAGAAAGGTTAATGGAAAGTCACAGAAACTAAAAAGGGCAGGGACATTTAGGATTCAGATCCTTGAGGAATGAAGGTTTGGGTCACCCATCAGGTAAAGAACCCCAATGAACTGAAGTTCTGATGAGGACAAATGAAATATGGAATAGGTGGTAGAAGAAGTTATAAGTATCAGCTATGGCCATGTGACCAGTCACAGAAATGAGGACTGGAGCAGCTATGCACATTTTCTTCCTTGCTTGTTATGTGTGTATTCAAATATAGTAAGTGTTTTCTTCTTATCTCTCCTTCATATTTTATACAAGTTTTACTGAGGTTAATTTTACCTTTTAGTAAGAGAATATTCAGGTGGGACTATGAGTGATTTTGGAGGAGTAATCAATATGGTTCAGAAATGGATAAAATGACTGATGGGACTTTGCATCTCTTCATTTTGGGGAAAATGTGAGTGCATTGTTTGCATATAAGAAAGCTGCATCTCACTGGGTGGAAAAATGAATTTAGTTTTTGGCTGCACTGAAGTGCAACTCTGTGTAGAAGGGTGCCCATGGACAAGTATCTACTACCAATTATTCAGGTACTGTATCCCAGCTCCAAATTGCCTTTTTGCACTTGGCACCCAACTTCTGCTTTGCCCATGAATCTGTTAGCTCTGCCAATAGAGGGTGCTAGAGGAAGATTGCAAGGCTCAAAAGGAACAGGAACTGACTTGTTCCTATCTGCTTCTCATTTCTCTGAGAATCATCCCAGTGACAATTCTTCATCCTGGTAGAGGCAGTTCGTTTCCATAGCTACACAGCTGAACCCAGTTTTCAGTTTTCTAACATGTACCAAAACAGCTAAACTGTGCCAGCTCCAGCTTCCATCACCATGGACCCTTCCTCCAAGCCTAGAATAACCAATGCCAGCCAGCTGGTGGCCCTCTTCAGAGGTCTGAGTTTCAACTCCCTGGGGACCCTTCTCTAAGATTCCAAGTTTTAACAATTCAAATCTGTACCTTTTGATCCCTCAGCCCTGGGGGAACTGCAGTTGTGATGCACATATTTTAGACCAGTGGTTCTCAACCAATCATTCTGGTATCAGCAAATCAGTATCACTTGGGAACTTGTTAGAGATGCAGAGTCTCAGGCACTCCCCCTGCCTACTTAAGCAGTAACTCCAAGAATCTGTGTGTAACAGGATCCCCAGATGATCCTGGTGGATGCTGAAATTTTCAAACCATTGCCTACTACCACCTTAATGTTCTGGTGTAACTCTTTCAGTTGCCTAGCTAACAGTATAGCTAACAATTCTTCATAGGACAGTCTCTGGTGTGGTTTCTAATTGAACCCTGACTGGTACAGTAGCTATTTATGAATAAATAGACCAGATGGCTTCACCAGTGAATTCTACTTTTAAAGGCAAATTAACACAACTCCTCCATAAATTCTTCCAAAAAATGCAGAGGAGGAAACATTTCCCAACTGTTCTATGAGGCCAGCATTATGCTGATACCAAAGCCAGACAGACATCACAAGAGAAGGAACTACAGACCAACATCCCTTAAGAATATTGATGCAAACATCCTCAGTGAAATATTAGTGAACTGAATCCAGTAGCATATTAAAAGCATTATACACCAAGATCAAGTGGGATTTAGCTCAGGAATGAGAGTGGGGTCCAACATAAAAAAATCACTACACCAGATGAATAGAATGAAGGGAAAAAATCACATGATCATCTCAATTGACAGAGAAGAATTTGACAAAATCCAACACCATTTCATGATAAAA